>NC_137698.1:41207845-41622845 GCF_964034855.1 Anser brachyrhynchus | reverse complement strand
TTACCAAATCATCATACAACTCTCTCTAGAACCCACCACACAACAGTCACAGCATACAGTAACTTTGAAAACCTGACTGTTTTGTAATAGTTTATTTACCACAGGGTTAAAATACCTTAGAGGAAATGTCAGACAGAAAGTCAATTACTGCAGTGAAGGAAGAAAAATGATGATAAAAGCCATGCTTAAAATACAATGGAAATTATTCTAGTGGTGTGAGTGGAAAGATTTTGAATGTTTCTATCATGCTCTCTCTCACAAAGATGAGAATACCCAACTTCACACAAACTTATACTGCTACTTACAGAAACAAGCCTGTGATACAGAAGAGAAAAATAAGAAGTGAACAGTATATATACAGGATAAATAAATAAATAAGTAGATAGATAGATAGATAAATAAATAAATAAGGAATGATTTATTTTTCATGGTGTTTCATATTCGGTATTCTTAAATGAAACTCATTTCATCTTAGTACTTTGCAAGCCTTTGCAGAAGTTCTGTGCTATAAAATCTCCTGTGCAATCATAAAACATTCAAGTTAAACATACACTAGAGAAAATAACCTACAAAGATGTTAAATAGTGCAAAGGGACAAAAACATTTTTCTTCTTATTGCACAGCTTGGCTTTCCACCTGTTGTTTCTTATGATGATGAATTTTACCTCAATCATTATGGACATCCTTTAAAGGAGATGATTGCTTTCAATGAAAGGGGGAAAATCTTTGCTGTTTTGAATGCTAAAATCTCAGGTACTTTTAATACATGGAAAGTAACCTATTACAATTTAATGTTTTTTGTAACAACAAATTGTTGAGGATTGCAAATTCTTTCATTACAGTGCACACATTGTAATCCTCCTGCAATAAGTGAAGCTCATAAGACACACCTTCATACTGAACTAAGATGAAGTTTTGGAGCTCTTAAACTAAGTTTTTAAGCAAACATGACATTTTTCTATGTTTTGTATTTGTTATTTTGCCAGTAGAAATACTGGGGAAGAGTAGTAAAGAAAGGTCTTATAACAATGGATTGGCTTCCTTAGTCTTCTTAAAAATAAACAAACAAATAAATAAATGAAATTATATGTATATGTGTAAATGTTTATAAAATGCACAAAACCACGCATACTCTTTGCTGAGCTCCTGAAATGACAGCCTATGATTAGAATTAGTATCAGCCAAGAAGTGCTAATGATTTTTAGCATTCCCATGCTTCTGAATTGGCCCTGAATGACTGTGGAGTTTAAATGGTAGGAAGAAAACACTCTCCTCAGCTTACAGGTCAAGGGTGTTTCCCTGTTGCACTTTAACTCCTTATCATCTTCAAGCAAGATCTGTACTTAAACCCACTCTTGATTGTGCTTAAAGTGGAAAGGGAACTGTGATACCTGGGCCTGTTCAGACAGGTCCTGAGTCTGAATAACTGGAAGATGAGGAAACATGGGGTGCAGGACAGAATGTCTTTCCATTTCAGTTTACCCAGTTTAACTGAGTACACAAGCCAAGAAAATAATTAAAGGATTTCTAAGTATAAAATCTGCAAGCAGCTTTTCCGCTCTCTTACTGTGTACTGCTGGCTCTAAAAAGGAAGATGCATTTGAGCTTCATAGTTCAGGGAAAATAACAATGCATTACATTCTATGTAATTTTTAAAAACAAGATTTTGATTACTTTTACATTTCTCTCACTCTACAAAACTTCTAGAGAGCCAATTAAATGATATTTTGCACACCTCAAAAATAATTGGCTCCTCTTCATTAGAGAAAGTATGTAATAAACCCAGAGCTCCTATTGTAGTTAACTTAATCTTCATTGCTGTTGAGATTCCAGTTTATTAACATTTTAAGTAAGGCTTCGCTGAAATAGTAAGTTGGGAACTGGATATTTTAATGGCTTATACCAATTTCCCATGAAATATCAAATATCAAAAAATATTTACACTAAACAGTATAAATGCTTGCTTTAGATATACCACACTTTTCCTACATCAGACAGAATAGCAGGATATTAGGTAACTGTAAATAGAAAGCATAAACACATCACAGCAAATGTATTAATCTAATCTTTTTACTCCATCAGTCTTCATTCTAATATGTACAATCAATATCTATGATGGCATACGGATTAGAGCTGTTTTTGTTTAAAGTTTTAAAACACTACAAAATGAGGAATAATTCTTCCTTTGAGCTCCCTTCTTTGAGTCGTTCCATATGGATTAAAACAAAACACAAACAAAAAAATAAAAATAAAACACCTATTTGTGTACCTTGGGATGATCAAAGAGAGGCAGAAATTTACACTTTTTAACCTCTTTGCCCTCTTGTCCCCTTCAAGGAAGAGAAGAAATGAAGAATGGGCCACTTACTCAATGGGTTATTACTCCTACAGTGCCAAAATGTACTAATAAATATGTTATTTACATTGACCCTCAGGAAACCCTCTTCAATAATGTGTCATGTCTCTGATGGAGAAGAGGTGATCATCCTAGTAGAAAGACTACTCAAAGAGCCTCCTACTCATTCATTGCTTAAATTTATCCTTCCAGAAGACCAGGCCTTTACCTTTGCAAAGGAAAGGGGTCCAAATGAGATGTGATTCATCTGATCTTGAATGTCTGAAAGTTAAATATTTTTCTTGGGGATAATCATTAGGCCAAACTAATTTGTTAACCTCACAAAGAGAAGTGGACATTATCAAGGGATGGTGGGTTAAACATCATTTGAATATACGTGATAAAGGAAGACAGGATGGATTTTTCTCCTAAAGCTTCCTATATCTTTTCATTGACAATAAGGGGTCCTATTTTAAGGTACTGGCTTAGACTGTATGCAAAACGTTTATAATTAATATGTTCTTTTAGTTAGTTGACATTAAGATTGTTTGAAGGAATGAGAATCAAACTTGGAAACCAGGAAGGAAAGAAATTTGAGGAAATTCAGTTTGCAAAATGAATTATTTTCAGTAGAAATAAAGCCATACCTATTCGGTTCCTGCTGTACTAAATATGTATTTGAAACCTAGTAATTACTTTAAACATTCAGCCATTGATTTAATAAATCATAAAAATAATTGACTGTCAAGGTCAAAATAGGTTTGTTTTTTTTTTTTGTTTTTTTTTGTTTAAGAATGGTAGATAGGCTAGCCTAAATGGTAGATAGTCTAAATGGTAGCCTAATGGTAGATAGGCTAGCCTATAGAATGCTAGCCTAAAGATAGGCTAGCAAGGACAGGGTAGCTTCTATAATAGAGCACACACCCTTGAAATCCTAAATTGTATAATGAAGGACAAATTTTGGCTTCTGCAATATCAGAAAATTCCTGAAGACAGCACATTAACTTAATTAGTCTTTCTGCATCATTACGTAGTTCACTTATGGAAAAAGAAGAAAAGAATTGATATCTAAAATTGTTTTTTTAGCTCTAGCTTCTGTCAATCATCCCTTCATTTTGCTACTCAGCAAGAGCTTTGAAGTGTGTGTTGCTGTTTGTTATCCTGCATGTCTGTACATGAGGATTAATACACCATCTGATTAGAAATACATAAAGCCTATGTTTTTGTCCACGTTCGAGACAGTCTGTGCATGCCATCCACCTGTTAGGACCCACAGCTGTTCTCGTGCCAGCTCAGGTTAGTTCCCAGCACTGAACCTCTCTGCTAACAGATTAGCCTATGGACTAATAACCCAATGGACTCCTCTCAGTGACCGTTCTTCCAAAGGACAAATCACAGACTGCACAGCACTGATTGTCTAGCAAGAAGAAAAACACATTATCCAAATTCATTTGTTTTTAATAAGATAGGAATCTGAGCTGACCTGTTTCTGATTTAATTTCCTCTCATTTATTTAGAGTCCTCCTCACCGTATCCACAGAAATCTATCTTTTATCAGCAGGAAGTAGAATATCTCATGCATTCATTTTTGGTTCTAGCAAATCTCATTCACAAAAGAGCAAACATGCATTCTCTATTGCTTAATATTATGTTCCAGCGTCTGACACCTGTCTATATTTTGCATGCATTTGCATGTTTTGCACACCTGTTCATTTGCCAAACCCATTCAAATATTAGTTATAAGACAAATATATCATTTAAGATCTACTATTTAATGTCTACTATATTAACCAGTATTGAATGCCTTCTTATTGACAAGAATAACCACTAATCAAATAAGCCAAAGAAGTAGAAACAAATTAAACTTCATTGTTTTAATTTTAGCATTAAAAATCACTGAATCACAGAATTGTAGATGTTGGAAGGGACCTCTGGAGATCATTAAGTCCTGCTTACAGGACTTGGAGATCATTAGTCCCTGCTACAATCAGGTTCCTCACAGTAGGTTGAACAGGAAAGCATCCGGGCAGGTCTTGAATATCTCCAGGGAAGATTCCTATAATAATAATAATTTTGTGTTTGAAAGGGTACGTAAGTGGAACAGATTAGCATTCTTTCTTACATGCCAAAGTGCTTGAAAAAGATGGAAAAGTACAATTGTTCTCACTTCACAAACAAGGAAACAGAGATGTGCACAGCGCATCGCTGTGCAGTTTGTGGGGGTGACATGCAGTGTGCTACTTTGAATAACTGAGAAGACTTGGTGTCTTCAGTCTGGAGGAGCAAAGACTGGAGGAGGAAAGTGCAGAGATCTGCTGAAACAGGTGTGGCAAGAAGAAAGGGAATGGAGATTGATTATAAACTGTTCCTTCCAAAGCAAGAACTAAGACCCATCACAAAGAACTGGGGGAGAGCTAGACAAGGGGCGGTAAGGGTTGTTAGGGATTCATATTTCACATGGACTCTTGCAAAACCTGGGTGTGCACCTGGAAAAAGATTTTTCTTTCTGTGTCTGCTCATGACCACTTTTGGAACAGAATACTGGGCTGGATGAATCCTTGGGCAGAATTAACATAGTAATACTTTACAGATAAGAAGAAAATCCATTGTCCTGCAATGTACTTATTAAATTCTAAGTAACTTATTGCTAGCAACTAAAATTAAATTCTATACATGTTGACAAATCACAGTGTGTACTGAAATAAAATTATTTGAAAGAAGAAACACAAATTAATATAAACAAGTTTTCAAGATCATGCATTTTAAATACTGAATTATTGTTAAAACTGATTGCTGAGGTTTAATAAAAATACTGGAGATAAGATCAGCTGCTTAGTAATTATTCAAAAATGCACATGCTATAAATGAATCATTCGTATTAGTTTACTAAACATGGAAGGTCTGTTCAGGCATTTAATTGGCTTTAAATGAGACAGCTATGAGCAAATTCATTTGGTACTGGTGAAATTCATTAGGTACTAGTGAATTACTAAACAAAGTAATTGGCACTTAATAACTATTTTGACTGATATCTCTGTTGGCCTAGTTCTAACTCACTATTTCACCAGGAAGCATGTCATACTTTATACGTTTCATATACAGACCTATGGCTGAATTTTGGAATACAGCTGTTTCTCTGAGAAGGTGCATTGATCCATCATCTGTGAACAGGGGAGGAAGGAGATTTAACATATTTGATGTTGTGTGAGAGAAAAAGTATGCATATTTAAGTGAGAATATGATCACAGCCGACTGTTCTAGGGACTGCAGCCCAGCAATTAGGGAGCTCAGGCACAGGAAGGCAGAGCTGGTTGATTGCCGCCTTTGTATACCAGTCTGTAGCACTTGCAAGGGAGTGCTCCCAGTCTGTGACTCAGAGAAATTCAGTTATCCCTGTAAAAGCGGGAACATCTTCCAGTTTAGGAGTTGAATGCGACACCCTCTCAAAAGAGAGAAAGTTGTCATCAAGAAGAATGGCAGATATCTCTGCACTTCCTCAGCCAAAAGACAAGGTTGACCCTTCCTTCATAGCTTTACCATACTGGTATGTCTATGGCCATGTGCAGGAACATTGAGTATCTGTGGAAATAAGCACTAATACATTTGGTGAGGGATTTTGAGAATTAAGCTCTAGGTCAGGTTGCTGCAATCTCTATTCTGCCTGTCTTATGTTTTAAAGTCCTTTTGTGGAACTGGGTCTGTATAATCCATGATTTTTTCCCAAAATTATTACCAAAAAAAAAAAAAGTAACACTATTTTTTGCAAAGTCACGTTGTACTTTTTAAAAGCAATGGAATTCCAAAGCATTGTACAAACACTTGCTCCAGAAATATCATATTCATAAATGAAAAAAAATATTGTATAGAAATTCTACCTGATTGGCACTGACATTATAAATATTTTGATCTGATGAAAGAGCTCTTCCAAATCTTGTCTGGATTTGTTCTTGCCTGTAAAGAATCAAAATCATGTTTTATTAGACCATCTATTCTATTTCAGAGTTCACACTGAAAAAGTATAAGCTACAGTGACATCTATTAATACTGGTATAATTAATTGAAAAAACTTACAGCTCAGAACACATTTGAACCTTTCTGACTCTTTGACATTGGTGTCATTCCCATGACTATATCCCCACTAAGTTGGAGAGAACCAATTCTTTTCTGTATTTTTATGTATCAAATGACATTTCAAAATCAGCAGCAAGACACTCAAACCAAAACATTGCAGGGAGATTATTAGAGTTCTTGTGTGATTATAGTCATTTGGCTTAGTGCCATTACCACCACCTGAGGTGTAGTATAATTGCCCAAAACTGCAATGCCTGTCATGTTTTATTTGTTCAGTGTCTATCAATGCTATCACTAAAAATCCTTACTAACAATGATAGAAAAGTGCTAATCATGTTAATATGTATGAACACATATATGTATGCATAAGGTGTGTTGCAGAAGGTGGGGTGTATGTGTAAATATATATTGTTTATTTCTGTCGGTAACATAGCTGTTTTTTTATAGTACTCAGAACATATACCTTACATAACACTATATAGAAAAATATATTGTAAAATCCGTATAGGTACAATTAGATTTGCGTATATACATACATATACACACACCTTTTATTAATATCATATGTGCCTGTATATTTATGTCTGCATATAAATTGCAACCTTTTTGTACCTGTGTATAATTAAGAACTTCATTAACATTAGGACTCTTTAGTGATGTATTCTGTAAATTAACATGTTAAATTCTCACAAAACTTAACTTTCAGCAGTCAGTATTTTTTAACTAAAAAGCACACAATAGAACTTATTTTGAATGAACAGCTTGAATAATGCCTAATTAATTTAGAAATAAAATCTAAAGTACTAGAGCTATAATATCAATGTTTATAATATCAGTGTTTAACATCCGATAATTAAAGAAATAAAACATATATTTATATATATGTTCCTTTTCAGTGGCATACTCTGCTCCTGAGTAACGGATTCACAAGAGAGGAATAATATGGAAGCTGCAGATAAAACAAAGATGGAAGGTAGAACAACAAGGCATCAAAGAACAGGGGAATCTGGAGCACGAGAAAGAAGGATTGTTTTGGAGTTAAGAGAGACATTTACAACATTTAAACACCTCATGTGAAGTAGGGATCAAACTTTCATACTTCATAGGATATGAGATGAGGATACATTAATTAATATTAATGATTATTTGCTTGAAAACTGTGATAATGAGCATGCTCAGAGAATAAGGAGCATCCTATTAACAAGATCATCTATAATATTGCACTCATTTTCTGTTATGAAAAAGTCAACACATCATCTCCTATGTGTCAGTTGAGAACTGAAAAATATCCACCACAATAAAACAAGTCAGTTGATCTCAAATCCCAAAGCAAGTTACATTGGAATAAAGATATATAAAGACATACCAGAAAGTCTACCAGAAAGTCTCCAGATGTTAGCAAATAGCCCTTGCACTCAGAGGGGACCTATTTGTATGTACAGTGTCGTACTCACCATTCTGTTTGGACTACTCTACATCATTTCAGCAAGACAAACAGTTTGTAAACCTCATTTGTCCAGACAGACTAGTCACAATATTGAGTCACTGACATTCTAGTAGATGGCAGACAAAATAAAACAGCTCCCTACATTTCCTCCCGCACAACTATGATGGCATTTATCAAAACCTATGCTACAGGTGTTTGGTTTCAGGTACTTATTTCTTCACCTGGAATTCAAACTCTGGCAGTGCTGCATCAGGTACTCTGCAGCGGCCGAATTACAGTCACCCATCAGGACAATGAAATGAGGAGCAGAGAGAACAATGGCTTTCCATTTATCAGTTAAAGTATAGGTTTATGGACTGTAATTTTCAGCTCAGTGTTTTGTATTATAAGATCTGTATTAATAGGTCTACCAGTTCTTTTCTTGGCAAACAGATTTTGTTCACTTTGCTCTTTAAAACCTATATTACTGAATGAAGAATAAATGAGTGGATATAAGTCTAGTCTATCAAATAAACTTCTATCAGTGATAAACTTTTATAAGTCACTGAATTTGTTTGCATGAATTTATCCTTGATGAGCCTTTGATCCAAATTAATGAAGTTGCTATGGTGGGGCTGGTTTAGACATAATTCAAATTCAAATTCATTGACTCAAAGATACAGAGAAGTCATGTTCTACAGGCTGTTGGATATCTAGAATGCCTCATTTAGATGCTAATTTATTTGTTAATACCTCTGATCCCTGACATAACGTGTACACGGCAGCAGAACAAGAACAGTGAGAACAGTCCTGTCTTGAGCATACACAGGTGGCTTGATTGTGCCTCACTTCAAAAAAAGTTCTCTTAATGCCACATCAGTCCCATCAGAGTCCCTGTTGATATCCAGAGGCTGGATATTCCCGTTGACGGTGAATAACCTCAACTATTGTGAATACCCTGGCCTGTTCGGATGAGTGCAGCACTCGGCTTTGCAAATGGACAAAAGCTGATGTGGTGTGTGCAACAGGCGGTTTAAAAAAAAAAAAAAGTGCAACAGATGAATTAGTGGCCTAATTGGCATGGGCACATTTGGATTGGTGATTTTGGGTTGGTGTTCTATGTTAAAAGGATACTTTTTCCCCTCTCTTGTTTTCAGAAAGAAGACCATTTGAGCAAGAATTCTAACAGGAAGCTGTACATTCATGACTATAGAGAAATATGTATATGAAGGAGTGTTGCTATTTATCACGAAAATATATTTTATTTTTACTAAGCAGAACTACAGAAAACAAACTTTTCATCTGTTGCTTCAATGCTTTTTACACTTTACTGAGCAAGCTATTTGTGCTGCCTCAGGAATGTCAAGCTGAAACATGACAGAAAAATGATCTTCTATTTATTTGAATGTACCCTTTAAAGTCTGAGACTGCACTGAAGATTCTTGACACCAGCAACGCTGAATATTTTCATGCTGTTTACAGCCTGAACTGTAACAGGCAGGTTCAGTGTTAACAGCTATTAGCATGGGAAAAAGGAAAGAGCTGAATCAAAGAGCAGATGGTGGCTGATGAAAGAGCTGCAGGTAATAAAAAGACATATACAGAAAAAGACATTGTTTTTCAGGAAGTGCTATTACTCAGATTTACAAACATTATTCATATCAGCTAGTTATATTGTTCTCTTCTGGGAACAACTGAAGCTGTTTGACAGTCCACCTTGGTTAAAAAATTTTGAACCATGCATGCTACTATGTGCTTAATTTGACATTTGCACCCTTTACTTCAGGAGAAGAACCACCTCCCCCCCCCCCCCCCCCCCCCGCAAACACCCCTCACTTCTGCTAAGAAAAACCCAAGGCCTTTACAGCCACTACTCAAGCAATTAGCAAATGGCTTTGTGGGACTATGAAACTACTGTTACTCCAAGTCAATGAAGAACAGGTGTATGATACAGTAGTGAAGGAGATCCTCAGCTTTTTATATTGTCAGGGCACACATTAAGCCATCTTGTCTTACACCAGCTGGGGAGCTGGAAAGTATCTATATGTATGTATATATGTAGATATGTAGATTTTCCTCCCTCCCTGTGCCCTTTGTATGAGGTGAGGGGCCACCCAGGAGTGCATGCTGTTTGTCCTCTGGAACACCTGCTGAACCTCTACTGCCTCACTACAACCCTTGACAGCTGCGGTTTTATTTTTAAGAGGCTTTAAAAGGCCTTTAAAATTACCACATGTGCTAAATGATGCTTTATTTCACTGCTACTGTCCTTTTAATGGTACCTATTCAATATGGTACAATACAGGGTTATTTTGACCTTCTTACGTAATAGGATAAGTGAAAAAGTATGTGACAAACAAGGGCCCACACACTGTGTGGCACATTAAGCATAGCTTAAACAGCAATGGCCTCTAACTTATTGTGATTTACGGGAGCAGCAGTAACTTCAGTCTGGTTTAGAAAGGTTTTGAAAGTTCATGTGGCAGCTGCCTCCTCCAGTAAGTATCCCCATGACAATAAAGTTACTCTAGCATTTTCTCCTAATTTTCTGCTCAGCTTCATGTTAGCCACAGACAGTCACTGGGAGTCAATGGAGCAAATGCTGAGACATCACTCAGGTATTCCTCTCCTGACAAAAATTTCCTCATGCTAGTACCTGTCTTGGTGCCCCTTGGAAGGAAGACATTTCAGACATGGTGAATACCTCATTTACCCAGGATGGAAAAACAAAGTGTATTGTTTTGGTTTGGTTTCTCAACACAAATAAGACCACCTTGCTCAACTACATGAAGTAGCTGTTATGTCTTACAGACAAATGGCTGGTTATAGTGCAACCAATACAAATAAGCTGTACTACGCTTTAACTGAAAATGCAGAGTTGTAAAACATATAAATCTTTTCTCAAATATACTGTCATTTACAAATTAATAGTATAACACATAGGTTCAGTATACTTTTTTGTTTTGTTTTCTAACTGAAGTATACATGTGGCAAATTACAAACCAAATAATGAATAAACAGGTAAAATGACATCATATTTGAAAGCCTTTTGTCATGCACGGTACCACTCAACTCTGAGTATATCACAAATATTCCAGAGAGTGCCAGAAAAGTGCTATTCAGACAGGAAGGTTGAGGGAATCTTTCTTTGCATTTTTATATCAATTCTATACTGACAAAAATATCAACTCCTCTGTATCACAGAAAATCTTAAGTAAGAGCCTTTGGTACCAAAACACTTCAAGCAAAAATGATCTTCTTCATAACACATGACCCTCCTCCTCCTACCTCCTACTCTCCAACCACACAGTTTAGGGCTACCAATTAGACTGTACAATCTTGACATACTTAAACTAATTTTTCGATTAAAATCTCCAAAGGCTGGGGTGACAGTATTTGCCACTCTTAGCCACACTATGTAATGCACTATATTTTGAGTTGACCAACTCAGTCAACATATATTCAGATGGTGAACTATTTATTGTAAGGGTTTCAGCAACTAGCCCTAGGTGAGTAGCATAACAAATATCCCACTTTAGCATTTCTCCACACTTTTTCCAGTTCACTAAAACTTTCCATTTTTCTTTTTATGAAAGAAGAAAAAACAGAAAGAGGATTTTTCTTAAGTATATATCAGTTTCATGGATGTTTTCTCCCCTAAATCAGGTCTTAAATTTTTAAGGCTACGCAGGCTAGAAATATCTTGAGATAATACACAATGAATGTGTGAAGCAGAGAATATGAATAAAGAAATATGAATGGTTATGAATATAAAAGTCTGAAAGGCAAAGAATGGTTTTCATTCAGTGTGATCAACCAAGCACAAAGCCTGATTCAGTATGAATGGGCATGAGTGAAGCAGTGTAAATGGAAGTCAATATGACTATCAACAAAAGATTAGGAATGTGCAAGGCAGAGTGTGACAGGGTATTTATAAGCATGTCAGATTACAGATCATGATGAGAAAGGAATTTTAAATTTTCTAATAACAAAGCAAATACATTCTGCTTCCTCGGAATATAAAACTCCATTTTATGAACAAGCTCTTTACCCCAAGTCAGAAGTGTGCAGGAAAAATGAAGAATATGTGTGGAAATGTGTCCCTCTGTCCAACACACACTTTTTTCAAACACTACATGCAAATGTTAGGGAAATTTTTGTAAAACACAATTTAATAGGACCAGTGATTGTATGTGAACACTATAGTCTATGAAATTAAATAAATCACATGGATAAAAATCATTTTTAAAATTATTTTTAAGAACAGTAAAAATAAAAAACTAAACAGGCACATTAGGAAAAATGTAATTGCAACTGGATTCCTACTCTGTTGAAGAGTTTAATATCAGTTTCCAAAGTTTAGTACAAGTTTCATCATTCTTGTTCTTACCTGGACAGAATGAGATGTCCTAAGTATCCAGATCCCTAGGAAAGTGCTCTCTTATTAAATTAGAAGTATTTGGAGATGTCTTTGATAAAGTAAATACGAAAATATGAAGCTTGCTTACCATACTCACTTAGATGCAACCCTCATATCTCAACATTTTGAGTAGAGTATATATCAAACATGCAGTGGTCTTCTGGACTTTAAAGAGAAAAGATTATTTTTAAATGTATCTTCAGTGCTTGGGGAGATGCTTATTGTATGCCTTCCTGTTCATATAAATGGAGTTCAAGGAGATTAATTAATCAGGTTGTTTTTTCACTTTGGGGTTTTGCAAATAACCAATAGGAGAAACTCTACAGACTTATTATTAGAAAAGGTACTTTATCACCACTGGCACTAGGAAATCAGATTTGTTCAATATGAATAGTATTCTTAGCAAATTTAGGGTTTTACAATGCCAGACATACATTAAAACACTTTATTTAATTTTATAGTGACCTAAATATATAACAGGGAGAATACCTAAAGAGGGAACTGCAATTCACAGTTATATGTCTAATTTTATACATACACACATGTATATATGATATACATGTAGTTACCATAGGATAATTTATTTTAGCAGTTTGAAATTAGAGGACACTATTACTAGGCGGTATTTTAAGTGTTCATTTGACTGTGGCACGATTTTTGTTTCCATTCATATACACAATATGATAACACTCAGTTTCTCCTTCTCTCTTCTCTATTGCCAGAACATGAAACTTTGGACAGAAGTTTATCTCTATTACCCATTCTATTGGAAGTAGGAATAGAATTTAAGGGAAACATGATCTATATTAATCATATATTGATTATTATGAATTACAGGAATTTTCATTCATGTTTGGAAAGCATGTGTAAAAATTTGGTTGCCTGTCTTTCCTCTAAAAGGATTGTTAGTGCATCCACCTTCCTATGCGATGTCTTTCTGAAGAACAGCCCATCTTATTCACAAAGACAGAAAACCTTGAAAAATAAATTAAGATTTAGATTTTTAACTTGTGATCAATTTGGGAAACTTGATGCCAGCTGAATTTCTATATGCTATTTATATTGCATTTAAGGTGCAAAGAAATAGAAGTCACAACATCAATAACACAAAGCTAATGTATATGTCAGCTTCAATATTATATCTGCACTACTGGAATTTTGGTTCAATAAATTCTCTCTGCGTGTAACCATGATATGAGCCTTAATACCAGAGCTAACTTTTCGCAGAATAGCTGAAGACTGGTGCCTCATTTATCTAAATCTTCTAGCCACTGTGCTATGGATTGAGATTAAGTCATCTAAGTCAAGAAAGGGTTGCTCTAGAGCTGTCTTTCTTCACTGTAAAAATTGTATCTCCGTTGTTTGTGTCCCAGATCCCCAAATTGACATGAAGACCAACTAGACATTGAAGATGAGTTTCCATTTTAAATGTGGCCTTTATGCTTCCTTTTTGACCTTTAAAATTTACAGATGGTTATGCTTCTAGTACTAAAGTACGTTGGAGCTCAAGAAGTATAAACTAGTACCATAGTATCTGCACTGCCCATAGTAGCTTGTGAAAGTGCACAGTACAGTAAGTATTTACACTTTTTATTTTGCTCCTTTCTACCAATTAAAAATGCTCTTTTCCCACATATTTATTTTGCAAAAGGTATATTCTTACCCAAAGTACAGAAAAATCAATGTGATTTTTCCATAGTGTATATTTTAGCTATTTGGGAGGAAAATCGATGGGGATGGATCAGGAGTCTATCACTGTCTGTCTGTCTGTCTGCCTATCTATGCAGAGATACATTCTGAGTCAGAATTTTCCATTTCTTATTGCATGTAAAGTTTGCAGGTGAGCTTACATTTAAAATGGATCAACTGTTGAAAATAAGTTCTCTGTTTCCTTGTTCTGTGATTAGTCTATGGCTATTCCCTTTTCCCACTACAGTAGAAGCCATCATGATTTCTTTCTCTTTTAAAGTGTATGTACTCTGATGTACTAAAAAGAAAATAATTAGGAGGAATGCTCAATATACTTTGCTCTTAAATTTATTTGACATTCTCTTTTGTTTAAATTTATTTGACATTCTCTTTTGTTAGACTCTATAGGTGAACAGAAGTTTCTAACACAATATTAGGCATGAGAAATAGATTCTTTAACAAAGTAGTCATTTAAATAGTGTCAATCACAATGGCGTTATTTACTTTTGACAAATGATTTACTTTCAAAAATATTTGTCTTCCTGAAGTTCATTTTGAAAATTTGAGGAAGGTTTTCAACTGAAAATATGAGATGAATTACCTTACACTCCAGATAGGTCTCTGTATTTCTGGACATGATATTCTTATTTCTCAGATAATTCTAATTAAGTAGAGCAAAAAGTAAAACTCAGGTAGGTATTATGGCTTTGACAGCCATGGACTCTCCACTTGGACACATATGTTGGCTCAGAGATTTAGCTTTTACTGTTAAGGGCAAAAAGGCAAGGTAGGAATATCTTCCAGATTTGTGTCAGATAGACTGGGGACATTTGCAGTGGATAATAAAAGGAAATACAGGAATAAAATAATTTGAACTGGATGGCTCTTTCTGTCAAACACTAAGATTTTCCTCATTTCTAGATCAAAAATATTTACGTTTTAATTGGCTGGTTTTTAAACAACTTTGGTACAATTAATAGGTCTATAAATGAAAATAACTTGGTATTTTTGAAAAAAATATACCATGTATAAAAAGCCAAAACCACAATCTTACAAGTGGGCCATTTGCTTTCTAGACTCATTTTTTGCAGTCAGATTTACACAATGTATTTTTGGAATTTATTTGTTGGTTTCAAGCTGTAAAATAGGTTATAATATGTGTATGCATGTGTCTGTGCATCTGTGTGAAAACCAGAAACCATCAATAATAATGGGCTTGTTTTTTCTTAAGTTATGTAGGCATACTGTAATTTATGTCCTTCCCTTTTGACACTGTAATCTTTTCACAGCAATGTCACATGCAGTTTAACTCTTCTTCTCCTCTGTATTTTTGATTTAATTGCTATAATCAGTGCAAATACTTCCTCATTTACATACATTTCCCTCTGTGCAAGCATATGCATACAGATCTACAGAAAACAGTTTCTCCAAATGCATTTCAAATCACCAGAGTGAAGTATCTAATAGCAAGTGACACAACTGAAGGAAGAAAAAAAAAAAAAAAAAAAAAAGACAGAATCTTTCCTTGTCAACATATACATAAAGCAGAATGGAAAACAATGCACAGAAGCATTCTGTACTTTCTGGAACAAAATTAGTGAGGGAATTCCGCATGTGTGATTATTTTTTTCAGTTTTGTTATATTATTATTCGTTTTCTGATAGTGTTCAACAAACAAATAGCTAAGCCCATTAGCAGCTTTAATGTTCTTTACCATTCCAGCTCACCTCAGAGGTAAAAATTTATGCTAATTCTGTGGATAGGGAATTGCCTTAATTCAGAAAGCATCTATCATCTATCATATGTGAACTTAATTAGATTGCATTCTAATATAAAACATACAATTTTAAAATGGGCGTATTTTCATCAACATTTCCATTACAATGCATGGTTTTTCTCTGATGATTTCAGTATAATGTCTACTTTTGCAAAGATTTAATGAGTAGATCTTTGAAATATGAAGGTGTAATACTTATTGATATGATGGCTCAGTTTTACCCTAAAGTATAGCTACATCAGAAAAAGTTTTTACTCTGTTATTTCCTAAAACTGCACAACTGCCTACAGTTTTTTATTATTTATTAAATAAAATTATAATTAAGTTTAAATAAGTCTTCCAGATGTTGACTCACATACCTTGAGCTTGTACTGCTTAACAATATTTTTTATGTACATAAAAAGTGCCTGAAGTATTCTTTGTATAAATCAATCCATGCATTAATTAAGCGGTTTCTTTCCTAATTCAAGGATTTTCCAAATCGCCAAATTCTAATGTGAGCTAGCATAAGCACCAAAATATTCTCTCTGAAGGGGGAGCTGAAAATCTGTTCTGGAAATAATCATGGAGCTCTGTTACCACCAATTGGTATTTCTGCATATCTTTTTTGCAAAAAATGGGCAATATTGCTCACTGATTTTGTGTCCTAGCACTACAAAATTATGTTCTGTATTTTTCCAAATTTGTAATTACAGGTGCAAGAATAAAACTCAGACTCTAAATATAAACTCTGTCTAAATATAAAATAAAAAAGTCTTAAACTATTGCTACTGGACATCAGTATTCAACATGGCCACTTTATGAATTTTTGTTATGCTTATCTGTCTTTTTGCAGGTAGCAGTTTGTCTATGAATTGCCTACACGTTCCATATAAACATTTTAATTTTTCATGGTTATTCAAGTAGCAACTCTCAAACGTACTGGGCTCATGAATCTACCATTCAGAATATCCCCTTTATTATTTGTGAACCGTAATGCACTTTTTGTCTTTTGTCACACCCAGACATAAAATGTATTTCATCCAGTAGATGACTTAAATCCCATGGAAAGTAACATGACTTTTAAATTCTGGGCTTTGAATGACATTTAAATATGTATATTAGCTCTAGGTTTTGGATTAACAAATATGAAAAGAACAATCAGATTTATTTCTATTTTACAGACTTAATTTTCATTTCATTCTTGTATTTGCATTGAAAAAGAGTGAAAAGGAGATTAAAAGTGCTTCTCATATACATACTTGTTTGTATGTGCTTGTTTGCATATAAACACTCTGTTGGTGTGCTAATACAGCCATATTTACATGAACAGTTCTTACCTAAACATTTATTTTAACAAAAGACAGCTTCTTCAAAGTACATGGAAAAGTAAAGGAGGTCCAGTACAAACATGGTTGAATCAAATTGCAGGATTTAGCAATCATGTTTGTGAATATGTTATTTCACTTTTTGCCCAGTAGTAACCAAAAGGGAGATAAATCTAAGAATACATGCCTTACAATATAGCTGTAGAGAAATCTTCTTTTAGATTGCCATATAACATTGAAGTAGGAGTGAGAAAAAAAATCAGAATTATTTCTTTTTAAAATTTGGGGTAGGCTCATTTTACATTTATTTTGAATAAAAGAGCAAGTATCAGCTACTGAATTACTCACAGAAGTACTATCCCTTAATTTGTCTGGAGATTATAGTCATGGTTTTCAGAACTATACAATTCACATTATGTCTTAAACTGTTATTATTGCAACTAGGGAAACTTGCACTATTTTATTGGAAAGACATTACTCTCTTTGACCTGATTCTTAACTGTGGAACTTAGCCCCTGTTTGAGGACTTGAAAAAATGAATCATTTAGAGGGACCCATTCACATAGTTGGAATACATGCTGTTGCGATAAATTCAGAGGCTTTAGCTGCAGTCTGCTTTTAGTTAGGGCTACACAGGGTAGGAAAAAAAATCTTTGCATACTTATTTTATATATGTATATTCCCCATTGCATAATTATAAATACCTGGCACTCGTTAAAAAAAAAAAAGAAAAGAAAAAAAAAAGATGGAGTCACTTCAAATAATTTGATATAGGAAATAGAGTAAATTTAATAGTTGCAAGCCAAAATTTAATTGCAAAAGCTGTAAAATGTCACCTAATTTAAACTGAAAAATTTAAAGTGTTTTCTGAATACAAACTGATAAGCAAGCACCAGAGAAAGTAATATATTTATTTCAGATGTATAGCAAATATATACTATAATATTACTGTAGGTATCACCAGGTGGCACTAGTACAAATAGTTGATGTATCTTAGCAGTTGGTTAGAAATGGGTAACAGAAGTTGTGCAAAAGAATGAAGAAACAGGGATACTGTATGCACTTGCATATTAGCATTGCTGCTTCTTCTAACATCCTATTCTGATGATGAACACAGCATTAGGGGGTTTGGGGTCATCATGATAAGAAAACAGAAATCAATGACACTTCTGTCTTGGTAAACAACACAGTTCTTGGTAGATATCATCATTACAGTATTATGTCAACAGCATTACAATAGCTTCACTGTAGAATGAATTACAGAGCATGGGTCCAATTTAACAAAACCCAGAGTGCCATATCTTGGACTGATAGGAAAAAAATGATGATATTCAGCATCTCACCTCAGAGATGAACCTTTGAACCAGACTTTCTACAGCTTTGCAACAACCATGTTTTAATATGGGCCACAACCTCATTCAATCTTGTCTAGTTTCTTTAACGATCTTCTAATGATGATGTTTGTGGTGTTTACAGCCACTACAGGTGGGGAAGAAGGCAGTGGATTTTAGTTAAGTTTTGTACAAATTTACAACTAAAAATGAGTAAGTAGGGACAGAATGAGTAAACTGTCCTGGAATAACCAGCAGATATTTCATAGACCTGATATTTCCATAGAGGAAATATACTCATAAATACTTAACAATTAAAAAAGCTATAGAGCTGAAATTAGTTGATTACATTGTCATACAAAACCCAGTATTTAGTGGGTGGTGGTAGGACTAGTGCCCTAACTACATCTGAAAAACCTGAATCCACTTCCAGTTTTTGTTTATTTTCTATCTTTTATTTGCTGAGTGTTTATGTTATTGAGTGATGCTATGAGAGAAGGCAAGAGTGTATTTCTATATCTGCTTGTGTTGACTTTCCAGCGTCAACTGTTAAAAGTCAGTTTTTCTTTAAGGACATGTTGCAGCACTGGAACACTGGGAGAAAACCAACAGCAAGAAATCCAACGCAACTTTACAGGACTATTTCACACAAACGTGTTTACATTTATTTATGGATGTTTCCTGCTTATGACAATTCTGTTAGTAGCAGACCAAGGAAACTTCAGTGATGTGTGACATCACTAGATGTAGATTTGTTCTACCAAATTGTTCCTAATCTAAAGTAAGTTAATTTCCAGAAGGTGCTTATGCCTGCTTTAAGCATTAGTGACATGGTTATCCTTTGAGGTGTAGCCTGTAGATCAAGGAGGATTAGCTTTTTATGCCGATATGGTCTCTCTCTAGATGTACTTAGGTATAATCCCCAGCAGGGATGTCACATGTCTCCTGAGTCTGATAGCAGATAAGGGACTGCTTAGTTGGAGTCTCCATAGGAGCCATTGTTATTACTCTAAAATGGAGTTTTAGATCAGACTGCATATTAGTGCTACCAATGTCCATGTTCCTGAGGAAGAGAAGGCAATAGAGTGACCAGAGGCTGGTCAGAGAGCAGCTCTGTTATGTTTTTTGTAGGACAGTAAAAGTATGAATGTAAGCAAAATAAACAGTGCAGATAACCTGAAAAGCAAAACAGAGGAAAAGTATGGAGCAGCAGGAGAGATAAGTCACCTCCCTTTCTGCATCCCACATACCCACGTTGAACAAGTTGGCAAAAGCTGATAAACAGGATAGCACTTGAAAGTAGCCATTGTGCTGAACTCACTAGATCAGGAGATTCTGGGATTTAGATCACATTATCAAAGCAACAAACTGAAAATAATCCCAGTCCAGAGGATGCCTTAACAATGCTTTAGAAATACTGTGATCTATGAAAGAAAAACAAAGAAACGAACAAAAAATGCTGTGTTTGAATTATATCAGTTCTGGTCTCACCAGTACCAAGAAGAGCAGATAGGAAGAAAGTAACAGATCTGGGGCACAAAGCCTGAAATTTTGAATCAGAAAATACTGACAATTACATGCTCAGAGATAAAACTGTGTTCAGTGTCACTGATAAATCGCTTGCGTAAAGGTGTCTGAGGAAGGTTGATCTGGGCGTGCAGAAAGACATAATCTGCAGAACTGAAGTGCCACACAAACAGAGATCAGGTCTGCACTGTAGTCTGAAATTTGCATAGGCAGAACCATGGGGGCCCAGGGGCCCTTGAATCACAGTAGAAAAACCTGCATGCCTCACACATGGATAGAAACATTACCACAAGTTTGTGCAAATTTTCTGTCACAAATCCAGCATGTGTAACCACTATTCTTGCTTTTCAAAACAACAAATACACCCCAGGGAAAAAGCCACAAATCCCTGGCTGAACTCAGATGTGACTAATCTCTTGTGGGTGCAGTATCATAAAATAGGACAAACTCTACAGCACATGCAGAAAGTACTCCAAGAAATGTACTCAAAGCTAAGCATAGCAGCTGAGTTTCAGCTTTTAAAATAGACTCCATATCCCAGTCCAGATAAAGAAACTAAATGAACTACCTGTGCTGTAATGGAGTCCCAGGTAAAACTCTGAAGTCACCTGAACAAGGGCAATGGCTGAAGAAAAGCTGATCTTTGACCCTTTGGGAGTATCTCAGAGACCAGTGTATCTCAAACACAAGGGTTTAAGGCAAAGCAGACATTAAACTTCACAGAACACTGACCACACCCAAATGTCTTCCAGGAATTAGTAGTCTCCTTTAAGGAGCACCACATATATCTGCATTCATCAGACATCTGTGCCAGGCACAGCTGTACTTTTGCAGTGACAGACCTCTTCAAAGCAGCAGGTAAGGAAACAAGGGAGTATAGACAAAAATATTCGGTCTGTGTGTTAACAGCATCACAACAGACAAAAAATGGTGAAACTTGAACATACCTGAGTTCCAGCGGTTTCAGGAAGACTAAGCTGTGATAGCAAATGGTCAAAGCCAACTGGCCTGCTAAAAGTAATCCCAGTAGGAGGGATGGATACTGACAAGTCAGATTAGATGAAGAATGATATTAACTGTGCACTTTCAGTACACCCTGGGGCAGAAACACATTTCTCTGCTTACCTTTTAGAGTAAGGTCAGTGAATGAAGTGTTTCAGCTAAACAACAAAGACTACTTGGAAACCTTACAGGCATCCAGAAAATAACTGATGACATAGGAATAGCAGCATCAATTCTGATGAAACACATCGGTGCTGAGAGAAGTGATGACAGGGGCTCACAGAGAAAATACTGAGTTTTGGACAGATAAGATCCAGTTCATGGTAACACAAATCAACGACACTGGACAAACAATTTCATCAGGAAAACAAACAAGAGGACAGCAAAGCTTTGACGATATCATACATGAAATCTTCACAGGACAAAACAGAAAACAAAACATTGTACAAGTCCTTCCTTAGATACTTCATACTGTTGAAGTAAGTATTTCAGGATGATTTCTCATTGCAGATGATATACTTCTTATTGCTCCCCTGTAGCATGAGACACTAGGTCACGGATTTGGGAATGACAAGACACTGCTATAAATAATGGTAGCTCTCTCTACTATCCTGTGTCTTATTGCAACACCCCAGCAAGTAAGACATCATTCATACAAGTGCATAGAAAGATAGTCAAAGATTTTCTCCACTTAAAAAAATAAAAATAAAAAAGTTCATATGTTGCATTGAGAAAGCTACCCTGCAGTGTAACACAGAAGCAGATGAGAAGCTCTCCAGGCCTTCTTCCTCTTAAGGTTCTTCCGTGAGGTTTTGTCTGCTGATTTCCTGACTGTGTTGAAGTCTGCCTTCTTGAGACTTATTTGAGAATTAAATACAGAAACAGATGAGCCCAATGTTAGGGATTAATCAGCAAGCTGCCAGAATTTCTGCAGTCGTCTGCTCATGCTGCAAGCCTTATGGGGAGATGCCGTTTGAGAATTTGTTTAGTTACAGGCTTTTGAATGAAGAAAGGACAATGTCATGTTGTGACTGAGTACTCTGCGAAATTAGCCACCTATCGTCAGGAATGTGGTGACAGATCTCTTCAAACGAAGCAAAAAATGCCTCAGACATGTTAAGGAATATCTTCAAGAACTTTTGCTTTTCCTCCAAGTTTCTAATAAAGGGTTTAACCTTTGTATTCTTGCCCATCCTGATGAAAAGGCCACGAAGCAGTTAAGAGTGCACAACCGACATCTCAGGAACTTTTAGCAGCTCCCTGCGCCTTGAGTCGTTCACCAGAGGAAACTGCCTGGAGGAATGACAAAACCGTTGCGCGGCCGTTCAGGCAGAAGAGAGACAAGCGTCCCAGCTTCTGAGGCAGATGTCACAAACATTTAAACAGCTGTGAGAACCAGCTCAGGCTGTCATCAGGCTTGACCTTAAACCCAGTTTAGTTTTTAAATGGGGGGGGGGGGGGGGGGGGGGAGGAGGGGAAAAAAATTTCAACAGTGAAGTTACACAGCTGCTTGAAATATTAAATGAAAGGACTGAACATCTGTTCACTTGCTTTTCAAACTTTAATGGTTTGGAGAGATATTCTGTTGTCTTAGATCTTTAAGAACATCTGAGACCCATGCAGCTTCAGCACCTGTGAAAAATCCCCTCTCAAAACATGCATACACTTCAAAGCTTATTACTCCTGTTCTTTGCCAAACATATGTTGCCAAACACCACAACAAATTATTAATAATACTTAGGTCGTATTTGACTTTTGTGCAGCAAATTTCCTGAGCGAGCACCAAAATACTACTTAACCATCAGCAACCTTGCAATGCACAAAGAAATAGAGAATCATTTGGTAGGAAATAAGAGAAGCATTATATTGATCCATTTTTGGTTTGCATTTGTTTTTGGAATTTTTAGTTGCTCCTTCCTTTTCATTTGAAATTTTAAACTAATTATAGTTTGCCAGAATCAGGCACAATGTGTAATGAACTTGCAAGCTTCCTGACACAGGATATTATTGACATAGTTAAGGGAATTATGAGTGGGTACAGGAGGGAAGTATTAGGCATTTCTATGAGTAAGAATAGCCTCTGCAGTTAAACTATACAGTTTATATTTATATTGGCCATCAAGCCTTGTGTTCCAGGACATAGGATGTAAAAGAGAGAGCAAAGAAATCTGTAGTGTAAACATCATTGTAATTTTAGAGCTAGATGTTTGCAGTGTGCTTCTGGGACCAAATATATAGTACAAAATTATACTTTGCATATTTTTGCAATACCAGACTTCAAGAGGAGGCAGAAAGTGAAAAGAAAAAACTGGTCAGCAAGATTTCTGTTTATATTTCTGTTTTCATTTCTAATGGGTTTCACTGGAAGTATTTATTATCGCTTTGCAGGGTTTCTTTTTATTAGCATAACTCACAGATTCAACTATGAAATTTCAGCATGCAATATAAGATTACAAACTTTAATTCACTCACTTTTCCACATCTAGATTATGAATTTTCATTTAAAGAAGATGTAAATGTAGGTGATATTTCTTTCCATATGTAACTTTAAAAAGAAAAAGCATAAGGCCCTAGAGACCTGCTGCCATATCAATTTTCCTGCCATTCATGCATTACAATGTATTTTTAATGTTTTGTAAGTTGAGGGTTCAAATGAAAAAAAAAAAAGTATACCAGCAAAAGTAAATAGGTAGAATTAATAATGATGATACTGATAATAATAACATTAATAATGCAAATCCCATATAAGTCTCTTCAAATTTTATGAAAGATATAATGCAATTTCTATAAATAAATAAATAAAAGAACACCTCCTAAAACCATTAATAAATCTTCATTAAAATTTTAAACAATGTAATCTAAGTAAAAGGGTGAAGAGTGGAGGATTAAAAAGCTTTGGCATTGTATACAAAGTAATTAATCAGACCAAGGGGCAAGTGTTTCCAAAACAAACACAAACTATGAAGAAAGTTTAGTAGTTGGGGGAAAGGGGCTGTTAAAGATGAAAGAAATGATATGGACAAAAAACAGTTTAGAAAATGTTACACATTACTAGGAATTCATTGTTTTCCACTAAAGAAAATAATTATTAATAATATTAATTATTATTATTATTATTATTAAATATTGGTTATTTATACAAAGGAAGCAACATCATTAGGTATAAATTTATGAAATGAAAACTAAATGGCAAATAGAAGGCAAATTTTGCTACCCAGCATCATTTTTGACTTGTGGTGCCACTTGTGTTCCCATCCTAGTATACATACACTTACCATTTACAGAACACTCATACAAAATGAAAAAAAAAAAATAAAAAAAATTAAATCTCTCATTTCCTACATGAAATTAATTCAAAAACAAACAAACAAACAAAAAACACAGAAAGTACAGCTTAATAATGAAGTGTTAGATATACAGTGTGAAAATAAACCAACAAAGATAAGAAAAACTGATTTAGGAAGACATACTGTTTGAAAGTAATCCATTGTTGTCTGAAAGCTGAGGCTTAGATGCAGTACATTTCAGATATTAGAAATATTTTGCCCTCATACATGTACTCAGCTGTAAGACAAGAGATAGCATCCCCTGATTACAAATATAGCCTATATAACGGCAATTTATTGAGCTGTGCAGTTTTAGATGTCACTCCACATTTAACAACTGTGGTGGAAGACCTCTGTGATATTCATTCCAACACTGACACCCTCAAGTCATATTTCTTCTCTCGTCACAAAGTATTTATTTTTATCAGCAGCTTGTCATTCAAGTGTATTAAAAAAAGTGGAGAAATGGGCAGTTGTGGAGCCTCTATGTCAACTGTGAAGATAATGTCTCTCAATTTAGTGCCGCAATTTGGTTATTATACATTCATAAATAATCAAATATCAGTTCAAAGACTCCAGGCATCAGAACTGAGAAAGGGGACTGAAAGCATAGGTGGTATTGAATTTTTCACTTACTCTCACAAAACAAGTCATCCTGTTAATAATCTGGCTCTCATCCCAGCCAGACATAACACATTTTGAAGTTGTCTTTCTCCCTGGCTGTGTCAGAATTGGCAGCTATATTCACAAGTAGAAAGTTTCCAAGTGGTCAGACAGGTCTGCTTTGTTTTCTTGCCCCTACTCCACAGACTTCTGCAGTGCTGGTGGATAGAATAGGAGAACAAAAGCAACCGGCATATCTGCAACTGCACATTAGCTTGGTATCACGTGAGTATGAACTCAGAAAGAAATATGTTAAAAGAAGACAGACAGTCTTACTGATATAGGAGATCTCTAAATAATAAAGCTAAAGCTATTTTAAATTTGTTCCTCCTCTGACTTGTATAAACACTGAGGCAGGAAACAGAAGTTGCTAGTTGTTCCTAAGACAGGGAAAAGAGCATTTGTCCTCCATGTTACATGAAGAAAAATAAAAACAATGAAATAAAATAAAGCAAAATAAAATAATTAATATTAAAATCAAAGTTAAAATAGGAATAGCATTTAAGATCTTTCTCTTCTCCAGGAAAACAAACAAACAAATCATGATTCTCAGCAATGACTCAGCACCACATCACCTACATAATAAGTTATTCACAGACTCACACTGATGCCATGCAATTTATACTTCATCGTGTTTGTCAAATAAAATTTCTTAACTTTAAAATAATAATTTCCTTTCAATGGGAACTGGAGAGGAGGGAATTCAGGACAGAACAGTCCTAGCATGAAACCAAAGTCAAGAAAACAAGGTTATTTCTGAATTACTGCTAATCATTCTCTCATGTAATCTCCATTTCTGCATTTCATACACACACAAACACACACACTCAAATCCATCATACACCTAATGTAACTGATAGATTTAGCCCATACAGGTTACTCTCCTGTTATTAGGCAGCTGAGAGGCATAATGCAGGCAGGGGTGGTGGGCAGCATAGATCCATAACAGCTCCATAACACTGACAGTAAGGAAATTGTACTTGAGCTTCTAGTATCTGTGACTATGTTTAGTTGCATATTTGTGCTGCAGCAGTTAAGGGATATGGCTTACAATTTTCCATAGCCATGCCTGTGGTCAGGTATCCCCATGGTTCACTTGCATATGTGCTCATCAGATATGAAACTGTCACCAACCTCTGCCAGTTGTTCAAGCACATCTAAAAGGAAAGTTACCAATGTAAATCAGAATTATACCTTCTGTATTACACAGAACTAGAACTCAGGCCATGGACATCTTATTATGCACTGAAGTCAAAATTTTGTATTCCTTAGGAGGCTGATACTAAAGGCTTTATCTGAAAAGGAATACACCCTGTACATACAATAAATATGTAAGGTCAGTAACTACATCCCCAAATGTGGTATACAGATTTATTAAGCACTGTAACTCCTATTCTATGCTATGGAAAATATGTATTTAATTTTATCTGCTTCAGTGTACTTTATAGATAATGTGACTTTGCTTTGCATATTGAGTATATGAACCCTCTTAATATCTTTCTTCATAAAATCTTTGACAATATGTTCAGGATAGTTGGGGAGTGCATGAATTGATAGACCTGAGCCAAAACCAGCTGGTTTTAAGCCCTCTAATGAACTGCTGCCCTGTTCTGCAAGCCAAATCTGAAAATGCTATACCTCTCTGACAGCGATGTTGTGTGAATTTCTGCTTCTGCTGTACCTGAGCCCGGCCCACTGGCCTGCTTGGGATTCTGCAAACCAGGCACTACTCTGCCTTTTATCACCAACACATGAAAGCCCCAGACCAAGAGAGAGCAGACTAATGTTTAGAAAAATACTATCCCAAAATGTCCAACTCCTTCCAGGTGTTTTTTTTTGTGTTTTTTTTTTTTTGGTTGTTGTTTTGTTTTTAATTTTTTAATTTTAATTTTTAAGAAATTTTGGTCAACCTTTCTTTAAAATTACTCCTGGGTTGGCTGTTCCCTGGCATTCTCCAAATATGCTCTGCCTACTGTTTTCTTTCCATGAAAAGTCCTGAAGCATCCCAAAATATTCTGACATACAGCAGGACACCAGTGTTTGTTTAGCACAGCTCCCTAACAGTACAGTACAATAGACGTTTACAGTGCTGTAAAATTAAGCTAATGTGTTTAGTAAATCTGTTCTAGAAAGGTTAAAGAATGTGGTGCTTTTATCATTACAGGTGAAACCTGGCTTCTATGCATTTGACATTTTGGAGTGTTTTTTCATAGATCCGAAAAGGTCTTTTTGTCATATAATTATCTAAAACTTGTTCCCTTAGGAGACCTAAAAATGAGCAGCTTCTCTGTTCATACGCATCAATTTGCCTGCATAGAATATTGATCCTCATGAGGCTTTTCTTGCTCTACATCCCACTGGATGCAGACATATATTTTGTAATTTTATATATGCCTGTATGTGTATGATCTTTTCCGACCTTGCAAAGGTGATGGGGAGGATTGTAAATTACTTTATTTCATTTTAGTCTGAAATGTAAACTTTTGTGAAAGCATTTGTATTTCTGCTCTTTCCCGAAGCATCACAATGCTGTAAGGGTATCAAAGATACCATTCACATTTTACTTCTGTCTTTCTGGAGGTGTCGGGGACAAGTAATATCATGCACTGCAGTTGGAGCATGTATTTACATGTGCAATTTTATACTCATGTTTGAATAACGTAGTATGCATGGTTATTTTGAGAAAAAAGCTTTGATCATTATTGTTGCTAACAACAATATTAATACTAATGTGCAGTATTCTTAACAAAGCATATCACAGGACATTTAGCAATTCAAATACAATTAAAAAGCAATATCAAATAAATGTTTGATTTTGACATAAAATACGAGTGATGCAGCTCCCTGAACACATACCAAATTAGGAATATTAGAAAACAACCTCCTAGGGCTTCATTTCCTCTCTGTGCAAGCAGGACTCTGTGCAGCACACAAAGGACCAAGGTTCCTCCTGACCTGTGAAAGATGGGTGGAGTTCAGCTCACGAACTCTGTGCCTGCTGGAGCACCTCAGCCCTTGCACTGCTACACAATCCCCTTCACAACGCCCAGACGCTTCCCTCCACTCCTTTTCTGAACCAGCATCTCGTTTTCCAAGGTTCATTAGCTCCACCCTGAAGAAAGTGGCTGTTGGCAACGTGAGTTCCTCACCAGTATGGGCTTTACCTGATGACAGAGGATATCCAGGCGTGGCTGAAGATTACAGAGCATCTGCTTCAGAAATCTCAGTGCTGCTGCCACCAGAGAAAACGTGACTCCAGTCTGAACGTCATGATTCAGTCTAAGCAGGAAAAGCTCTTAGAGAGAACAAAAAAAAAAGCTAATATTTATTTACAAACTGAACAAATGTATACAGAAACTCACTGCAAGGCAACCACTGTAATACATATCACCATTGTTTTCTGAGTATCACTCTAATTTAAGATCTTATATTGATTTTACAGCCTTACAAATATTTTCCTTGCTTCCTTAATTCACATATACATGCAGAAATGCACTTTCCTTGAGCTTATTATTTGTTCCTACTTTTTCAGAGGGTCAGACTGAAGGCTCTGCTCTTCAGATATCTATTTTATTTCTTAAAATCAACACTTATTCCAAAGTGAAAAGAAAGCTTCAGAATGTAATATATCTCAGATGAAAAATTTACAGGAGGCTGTACTGCATCATCCCGGTTGATAAATTACACATTATGGTACACTGTAGCCCCTCCCGGTAGTACTCCAAATATTGTATATTGGTTTTGCATATCATCTTCTTACAGGAAGAATGCTTTTTTACTTGTGAGTTTAGTCACTGCCTCCAGCAGAAGTTATGCAACATTAGAAGAATACCAGAAAAGGGAAAAAAAAAATAAAATAAAATAAAGAAATGTTTGCATGCCAGAAGAAATGAACATAATAAACTTACCCATGAGCCTGAATTTGCCCTGCAGTCTCGTACAAAGCTTTTCACTAATTCTGCTCCAGGTATCTGTGTTGAACCAGCACTTGCTGTCAGCAGGCAGGAGGGGTCATGCTCAGAGCAACCTCTCTTTTCCAGGGGGGAGGAGGTGTTTTGGAAACCATCACAGGCACTTCCATGGGGTTGGTCTCACCTGGGCATGGGCCTGCAGTGGGGAAGCTGGAAAGCATCACTGCTCTGAGGAAACCCCACTCACAGCTTCATTGGCAGGAGCATGGCAAGGCATTAAGATATCTGTTACAGAGCACATCCAGGCACAGGGAGGCTGTTCTGGCTAAACAAAATAACATTACATGTCTTTGAACATACTTCACATACCACAGGCAATGCATTCCTGGGATCTCCATCTGAAAATAGTGGTGACATTTTTTTAGTTTTATTCTGGCCTCAGGAACTTTCCGCCCTGGATTGGCTCATTTATGTTTACTTTATATAAAGGCTGTGCTTGTTCAGGAAAAGAGTGAAATTCTCATGGTGACAGGTGAAGTGTTCAAGGAAGCCATACATGCTTTCCTAGCTATGGAGCATAAAATTATGCAGTAATGTAATTACACAAAAGAAATCTTGGCACAAATATATATTCAATTATCCCATATTCTATCTGAAATAGGACTTACGCTTCCAAACAGAGAGAGAATTAAGTCTGATGGAAAGGAAGGTGCTTCATTAATGTGTCAGGGCTAAAAGGGAAATGTATACATTTCTTCAACACCTGAAAACTATTCTTGTGTATTTGTTGCTCTGCCCTAATTTACACACAGTTTAATGTATTTATTCACGCTTTCAGAGTGATGTGGAAAGAACTGTGGAAAAAAAATGTTATTTGGTAAACTATCAGGACTTGGGATAGGAATGGAGGGATCCCACATTGCTTATAATAGGAAAATAGGAAATCCAATGCTGAGTGATTAATCAGAAGGGTAAAATTTACTGTAGTTCCAGCCATTGCCCAGTGTAACTGAAAAACAAAAACGTCCAGACCTCAGAGATGGGTGGGGGAAAAAAAAAAAAAAAAAAAGAAAGAAAAAGTTTAAGGAGTGGATGCTGGATGCTTTCTCTAGAAGGGCTCTCAAATGCTGATGGATTGGTATCATGCTTGCACCATTGTCCATGTGAGGAGACGTAAGAGGCACTGGCCAGGGTGGGCTGGAAGAAGATATAGGATCTATAGCAGTTCTGTGGAAATGTTTTGTAAGCCAGAAGTAAAGGATATACATGTTATGGCAGCTACTGTGATTTTTTTTTTTCCCTTCACTCTATATCATTTTTCAAAGAGGTTCAGTGTTTAGAAACGTTCATGAGTTTTCAGGAGGACATAGAGCAATTCAGAAGACCTGTGTGTATAGTAGTTTGAGATCCAGCAGTGTAGTGTGGTGCACCCATAAGTGCAATATTTGCTAAAGGAAAAATATGTCTTTTTTAGAAGAATATTAAAAATTGTTTCTACTTAAGTCATACAAGAAGATTTCTTATAAAATGGTATGGATGAATTTTTGTTGTAGTTATATGTCCCATGTGCACAGTAGGTAAATCTATTAGCTGAAGCAGGTGAAAACCCCAAACTCAACCTCTGAAGAGCTGGCATTCACTCAGAAAAGTCTTAATAGGTCTGGCAGGAAATTCAAAAATATTTTATCTGGAGTGTCTCAGCAGTATAAAGCTGCAACATTTAGTGAGAACAGCAACTAAAAAAACTATTAGTAAAGGGAGGAAAAGCAATTCTAAAGACATAAAATATGGCTGGCATGAATTCTGCTTTTAAAAATTTGCTGAGAAAAAAATAAATAATGGCAAGTAAATACATTTACTGACACTCTCCTGATCTGTGTCTAATTAGTCTTTGCAGGGAAAATGGTGGATTAATCCTTTCCCTTGTCTAACACCTTGACAACATTAAAATACAGTAGTAGTTTAGTAAACTGTTTATGGGGGGAAGTTGTTTCTAGTTACTCCTCTTAATTAATATGGTGGTCAGAGGACCAACAGAAAAGTTATGGCAACAGCAAAAATGTAGTCTGCAAAATCCTATTTTTGGCAACTGTTGGCTCTTTTCACCAAAACCCAGTCATGATTACTACTAGTATCACACTTTTTATCCTGCATTTCCTTGCTGCTCTTATCCCACCAGTCAAATTGGGCCTCCACTTCCACTGCACCTCCTTTAATGAGTCTCCAGATTGGGTAAAATTGTCATTAGACAAGAGTGAATTTGTATCAGATAATATGCTAGACCTTCCCTTTCCTTCCTTTTCTCCACCAGAACCGTTGTAACTAAGCAGCTTTCAAATGTGTAAACAGGAACTTCTCTACCACTGGTTCTGTGAACCAAGAGTCACTGCTTCCCTTTACCTAGTAAGTCACCAGACATGACAGAAGCACACAAATATTTTCTTTGCTCCTTTAAGACTAAACAACAACCCCATGGTTGATCTTTTTTTTTTTTTTTTTCCTTACAAAAGACAGTTCCTCGATGAACCTTTGATACATTCTGTATGTGTAGATATGTTCATTGTTCAAAGGACACATTATGTTAAATGAAGATGAAGAGAAGAGCTATTTCAGTCCAGCTAAGAATGTTTCATTAAAACATGATGGATATACCTTGGAGGGGAACAACTGGTGATGGTTGTTCTTTTAGAAATTACCTAGAACCAGAGAGAAGTTTAAAACGTGAATATTTTTCTCTTTTGAATAAAGATTATGTATTCAGCTAAATTGATCATATGTGGAAAGCATTTCATGTTTAGGCTTACTGAAAAAGAATAATGATGTGACCTCTCAAACCTTCTTCCCTGGCCTCAGGTTCTGGTTTTGCAACAGACCTATTCTGGGATAAGTTTCATTATTTGTCACTTTTCTTTATTTACAAGAACCAGAGAAACAACAATAGCAACAACAACAGCACGTTAGAATTTACCTCATGGGAATACACTTGGACTCGAGATTTTTTCCTAGAAACTTTGACAATAAACACAAATTATGAAAATCTTTCAGTTAGCAAATGATCAAAAATGACTGCTCGTTTAATATTTTATTTTCCCCTTAATGTTTTTTAACATCCCTGATAGAAGTATTCCTGTAGATCAAATACTTGTGGCAGTATGGATCCTACTGAAGATGTCATGTTTCTTCTGTGATACGTTCAACAAATTGTGATCTAGTAGGTTTGTACTTGGTGTAACTATACCACACAGTATGTATGTGACCACCAGAATATTCTCCACTCCATCTGAATAATTTTTGGAAAAATGTTATTTCTGACCAGTTTGGAACAATTTGTACTGAATTACTGAGTTTCAAGAATATGTTATTAATAAGCATTAATAAGTATTAATTAATTAATTAATAATTAATAAGTAAGCAACAGAAATTATAACTTTCTATCTCCTTCCCATGTGACAATTAATATTGAAAAAGAGCTTGCAATATTCGATTATTTGTTCCCCAAATACTCATGTTTTCTGGCTTTAAATGTTGAGGGACTGTTTTCTCTCCTGAAATTGTTTCTGGTTTTCATTAGCTCTACTTTTAATTCACAAAACAAATATCAGAAAGGACCAATGGTGTAATGATTCCCATATAAACTACTATAAAGCCTCTCCTCCATTAACAAAAGAAAACAAAATTCTGCTGCTTCTTCTGAAGACTAAGATAACGACCTAATACGGCACTTTCTTCCCACTCTGCCTATTACTTCAAGCAGCTGAACAGTAGAAAAATACCTTTGTTTATAAGAAAGACCTTATCCCTCTCACAATGTTTCCTTCCTTTATACAGGAATATTTTTTCCCATTATAACAAACATGGGTTGATACTTGCCAATATATTTTTTTTTTCCAGAATCCTTTTTATTTGGGTCTTTAGCACACTGCATGCCCGGGCAAGGTAGCAAGAAACTGAGATAAGAATTTATTATAACATCTCTAGAGGATGACACATTTGGGGCCTTACAGATGCAAATAACACCAGTTGCTGGTTGGGGCAGTATTAAGCCATATTACACCTAAATCGATTCTAGCAGCAATTACATTAGTATGCTGGAAAGAAATGGGGGAGAGCAGAGAGGCAAATCTGACATAATTTGGGCCATCAGTTGGACAAAAGCTATGTAGTGATGTTAACTTCAAAAAATGTCTCTGGAGAGCCACAAAAGGCACATAGATAACTTGATTAAGATCAAAAAAGATAGGAAATGCTGCCTGTCAGTGCTATAGGCTTCAGAACTACTCCCAATATATAACTTGAACTGTTATTTACTGTCTTGATCTTGTTGTACAGTCCCAAAGGTCCACAGAAGACACATTTATACAGTACAATCACTACATCCCTATTAAATCATTGGTGAGAATCTATTTCAATTTCTTTTTCACCTTCAGCTGCTTGACCACAGACCATGCAGACATGATTTAGAAATTCATTGGCTACTCCTTATATCACCAGGGTCAGACAATCCCTGGCTAGCATAAATAATAGAGACTTCAAAAACAGTCTAATTTTGCTCGTTAACACTTTAGGCTATCCCTGCAGTAATTCCTCTTCCATTTTACATATATAAAAATGTTACAAATTCACATTTCAGGTAAATTTTCTTTGCTTCATAAAGGGATGTCCCCCCTCTTTTAAATTCATTCATTTAAAGACCTGAAAACTTGTAATAAAAGTTCCCCACACACACCTCCCCACTTAGCCCCATCCCCCACAAAACAAAAATAAATGATGTTTGATGCTCCAGAGAGCCTTCAGCATTCATTACGGAGTCAACCAGAGCTTCATTAAATATCAGTCTAGCATGTGTATATGTGGTACCAAGTGCCGGCCTCAGGAGCTCCCTTAGGCGATGTTCTATAGGTTTCTTTCATCTGTCATTTTGCTTTGACTTGAGGCGATTATCACTTTTATCATTGACAATAGAAAACTCATTCCTCTGTGCATTTCATTTTCATTATTCCTTGCCCCATGAGGCTGACTGACACACACAGATTCTTTTTCATCTTTTAAAGTATTGTAATTAATCATTTTAAATTCTCGCCTTGGAGTGTTCTTTTATTAGCATTGTTGAATGAAATCAAATTAAAACTGTGTATTGGTACTGAGAAAAACTTGCTGGGCTATGAAGGCCTAGTAGCAAAAGACTAATCTCATACATTTTACACTGTTTTCACTTTGCTGCCCTGAATATACTTTCCTGATTTTCATTAGCATGAGCAGGGTATGAATGTGGGCCAGGGCATGCCTAATGTTTTAAGGCATCAGATACAAAAAGCTAAAAGAAACAGCCTTTTTTTTTTTTTTTTTTCCTTGATGGGAACATCACTTGAGGTTTCTGAATCGGAAAGTTAGTGCAGGCAGTTATGAAACAACTTTGAAAATGAGAAAGAATGATCTTAAATCTGCAGTGCTGGTCTGAGACTGAGGAGACCTGGGTTACTGCCTGTATCATGGGCTTCACAAGCTATCGTGAGAAAATGACAAGCTCTCTTCCTGGTTTCCACCTGCAAAATTAAGATATGAGTGCTCCTTCATCCCTCTTTGCTTCTTTTATTTAGGTTGTGAGCTCTTTTGTACAGAAACAGTCTCTTCTAATTGGCAAGAACTGTGCCTACCACAATCTCACTTAAGCACTAATGTCATACACATAATAATCGCATGCCGCTGCTGTAACAGTTACTGCGTGCACATTAAATTATCTGAGGGAGACAGCATTGACAGAAGCACTGAGAAGCCCTGCTCCTGTAGGAGCGGGGCTGGTCCCCTCCTCTCCGCACAGAGGGACAAATTGCCATAGTAACAACCGCCAGCACTGAGGCCATGTCAGGGCCTCGCTGGAATTCGGGGGCAGAAGCAGTAAAAATGTAATAGCAATACTGCTTGTTTTCGCTCTCTTCAATTTCTGTTTACCTTGGAAGTTTAGAGCTCAGTTAGGAAAGTCAGAATTCAGAAAAATAACATCAGGCCTAAGTTTTGGTAGTAATACTTAACATTCAGCTAAAATTTATCAAGAATGTGGAAGGTATCATGCTTTACTATATTTCTGTCTGTTCCAGATCGCATTGGTTAATTTCTGTGATCAATGCCTGATTTTTAAAATTTTAATGCCTGACTTCTTTGAAAAACATATAGGACATAAATCACGGCTATTTTTCTAAGAGAAATCTGCAACACAATGGCAGAGAAGTGATGTTTTAGGATTAAGCCCATGGACTTTTTTTCTCTGTAATTTCTGAGATGATGCTGAGATGCTACAATTACTAGTATATGGTAGCCTATCTTGCAGTTTTGGGAATCCCCATATGTCACATTTTTCCTGTAAAACATTTATTTTGGCTATCTCCAAGATTTGCTAAAAAAACCTCCTGAGAGCACAAACTACTGCTCTTTTTGTCAGATGCTGATGTAGGGAAACCTCCCTTGAGGGAGTTTCATGGCATCTCTTACCTGTGCGAGAGGGATGAACGATGGTCAGACATTTCTGAGACTCTGTTTTCATAACATTTCTAGGCAAAGTACTTCTTCTGTGTAATAGTTTCTATGAGAAGTAAATGCTATGCTGTGGATAAAGTAATAAATAAATTTTATATACAAGATTAAAATAAATTTATGGTTGGTACTGATATTCCTGTATCAGAATTCATAAGGTGTTATGTATAATAGGAAGGTCTCACCCTGTCCTACATCCATTTTGGTTTAAAAAGCAAGACCTTCAGTCTTAAGAAGACGCAGTGATAATCAATCTGACATCTACTCACACTTAAAATAGAAAACTGCTTCAATGTCTGCAACCAGATGTCTGAGAGTAAACTTTACATCTATGTGAAGACAGATTAGAACTTTTATTCCAATTTATTCCTGACTGTACTCAGAATAAAATTGCTCTGAGTTATGATGTCACCCATTGTCCTGTACCATGTGTGCTCCAGTTCCAGAACCTTCATTAAAAATTAATACAAAAATCTCTGGGTCATAGCTTAAAATGCAAAGATCACAATTTAGGGCATACTTGATATCATTTATCTGTATTAAATAGAGATGTATTATATCATAGATTGCGTGGAAAGGAATATTTAAAATGCTTTCAGTTGGGCTGCAAATATTTGAGTTCTTAAACTTCCATGTTAGACCAAAGGGCAGTGGAAGCTGAAAGAAAACTTTTACTAAAAGTAAAACATTAAAAAAAAAAAAAAGTAATTTGCTATTTATGAAATCACTTCCTTGAAAGAAATGGATGATAAAGTTGTTAAAAAAAAAAAAAAAAAAGACTTGTATTTCACCCAAGCCCCAAGCACTAAAATCAAGTAAAATACATTTCTAGCATGAAAGGATTTCTAGGTTTAGCACACAGGCTCACCTGGACTACTAAAGAATGCTGAATGAATGAATTAATGAAGGATTTTTACATTATACAATTTTCAGAGGGGTTGATTGTGTACATTTTATTCAAGGAAAATCTCACTTCTGAAGAATTGTGAAGCCAGATGGTGTCCCATGAAGCTGCCTTGGAGCAAAGTATTTCTCTTGTAATCTGAGAAATGCCCAATCTTTGTAGTTACATATGGAATTCTTTTTGCTTTAAGGAAAGCATTTGGCAAACACAGTGCTCTGTGTCTATTTAGTAACCCCACTGCCACAATTATTTCCATGAGTCATCAGAAGAACCTGAATCCAGTAAAGAAAGTGCCAAAGAAAAAGCATCTATTAGTTATGAAAAAGATCCTGTTAATTAAATTGGCTACTGACACCAGATTTCATTTTAAATTCTAGATAATATAAACCATACAGCAAGTAGCCCATGCAGCATTTCAGTGGCCATGTGCCATGTTTTTAAATGAAATGAAGATATTACAAATATTTAATGTTATTTAATAACAACATGTGTAGTATCTACTAAACATACAAACTGACATTCAATGTGTCATTCCATTTGTTTATAGTACATACAGATCAATTGAGGTGTGTATACAGTGAGATACCAACTCACTGGAGACCTCACATCAGTGGCACTTCTATGGAAATTCATGTATCTTAGAGAAGAGAAAAAAAGGAACTTATGTTGGCTTGTGATTTTGGCCTTGTGCCTTGAAAACATGTCCTGTTGTATTTAAATAGGTCAGCACTGAGAAATTTATACTAAAATTAATCTTGATTAAATCCATGTAGGAGCAAGAAAATATGAAATAGCTGGTTTGGAACTATTTTGTATATGACATAAGTAATCCAGAGATATAGAATACTAAATGTCTTGTGGATGGCCAGGTTATAATTCAACCCCATCTGAATTTCACTGAATTGTTTGAATATTTAAACATTTTCACTTCAGGGCTTTTATGATTTATTTTTTTCTCCCCACTTAGGCCTGATTGACTGTTATTTACTGAGAAGTAACTGTTCTACAAATAAAACTGGCTAAACTAGTATGAGAAAAAGTTCTTAATTTGAAGAGCAATGTATAATCAACTTCGTTTGGAGCAGCAAAAAAACAAACTTCCACCAAAGCCACAAACCAAATACAATCTGATAAATAGGATAAGTGTACTTTGGTATATAACCTAGTAGAAAATCCAGTCAGGCAGAAGATTAATGTAACTGAAACAGATTTCTTTTATGCAGCTCTACTGCAAACACTCATGAAGTAGACTAATTTTCAACATTGCTCTTGTTGGTCTAATATAGGAACTTTCAGAATAGAAAGCAGTCGTCTTCTAGAATAAAAGGTATTAAACCAAAACGATTTTGCTCTTTTTTATGTTCCACTGTGTCTTATTACACTAGCACTCACACTATGTAACACCGTGAGTCTGCATCTCAGAATTTTCAACAATCTGGAATTATTTTCTTGTTAACTGTCTTCCAGAGATTTTCAGTTCTGCCAATGTATTTCTCTTCCACTCTTAACTAGCTTAATTGTTGTCACTGAATAGAGAAAGGATCTATTAATTTTCCAGCAGGACTAGGGAAGCGATTGCCCCCTTGTACACATCATTGGTGAGACCACACCTTGAATATTGTGTTTAGTTTTGTGCCCCTCACTGCATGAAGGATATTGAGTTCCTTGGGCATGGTCCGATCAGAGCAACCAAGCTGGTGAAGGGACTAGAATAAAAGACTTATGAAGAGTGACAGAGGGAACTGAGGTTTTTTATTCTGGAGAAAAAGAAGTTGAAGGAAGACCTCATCGTTCTCTACAACTACCTGAAAGGAGGTTGCAGTGAGGAGGGTGTCAGTTTCTCAGGTGACAAGTGATAGGATGTGAGGAAATAGTCTCAAATTGCACCAGAGAGGTTTAGATTGGACATTAGGAAGAATTTCTTCATGGAGAGGGTGATCAAGTGTTGGAACAGGCTGCCCAGGGAAGTGGTGAATCCCCATCCCTGGAGGCATTTAAGAGACTTGTGGACATGACATTAAGAAATGTGGTTTAGTGATGGGACTTGGCAGGTCAGGTTGATAGCTGCTGGACTTGATCATCCTGAAGGTCTTTTCAACCTAGATGATTCTATGACTCTATTTTGTCTTGACTGAATTATTATAGTAAAGAAAAGATGCATATATTTTTGTGCTTTCCTGCTGAAAAGACTATCAGCAAAGGTCAGAAGGAAGTCCTGCATCACTAGGAGGGGGGAAAGGACCTTATGCTACATCACCTGTCTTTTCTTCAGATTTACCATAAAATTGAATTAAGATGTATAAAGATGTAGAGAAAATTCCAAATTAAGATGATCCACACATTGAAAGCAGAATCACGATTAAACATAACCGCTTTTAAATTTGTGGTTTGCTGGTGTACAAGCTGCCAAAAATTATATTCAAAACATGACTTCTTTGTTAGCTTTGGCTTAAAAAAAACTCTATAAGTCAGTTATGGCTAACTATTATGGACTGATTTGTAGGTAAGTTCATTTCATTTGCAGTCCAAAGAGCAGAGAGTTATTGGATTTATTTTCCATTATTTACAATGGAAATGAGCTCATCACTATTCCATTTTACATTTCATATTAATCAATTCATTTTTCTAGCTTGCAATCAGTTTATTAGTTTCAATAAGTGCTTCATGAATTGTTAATAACAACATAAAACAACAAAATCCAGAATCTGGTTAAAAATAACACCCTTTGAACACTTTGGCCTGCTGCCACTATAATATGTGTTTGGTGTGAAGTGGAACACACATCACTTTCAGCACAATTATTGGCGAGGGTCAACGTTGCACCCTGGATTGTAGCTTCAGAATATAACCATAATAAATATAATATGAGAAAATATCCATAACCTTTTGCAGAGTGCCAATGCTACAATTTTATGGATGCATGTGGCAAAGCCTATATTTTCTTAGATCCATCTACTAGAGGTGCTAAAAGGAGCTGTCAGGTACTCTTATGATCTTAATCAAGGCCTTAAACTGGAAAGAATAATGCCTCTCAAATATATGCAGACACAGTATCATGAAAATGTATTTGCAATAGTGTCATAACAGAAAAATAGTTATATGAATTTGGATGTAATTTATAATGCATTACAAATATTAGAAACTTTAATTCAATTTTCCAAAAGTCTTAAACACTTGTATATAATTAAGTGATACTAACCTCTTGAAAGATTCTATTTGCACAAACATAAATATTGTTTGGCAAACAAAATATCTATTTTAGAATAAGTTCTGGAGTTGTCCTCTACAGAGCAAACCAAATGGTAATATCATTGTATTTCTGTTTAATTTGTTCCTAAATCCCAGCACCTCTGAGGATTTTAATATCAATCTTGATAAAAAGTACATCTTAAGGAAAATTCTCTGTACATTGAGAGCTATTGTTAGCAGAGATATGCAAATAAAATGATACTGTCTGACATAAAAAAGCTTGACGTACAGCTGAAAAACCTCTCTTCCAACCTCTGCTTCTCTGCAGAAAAGATGATGTTTCCAAGCCATCACACCGGCAACAGCCTTCAAAAACAAATTTTTGAACACCATGAACTTAAGAGAAATTGCCAAGAATGTTAGAAATCAGTTAAAAGATACTTTTAATCTTTCTTTTGCTATTTCTATTTAAAAAAAAGGTGAAAAAAGTACTATATTTAGAAAGTTCACTGGGGGTCTTCCAAACTTGTTTTCCTTCTGGTTAATAAATTGTTGACAAAAGGATGAACTCAACAAAAATACTGGTTAGTTATACTGACTAACATCCAGGCAAATAACAAGCAGAAACATAATTAATGTGCAAACAGCAAGACAAAATGACCATAAATTTGGCTTGACAGACAATACATCTCACTTATTCTCTCTCTCTTTCTCTCTCAATTGGGAGTGGGGTGGGGGTGGGGGGTGTTGATTTGTTTGTTTGTTTTTTAAAAGCAAAACAAAATAATAAAAAAATATTTAATTTACAAGCAAGCTATAAAGCCATTTGTTGCATGTTCCTTCAGAAAGATTTTCTTCCACCCTTCTTCTGCAGTCATGGCCCATTTATTTATGTTTCTTTCATATGCTAGTTAAAACAGTTAGGAAAACCATAACTACCATGTGACTGATGTGACCAGTTATGAGATATATGTGGCCTCTCCTCAAAGGAACAAGCAAAAATACAGTAGTGAAAACATATCACCAATAATATGTTCATGAAAACTCTTTGCCAAGCAATGCTTCCCACCAAATAAATAGATAAAAGCAATTTTATTCTAGCTTACAATGAAACAACAACAACAAAAAATCAAATCTGTAGTTATGGCAGTAGGGTAAGTTAGGACTTTTTTTTTGGTGACAACTATTGCACATCTATACTCTTTTCCAATTAAAAAAGCAAAATGAAACCTGAGTTTCACTCAGGTTATAACCTCAGTTTTACTCATTGACTGTAATGGGGGGGAAGTTTCATTCCAACTCTGCATATCTTGCAGGTACCAGGAAACCTACCAATCTATAAGGCCCAAGCCAGCCTTATTATGAAGACAAACAGAACTAAAGAGCTTAAAGTATACATTTTTGCAAGGAGAGCATTATATCAAGTGAATCACCATAGCATGCCATCCACCATCTCTCATGATTGAGACACATAGTAAAAATGCCAGTTGACTGGAAAGGTGTAAGGTTGGACCTCCAGTTTCTGCATGAGCTCTCATCACCACTTGCACCTCACAGTCATATCTTCCTCTCCTTTTGTCTAGGTGAGGCAGTTCCCCAGGACAACGAAAAGAGTACATAAAAATAGACAAGGAAAAGTGAATTTTAGGCTCCTGAATTCAGATTACATTTCAGAGATGACAGGTGGAAGTTAGAAATGGTAATTATAAAGGGCATAAACAAATAATTTGTAGTAGCAAGAAAGAGAAATGGCCCAGCTTCTGTCTGACATTGAAAAGAAGGGGATAACACATTTCCACACAGTAGCCAAAACTAACCTCTGCTTTTCCAATTAACTGGATTGCATTAGTTTCAGATTCTCCTCATGAGAAATCCTGAACTTGGTTTCACAGATGCAAATCATATTCATTCTTTATCTGAATGAATTTAAGATTTGCAATAGTATAATTAAAGAAATTGCATCTGCTTTCATTATACTAATTTACCTTACTTATTGCCAGTTATAAAGAATACTTCATGTAATGACTGCATTTCAAAGTATTCAGGTACCACAATTGTAGTATTTAAAATGCAGCAAAAATGATCCTTCACATAGATGGAGTTTTTAATGTTTTCTTTAAAAATAACTTTAAAAACTCCTTGCACAAAGAGAATATAGTCTCTATACCATAGCATTTTTGAATTTCTTTTTTCTCCTGGAAACTTTAGCCTCCTTATCAAGATAGCAAAAAGTATTGTAGTTTTAAAAAGAAAGAAAAAAAAAAAGTTTTTTTCTGAACCTTCTTGTTAACTCTTCTGGTTTTCTTTCGTGATTGATTATGATGACACTCAGACTATGTAGCACAGTAGGCTTACTTGGCTGATATCAGTGCAGCATATTCTGCTTGAAAAGCCTTAAGAACAAGTTTTATTAATTTTGTATTTGGTGAGAAAGGGTTTTAAAGTACAAAAACAGCTTTAAAAAAAAAGTCAATCAAATAGATGCAATTGCTTAGCACAGTTAAACACTATTGTTAGCGTGAAAACTATGTGTTTAATGATAAAAATAGTGTTAGTCATCCTTTTTGATCTGAAATAAGTGCAAACAATAGTTAACTGGCAGTACAATCATACAGAGATAATAACAACTAGGTCCAACTTAAGGTTTAAGCTGATCTTTATTTTGGGTAGGAGAATGAATTAAGTGACAGGCTTTCTACATGTCTATACAGAAGAGAGAGCAATGGGATTTAGGAATGGTATATTTTCCAAGAGATCCCCTTTTCTTCCTTGTAGGACCCTTAGAGCTTGCAACTACCACTGGGGCATGCTAATGCCTGGAGAGATGGGGCAGCTTCCCCATGTTGGCAGCTCCTCTCTCAGCCTTTGTAAGTTTCCCTTCCCTAGCAATACTGAGAACAATAAACACAAGTTTCACATGTTCCCTTTCTTTCTAGGAAGATCCCATCTCCAGGATAACTCTAGCTGCTAGACATCGGCCTTGAAAGTGCTGGCTCACTTTGGAGCTGCTCTTTTCTTTTACAGCCACTTGGGCTAAGAGCAGAAATTCTTGCCCTTCATTTACATTAGAATATAACATGGAATTAAATTATTAAAGAGGCCATGCATATTCCATTCTTCCCAGGATAGTTTTTCTCTGTTGAGATGCCACTGTGGTTATTTTGCATCAAACTGCAAATGACAAAGACTGGATAATCAAATATTTCTTGAATGTTACTAAATAATCTTTAAAAAGATATAGAGAATTTTGAGACTTGGTATCAGTTATTAATAGTGTTTACATTTGTGTTAGTCTGGAAAGTAATAGTACTGTGAACAACCACACTAAACATGCAACTTCTCATGCGTAAAATATTTCTTCTCTGAACAGTCCCAGTCAGCAGTGCAAATTAACTTTGCATGCATAAATTCTAGCCATTGAGCACAAAAATGATATGGCACAAAAACTGTGTTTACAATGATTGTCAGACATATAGCTGAGGCCAAATGAAACCAGTTGGAAGCTGCTCATAAAATTTGGCAGTTAAAATACATACTTTAGGCCTTATGGCTGCATTCATTACCATATGTTGAGAGCTGTCCCTCTCTATTTATCTGCAGCTATTGTATGTTTGGAACTGTCCACCCCTATTTATTTGCAATCCCTTAATTAGGCATAATGGCTCAGCTACTAAAAGATATTAACATATTGCTGCAGATTGAAGGAAGAACAACAACAGATATAATTAGAGGTTGAGAGGAGACTGAGCCATGTCAAGAGATCAAGTCTGATTTAGTCACACAATGACAAAGAGGGTGATAACCATGTACAAGTCCTTGTTCTGAACCATGTACAAGTCCTTGTTCTGGAAAGATGTGTATACTATGCCAAGGTCCATTTCAGTCTATATTCTAAATTCACTCAAAAGTAACCACACTGAAACAGCAATTAGAAAAGAAATGGTGATTTAAGCCACAAAAATTTAATCAAAACTCATCCAAGTGTTCCTGATTGGACTGTAAATCAGCAAGACTACATCAAGTCCTGTAAAAAACAGGGATGGTGTGTTGAACTCTGATGTTGCCAAGAATCAGTTTTGAAAGGTTATTTTTATGGGAAGAGACTGCCACCACCTTTTGGAGTTAGCGTATCAAAGACTATAAGGCAAATGGGAGAAATTAATTTCAGCATGATAACTGGATCTGCCACACACAAAACTCCACTGTGGTGCCTTTGTTAACCTGATGGAGAAATGTGTCCCCGCAGAATGAATGCAGAGTCCAAAATTAGGTGGCATCTTCATCTCCACCACGTTTGACTAGTTCTGACAATACCTGCTGTGACCCTTTGATTATAGCTATTGTTACTTCCCTGGTGCATTATTCGTCTCCTCTTTCCTGTGCTTTCTTGCCTGACTTCCTTCTAATAAGAGCCAGTGAAGATAAATCCACCTTTTTGCAATACTACCCTGAGCCTGCAACCTGAAAGGAATGCTTTAAAAAACATAAGGCTGCTAAAAATTTCCTGAATGTCTGATAAGACACTGATCTGCCACTGTAACTTACCAGCAGCAAGACTGCAGGGGAAGGAAATTCAAGAGATGCAAGCTAACAGACAGAAGGTGAATTTTTATGTTCTGTTTTTTGTGGTGGTGGAGGGAGGGGGGGGTCATTTATTTTCCTATGCAAGTTTGTTTTGTTTTTAGAACAAAGAGGATCAAACAGCAGCAGCAAAAAACAGCTCTCAAATGTTATTTAATTACGTGTAAGTCACGCCATTGTTTTCTATCTCTTCTAAAAGCTGTTTAACAGATTAGAATGCTTCTTCTGCTGGTTGTCACCATGAAAGTCAATAGCCAGATGCAAAGCTCTCTTGAACTAAATCATTGATACCACAGACAAAACATTTCTCTACAGATAGCTAACAGGACTCTTGCCTTGTAGATCCTTAACAGTTTGCTCTTTCTAAATGTATTTATCCCCATGAATTCCACCCCCCCCCCAAAAAAAAAAAAAAAAGGAAAAAAAAAAGAAAGGAGATGAGCTCCTATTATCATTTCAGTGAAGGATTTAAGGGCCTCAAAGAAAAGGACAAAGAAGGACTTAGGTGCTGAAGTCCATGCACTCCACTCCCAAATATTCTCTTTCTTATTTAGCCGCATAGACCCTTAGATATTGGTAGGCTCCCCCATTCTGAGCCTTCCATATAAATTTTACATTTCACCTGTATTTAAAAATTCAGCTTTTCAAATTTTTAATTGTTGTCTTCAAAGCAAGTCTCTAACAGACGCTGCAGGAAAGATTGGTGCATGTCTAGAAGTAACACATAAACTGGGAGTGGGAATACTCCCTTTATTGATAGGGCAAAGAGAAAGTAAGGTTGTTTTGTAGCACTTCATGCCTATTCATGAAACAGTTATCCATCAAGATTTCTTTTGTCTGGGTGCAAACACCAGCTAGAAATTTATTCCCAACTTCTGAAACCAATCTGATATTTTTTGGTGTGTTTGAACTTTGCTCCATCTGCCTGACAATGAAGAACAACCCTTTCTTGCTCCCCCCAGTGTTATATTACACTGAAGTTTATTTTTCCCCTTCCATCATGCTTACCCCATGTCATAACAGGTCAACTCACATAATGCCCTCTAAATACTAACTCTGTGGGGTAAGGCTCAAGGGAAAACATTTCAACCTTTGCAACATAATAAATTAGAGATCAACAGGTAGGCCCATCTTTTTCAAAGTTTCCAGGCTAGTGTCTATCCTCTGTCTTTATTCTCAAATAAAAGCCTTTTCTGAACCTTTTCAAAGATACAACATCACAAGTCTTCCTGCTAGAAGTACTCATTTACCCAGCTCTGATCAGCAGAATTGTGAAGTGAGTTTCTCCCATACAGCCTCTGGCAAGGATTACGAAGAAATCAAATCTGAGATTTGCTGTTAATTATGAATATCTAAAAGAAAGTGTGGAAATTGAAGAGAAGGAAAGAGATAGTTCTACAGCTTTTAAATAGGGCTGTTACGACTGCAAGACTAGACATTCACAGTCTGGTATCCTGTAAAGCAATTCACAGAAAATTTTCCTTTGAGGCAATACATTTTATACCTTACATTTTCTATTTCTTGAAGAGATGAGCAGAGGAAATAACTCATTGATGCATCTCAGGAGAAAAGCTTTAAAAGGAAAGTTAAAATTCAGCACCAAACAGAAGTAGTACTGCATAACCTAAAATATTCCATTTGGGTAGGTTATTTTATTGTCATGTTAGAAAAATAAAGTTTCTTCTCCCTGCACTGAAGGAATGTAAAGATTCCAAAGTCAACTGTGTGGACAATGTTAACTGTGAAATATATTATTCTTCTATAGTGTTGAAATGTAAATTATGAAGGAACTCCATCAAGTTTGCATGTCATTGATAAGTCAGCTATTGCATTCGGAACATGCAGATATGTATACTGAATATATATGACCATGCAGGAAAAGTAAAAAAAAATAAATAAATAAAATAAAAATAAAAATGCTCAATGATATCGGCTGATGTTTAGCACATTTTAAGTGGCACACGGAGCAAAGGAAACTTTTGGCTATTAAAAAGAGCTGGATTAAATTCATTACTCTGTGAATGCTCTAAAGTTTTATTAATGTAAGTTCATGTTCAGTGCCCAGCTCTTTTCAGGGTAAGTGATGTGTCAGAGATAGGTGTCAAATGAAGACTGGTGTAAAACAATGTTCATCATCTGCTGCCAGGACATCTATAAACACCTTGCACCAACAACACAACAGAAAGCAATGCTGAAAAAGTACTATTTGGAAGCAGGACTGTGACTGGCTCCTTGACATAAATTAATAGGAGCTATAGGACAAAGGGAACCTAGTAATATAAATACATTTATAAACAGTCATTTTAAAAAACCTTGCATTTTTTTTCAGCAGAAGTAATTGATTATTCTTCAAAACCTAGAAGATTACATATTATTTCATGGAACTCACTCTGGACATATTTTTTCCAATTCCTTCCACAAAAACATTTATCACATATGAGATTTCATATGCAGATACACTGCAGGACATTTATTGTTAAAACAATTATGCAATTACACACATTTTTTAATTTACAAAGTAAACATATCTATTTATTCTAGATGCATATGATCATGATAATTGTTCTGCCCCGAGTTCTTGATATTTTTGAAAGCAGGTTCTCAAAGTCTAATTTAAATATACCAACTCTGTCACCTCCTGTAAATTAAATTTACACTTGACACTGACTTTTAAGTCAGCCTATTTGGCAGCTTTGTCTAATATAGTTGCATGTTTCTCACCTACAGAGATATCTTTTCTTTCCAGAGTAGATGTGATACAAAGGTCTGCAAGAAAACCTGGAGTTCCTGTCAAAACAGAAGCCAGGTAATTATTTGATTCTTGATTCTTTAATTCTTGGTCCAACACCGTGGACCCTCAGTTTGAGGCTTGAAATATATTGATTTACAAATAAACAAATACAGTTATAGAACTGAAACAACGAATATACACTACTCTGCAGCTTTTCTTGGAATACTAAAGATAGCCCAGTAAATGAATGCATCCATAACGAATATATTCAGATTAGCAAGGCAATGAGAATTGGCATGAAGATACTTCTCAAATATATGAATCAAAGCTAAGATAGGAGGGTATATGGATGACAGCAACTGTTTTATGGGTTATGTATATAGATTGGAAATATATCATATTCCTACAGAAAATGTAAGAAATACATGTGTTGTTGTGACAGATTAACATGTAAAGTAAATGTATAGTAATGGTATAAATTAAACCATGTTTTCACAGTAATTGCAGTTTGTAAAATGTGTGTCAGACATGAATGGTTTGTTAGTACAGTTTGTTAGCAGTAAGCTGGAAATGTTTTAAATTGAATTAAATTAAAACTAAGGTTTCTTAGTTAAAATAACATCCAGATGAAGGGGCTAGCAATCACAATCAGTTTTCAATATGATGCAGATAAAGAGATATTGCAGTGCATATTGAAAGAATTATTTATACCATGAGTATTCATCAAACTTAATACATTAGTGATCGTGGTTTTGTTGTTGTTGTTGTTTGTTTTTAATGCATTAATCTTAGATACTACAGCATTCCACCACTCTCCTTTTCCATATTCAGGAAAAAAATGTACAATTGAAATTTCCAACCTTTAGATTTATGACTTACTTTTCCTGCTTGTTTAACATGTTTTCCAACTATTTCATACACAGGATACAACAGCTAGAATAAAAGAAACATTCTGATTGTTGCTACATATACTAACATTCACCCTTGTCATATTTTGCACACTACATTAAGAAAAACATAACAGGCAGTTATTACCGAGCCTGTTTTCTATTACAGTGAATCTTTGTTGGGCAGGGGCAGAGAAGCAAGAAAAATGAGCAGAGGTGAGAAAATAAAAATATATAAAAACAACGACAACAACAAAAAATAACCCCTCTAAAACAAAACAGAATGATAATGTTGTACCCTGTTAGGAGTGGTGATGAGGTTTCCAGAACAACAATGTACTCATTATAAAAGATGCATTAAATGTAACATTATGGCAAAGCAAAAGAAAAATAAGAATCTAAATACAAAATGTTGCTTTCAAACCAGCAATCTAGTCATAGGAATAGAACAACAGAGGGTAGAATTTTCATATGCCAAGATGCACAGCAACTTCATATTACTGCACTGGGGCACAATGGAGTATAACAAGGCATAAGGTGATGTACTTACATCTCCCAAATGCATTTTATATATGTTCTTATAGTAATCTGCAATTTTTATTTTTTTAATGTATTTAGTGAACAACTGTGTCTTACTGACAGCATGGGTGGTAAAGGCTCTGCTGAATCACTGGGTCCCCAAGGTATCCCAGGAACTTGCAGGTAAGGAAAGGAAGGCCTCTTTGCCTGGCCAGAGGCACTGGCACAACCAGACATGGGTCATTCACTAAGAACATTCTGCAAGGATATAACTGCAATTTCTGTAAAGCATTTCTTTTCCTCTCTCCTTTTCCTTTCTTTTTCCCTTTTCTCCTATCCCTCTAGACAGACTCCTTCAGTCTACAAATATTATTTGGCAAATTCTGTCTATATTTGCAAATGGTTTGGGGAAAATGGAACTTATTTGCAAATTGCCTGTCTGAAAACCTAAAATTCACTCAGCTTCATGTTGCACCTCAAATTATCCAAATGTCTTTTATGATATTTAACATTTTACTCTTTATGTTGGTGTCAGTCCAAAAAGTTAGTGCATGGACTGATACTGGATGCTACCATAGCAATGTGAGTTCGCAGAGAGATTTAAAATCCAGTTAAATGTTATGAAAAAACAGGCATAAACTAACATGTCTTTTCACACAAACAAGATATCCTTTTCATACAATATGTGATATTGCTAAAGGGCTACTCCCATGTAAGTAGATGAGAATTACTGTCTCACTGCTCAACTGCACACACTAATATTTTATTTCTTAAAGGTGAAACATGACTTTCAGTCACATATTCCAAATTAAGAGTTACTATTTATTTCTAGTAATTAAATCTTATTGCAGATCTTTTGAGAGCTGCACCCTAACTGAAAAAATAAATAAATGCACATTTAGTTGATATAAAATAGAATAGACAATCCAAAGCACACTGAAAACACTGGGAATATATGACTTCATTTGGTTTTAGATCAAGCCTTTGAAATACAAATAGTTTAAGAAAAAATACTGAAAGCTTTAAAATACACACAACACACACAATATACATATATATTGTTTTAGATATGTTGACATGGCCTCTCCATATTCCATGGGAAAAAAGAATATTAAAAACTAGGAATCATGATTGCCTTCAAAGTGCACAAGAGATAACAAATAAAATCAATGGCCCTTATCTCTGCAGACTACTAAAATCTCCAGGAACACAAAAACTTCTTGGCATCTCTTTGCATGAGAAATCTAATATGCATGTTATTCATATCCCCACAAAAGTGAACAATTATAATTTATTCTTTAGCCATATCTTTCTTGCTGGTAAGAATGTGTCTGGGGAGCTAGAAAAATCTGCATTTTTTTTTTTTAGGTGTAAAACAAAATGTCTGGGAAAGACTGTCCTCCTTCATTACAGAAAATGCTAGCAAATATCAGAAATATCATGCTATCAGTCTGTTGTCATTCCAGTTAGTAAAAATGAATAGGAAGTTATACGGTTAAATGCATATGCAAAATTTGTTTTTGATCTCTTCTGTTATGAATAGGGTTTACTGCAAGGCAAAATATAGGCTTAATATTTAATCTGAGGAGAGCAAGATATGAAAATTATATGCATGGCTGGAAACATTGGACTATATACACCTTAATCAACTTCACTGGAGATCTTTCTGAGCAAGAGAATAGTGCACACCTATTCTGTGCAATTGTTTCGTTCTTGCTGGCACTGAAACTTATGCAGGAATTTCTTCGGAGATGGGGATTTTAAGAAAATATTTATTTAGCTTTCTAGTGCTACTCCTATTAATTTCATGGAGCTTAAATTCTCCTTGGATGAGCTTATTTTATTTATTTTTTCTTTTAAAATAAAGTTTGTCTTTAGCCAAAACCTAAGCAAAATTATGTTACAATACTAGAACTATTTTTTTTGTCTTAAAATATTATTTTTTTCCAAGCTACAACAATTAATTCAAAATATGTCCCAATTACAGCATCCTTCAAACATATGTCAATTATCAATTCATCACGGCTCTGAATCTGCATATTATATAATTCCATAAGTAAAGAAAAGAAAGTACCTTTAGGGTTCCTTGAATTCAATGTAGAGAATACAATATCATGCAGATCAGATGTTCATCATTGCAATGAGAAGGTCGAGTCCAAAGAGCATCTCCCGTAGTCAAGACCAAGAAACACTTTGGCCTTCAGATACAAGTACCTGAAACTCTGCTCTCCCATTAGCTGACATCAAAGGTAAAAATAAGGGTGCTAGCAGAATATTTATTCCCTGTTAACGCCATCAAATAATTAATTGAATGTTTTAACAGTCACACTTCAGAATGTTCTCAAATGGAGTAGTCCAAAAACAATGTAAAGATTTAAACTTCAAGATCTATATGACAAAATATATATATATAAATAAATAATAATAAAAAATAAACACTCCCCCCCCCCCCCAAACAATTTTGCCAATGTAGCAAAATCTGTTTCCTACGCTAAGAAACATGTGTAGAAATACCCCAGATTTCTGATGGTACTTAAACAGGTGGCTAGTTGTTCCCATCACTTATTTCAGTCATTTCTATTCTCTTTCTGTTCCACAGCCATTGCCTCCATTGGGTTGTGAATGAGGTTTATCAAATAAACAATCTGATTACAATTGTACCAGAAGAAATCAATAAACAGTGTTGAGACATGTTAGTTTCTGGAAATGTATAATAATAGTCTTCGGTACTATAAATTCATTATTTAGAAGTCAATGTAGTTTTTGTTCCCAAGGATAAGCCTTCAGATTTAACTGTATCATCAAGGGAACCTTGTGTTCCAAGCGTCAAGAAGTATGGTTTCAATATTTAAAAGATTAAAAAATTCAATTAGACTGAAAATATGAAGTGAATTTCTTACATATATATACTTTCCTTTTACTTGGAAAACATTCTGAATTTAAAATCTCCCTTTTCTGTCAGTCCCCACAAGTGAATAAATTTACACACATTTAAGGAAGGGTACTATACAGGATTTTTCTAAAGAGGGAAAAATTACAAGGGGAGATAAACTGTGGAAGTATGAAAGAGTTAAGAGCTAATGTTTTCCCTTCTTTCTTCTTAGAGTTCCCTTGTTTGTTTGTTTGTTTAATTGTCTGTCTGTGAGGAAATTCAACCTTTACGCAAAGAGCCGGTGATTATGTATGGGAGATGCATACAGAGGGAAGAGCACTGAAGAGAAGACAGGCAGTGTGGGAGGAAGGAGCAGATAAGGAAAGGAAACATGCAGAAAATTAAGCTAAGGTAAGCAGAGTGAAAAATGAATCACAGGCTTAAAAAAATACCAAAATATAAAAAAAGGAAATTCTTGAACAACTATTCATACGTACCATATATGGATAGTTCTCCAGCACTTGTAAAAAGTATAGATTTTTTTTTCTTTTCCAATCTGCAGGAATAATAGGAATTTTCATTTTTATTTATATATATATATATTTTTTGATATTGAAAAAAAGGAACACAGAAATCTGTATTCTTTTATAAATCAAACAGAAAGAAAAGATAATTTTGTTAACTCAAACTGCTGTCATGAGAAACTTACAGATCCTAAGTGTGTATTCATTTCAGTCATCTCTACTATAATTAGGATAACCATTTAAAAGGTAATTAAGAAACTTAAGTGAGACAATATTTGAAGGAAGTCATCATGGAGATTCTTCATAGTAAAAATCTGCCTACTCTTTGATCTCTGTTCCAGGTAATCAGTCTGGGTAATGCCTCTCTGAATTCTGGATCAGATCCTGCATGTTAGGCTAATTCCATATGATGACAGCAAACGATTCCACCCTGACAGAGGTTGACATACAGTACGACTAACACAGAAACAACGTGGAGTTTCTTGTCAGTACCAAAGCAAGTGTTTTTATTTGAAGCCAGTACCTGCTGCTGCAGAGAGCAAGCAGCCAGCTCTCTCAGCACATTTACAACTGCTTCTATTTAAGAATGTCACATCACTAAATCAAAGTTGCTTAGTGGTTGCCAAAATGGCAGCTCATTAAGCTGAAGGAATTACTAAGTAGCCTCAGAAAAGAAAAGAAGCTCAGAGAGAGAGGAGTATATGAATAAGACAGTATCTACTATCTTAGTTAAAATGGAGTGCGGTATTGCTGCAGTTACTCTATTTGATCTGTCTTGGATGATATTTTCAGTTTTCAAGAAAGCCCGGGATGCTGTTTTCTTACCTACTGCTGATCCTTCTACAAGCAAGGGCTTGCAACACTGACAACAAGGTAAGATTTTTCCTACAACCAAGAAGTGAAGACTGACTCACTAAACGTGCTATGGAAAACAAGTATCCACATGCGAAAATTGAGTTTTCAATAATCAGCATGCCTAGAGTAGCCTTTTAATGCACTGTGACTGTATGATAAGCAATTTCAGGTGCAATACTTGAAACTGCCAATAATTAATATGATCCCTTAGAGATGTCCCATTAACTTCCAAATTGAATACAGTAGGAATGTTATACTTAATTTTTTAAAACCACAAAAAAGGGTCCTAATATTGACCCAGAGTAAAAACTTCAGGAAGGTGCAGGACACAACAGGCAGTGAGAGGGAGAGAGAAATAAATGACTCAATGAAAAGGCACAACATACGTCTCTGCTATTCTTTCTTTTTCTTAAACAACCTTTTGGAAAAAAAGAAAGAAAACAAAAAAGCTGTTTATCTGCTAATACTGTACCAAATATATACTATAACAGTGGGTTATTTTATTGAGGGAACAAGTAGCCACCATTAAGCAGATTTACAGTTTGGGGAATCTTTTTACTGTGTGTCTCTGTGGAAACCTCTCTCTTCTAGATAAAGCAGCACTTCAGCTACACAAGGAGTATATAAGGGAACTGCTCTGTAGGAATCATTTGGCACATGCTCCGTGTTTAGATTTGCACAGGCAAAAAAAACACATGAGATAGCCCTGTAGCTATAACTTAAATCAGCTCTTGGCCTCTTTGTGTTCTGAAAATAGTTTCAGTATACTAGAGCAATGGAGAAACACCACCTGATATTTCAAACTTTGGGATATAAATTTGGGGTATTAATTGAGTGGGTGTCAGCTCCTCTGGACTGGGCTCAGGGAACAAGAGCCCAAGAAGTGGGCTGATGAAGCTTTAGGAAAGACAAGGGGGGAAGCTGCAGTAGTCAGTGCAAGAAAAGGAGGGAGTGTGTGGGGATTCATTTTTGAGAGCCTGTTTACAGATCATGAGAGCAGTTAAAAAGTTAATTTGGCTTCAATGTGACTAATTTCCAGTGCAGCCAGAAGGAACTGTGTGTTCTTGGCTCTCATATAATTGGCTTTATAATCAGTGGGTTTGGAATAAGATGGTAATTGACCGCATTTAATCACAACACGTTTTAAAAGAAAACACTCTTATTAGGAAAGGTCTTTAAAGTTTGTCTTCAAAAATATCTTAACGAAGACCAGACATAGTTTTCCCAGTTAGACAGATGTCAACCTAAATAAACCTGCAAAAAATTTGACCCAAGAAGCAGAATTTTTTCAACCTTATCAAGCATAATGAAATTAGGATGTAAAAGGTGTGCAGGGAGAGGGCTCTGTCAACAGACAGAGGCAAATATCAGCATGGCTGCATGCTGGCTCAGGGTATGGGTTGCACAGCCAAGTGGCTTTAGCCGGGCTACCTCTTGAGCAAGAGATGATGTCCCACTGGGTTGCTGCTGGCATCAGCAGGGGTAGCCATCCCCACGTGCATGCCTAGAGATGTTGGGCTGAAGTATATGTTGTGAAGTAGCCTGCCAGCCTTTTGTTTGCATATCAGGTCTGTGTATATTCATAGCCTCAGAAATACAACAAGGCAAAGAAGGTCCTCGCTATATTCAGAACCAAACTACAACCCAAACCTTACATAATAATAATAATAATAGTAATAATAAAGATTTTTTAAAAAAAAAATCTTCTGTCCCATCATGGAATGAATCAAAGGTTTTAAACATATCCATGAATGACTTTTTCCACCCTCCTCTTTTCCTCCCTGAATGTATTTCCTTAACATCGGGATATTCAGAAATGGCCACATGTGCAAGGTTTGTGAACAGTCAGACCATCCAGACTGTCATAGGAGCAGACCATAGGTGGAATAACTAATTGGGGGAAAATGAAATAATTTAGGACAGACACTTGCTAGACCAGAAAAGCAGTATGTCATCATCTCAGCAAGTAATCTACCACACGTCAATCTGGAGTTCAATTCCTATTTAAGCATGTGAAAAGTCCTCTCTAAATGTCTCAGTCATCTGCAGAACCACTTCACATCTGACTGCCCAGCTGTCTAAATCTTTGTCTGTGCTTGTAGATTGCTGTCTGTCCAAATAAACCCTAATAACTAACTCAGATGAGCCCTTTATTTCTGAAGAATTTAGAAACCCTTAGCTGAAACTAAAATGTATGCTTCTAATAGGACATATTTATTATCTGAGCTTCTCTCCAATACATGCAGATTCTCAGAATATTTTTCCCAAGGAAGGTGACATCCTGTCAAGTTGTCTGAAGCTGTGCAGTGAGCAGCCTTGGCTGAAGTTAAACTAGAAGAATTTGGGGTGTGAGGTTTAGTTCTCATGCTGACAGACAAATTTGTCTTGGTCCCAGTGGAAATGAACACTATCTGAGATAACACTTCCAACATGTCTTAATTGTTTGTTGTTAAGTTCCAGAAAAAGAGTCTTCACCAAAGAAAAGATTCCAAAAGCATTTTACAATCTATTTTGAAATGTTTTTCAATTGCTTTTTTTCCTTTTTTTTTTTTTTTTTTTTTTGAGGAGGAGGAAAAAAACATTCTTAATCTTATTTCTGATTGTCAAGTTCTCCTGCAGAATAACAATCAGATCTTCCCTCCTGAGAGCAAGTGCTCTGTGACAGGAGTGTTTCAAATGCTAAATTAACGTCCAGTTTTGATTAATTTTGATTCATTTATAGTACACATGGAATCAATCACTTTAGTGTATCCAAATACACATCAATGGCAACAGTTGAACCAATGACTCAGCAGACTCATTTCCAAATCTACTGTAGGCTGAAGATAGAAATAACACAATTCCAGTAGCAATGTTATATTTTATACATAAAGCAAGAAGATAGAAATACTTTCCCAATGTAGTAACAAACTGATTATATTTGCTTTTAAAGTATCCATACCACCTATGTATTTGCATTCAAGCAAATTAATTTAGTAGCAGAAATATTTGCTGCAATGAATGAATTTAATGTGGACAGTTACAGATCATTTAAAATAGTTATGAATGGCAACACAAGGAAACTGATTTCAAGCTCAATTCTCATCCAATCACAAACAGAACACTTGTACATGCAGTCCAAACACCTGGAACATAAATATGCTCAGTGAATGCCTTGCAAGTTTGTTACTAATCAATAAATTTCTGCAATACTTGAATTTTAAAGTGAGAAAATCACAGAGCATGAACAGCCTTGAACACACAAACACACAAAGTTAATGCACACAGAATAATGAAGCACTCACCCATTTTCTCAGAAATAACGCTTTTCTGCTATTCTTGTCCATCATTTTTTTTGACAGTCTATTCTGGATACATGAATTAGCAGTGTTTTCATTCTGTCCTAACGAATTCCACAATATTAATAATTATTAATTCTAGATCTTCTATTATTAATTCTAGACCTTCTGGATCTTACCAGGAAGAGCAGCTGAGTTACTGACTTCAGTTTATAATGGTAAAGCATTTTGGCAATTGGATGAAACACTGCAGGACCCATGAAAGTGGCCCAATGTTATTGGCTGGTGATAACGTTCTCTTCAGAGATTGATTCTTTTTCATTATATTTCTGGCTGAGTGCAGGTGCACAAAATAATAGCCCAAGGCAGCAAACAGGAAGATGAAACTCAATAAAAACTGGGATAAGAAAGAAAAATTCATTTTTAGTTTATGTTAGTTGTTGCTACTGTGAACACAATGACAAGCTTTTATCACATAAGAGCAGAGAAAGTCAACATGTAAGGTTTGCTCTCTACTTTATGCAATATGTGAAGTATAATGTTTTCTAATATATATAAAACATACACACGTGTTATGGTGTGTTTGTGTGAAGGAACAACTGCTCTGGGCAGTCCAGCACACACTGCTCATCTGTCTCATGTGAGGTGGAGAGTCAAGCATTTGAGTTTTCTTAGACTCAATACTTGGACCATGCTTATAGCATTCAATGCAATAAAACACCTCCATAAGGACCAATGGTTGAAATATTAAACAAGAGATTAAGGTAATTCTGCAATAGAAAACATTTTTGGATGTCTGAGAGGGAGAATTTCCCCAACACAGCTCACTGCAAAAGGACCTGAGGAGTGCCAGACTGCTGGTCACACACATGTGATCCCACTGAAGCTCACTTCTTCATTACCCTCCAGTCTGCATTTTCTTTTATTAGAAGCATGTATTACTCCAAAAAGAACGAGGTCATCTGTCTGAAAAGCAAACCAAGAACTTTCTATTGCACTATGGATTACAGATAATTTTGGCAGAGCAGATTTTCTGTGGGCCTGGATGTAGATTTGAATTATATTTAAACACATTGACCTTCCTGGTCACAGATTTTATGATCTGTAGGCATGTGGGAGGCAAAAAGAAAGATGATACTGCAAATTTAAAGGCTTCCTAGAATCTATCCTTTCTTTCTCCCAGTTTCTGCAAAAAAACAAAAAACTCCCTACCCAAGTATATTATATACCTAAAATCCCCCCCTTCCTTATTATCATGTCAATAAATAATAATCTTTTAAAATTTTGAGATAACAATTAATTTCCCCTTTGAATGTAATTACACAGAATAGACATTTCCATGTGGAAGCTATTACAAGATTGTTAAAATTCCCTCTTATAATAGTATGTTGACATAGCTATAGTGCACCATCATGTATTGTACACCTTAACTTAGTAGTAGAATCAATCACATTTTTATATTGCAAACTGATTTATTATACTTCTAACTGTATGCTTTCTTATTCTACTAAGCAGTTTAATAAGCAAACAAAGAAAAGATTCACGATTTTTCCACAAGACAAAGAAATTTTCTTTAGCTACTAATTTTATTATTCCTTCTTGCATATTCCTTTTCCACATATTTAAGTAGTAAGCAATCTTGTCAAAAACTCATTACTTCTCATAGAAAGGAGTAATGCTGTATCCAAAATGGGAATAAAGCACATGCAATATTGCTGGAAGATGTTCTTCTGAATAAATTTTCTTATATGTTACTAAGAATTACAACAAAAAAATAGCAAACAAAAGTTAGATTTTTTAAATACAAATATCAATGCAAAATTATGAGAATTCATAGAAATGGCAGTGTTTCAGTGATACTACTGTTAGACTCAGTAACTATAACTTCTTTGTGAAGATAATATGCAACAATCCAAACTACTCTCAACAGAACTGGAAATCAGCTACCTAATAACGCTTCTGTAGCATGCAAGAGCTAGCAAGCCACTGAAACCAGCTACAGCAAAGAAATGATATGGAGAAGTTAAATAAAAAACATGTATTGTGAAAAAATGCATTTTCCTTTGACTTGAGTTTCATAAGCAAGAAACTGTGATAACAATGTACAACTATTGTGTGTCTATGCATGCATAGAGAACATACTCTTGGTTGTTCAATGCCTTTTTTTTTGACAGTCTTTTAAATGCATTTCTTTTTCTACCTGTAGTCACATTTAGACACTTTTGACTGCACAACCAAGCTGAATAATGACAGAGAACTATCTAAACATGCTGGGAGCACTCTGCTTCATTTTGAGCCTCAATTTGCACCTGAATCATATCATTATTCAGCAATATCACACAGTGTACAAAACTCATGTTTAATATTGTGAATATCATTTAGAAATAAAAGGTAAGCAAGAAAACTTCAATGAAAGATAAAGAAAGGAAAAACAATTAACTTAATTTTTTTTCCCCAATATAACCTACCTTCATATATTAAAAGCTAACGTTATATTTAAAGTTGGCACAAAGGCATGGGGAAAAAAAAAAGACAAGGACAAATATTAATTCCTGTGGCAGATAGCAATAATGGAATTGCTATCTGGATCACTTGGCCTCATCAAAGCCACAGAAGAATTGAAGGGATGGATATAAGAAGGATAATTAGCTGCTGAAGGAACTGCATGAGGACAAGTAGGCCCCACGATACACCAGCAGGATTCCTGTCCTATACCTGGGTTTTGGGAGGGATTCAAACACCTGGCTCAGCTAACACCCTACAAAGGTGAAGACCTCACCAGATCCTCTCTCACAGCTGCCAGCACTATGCTGACATTTCAGATACCCTACATCTGTGGTGGTGCTAGACACCTACAGCAGGCCATTATACTAGTAGTGGCCTCTACCAAACAGTTCATGCACCTATATTATCCTAAACATTTGATAATTATCTGGAAGTCAACATTAAAATGTTACTGATGAAGAACTGTAGATGGCATTAGACTTGAGGGATTTGTTACTGAGAGACTGGTAAGCACTGAAAAGGTTGGAAAAGACACAGATCAGCTAGTCTTTGGGAACAACCATTTAGTATAACTTAAAAAAAAAAAAAAAAGTCAGCCATACATACACACTAGGTGGGTATTTTGGAAAGCAGTGATAAACAAGAATTTGAGAGCCCTGGGAAATAATAAGCAGAAGGTACTGATTTAACAGCCACAAATATTGTATGTGGAACATAAACTAGGATTTTTTTTTTAACATATTGAGAAGTTATGTTACTCTTTTAGATATCACTTGCATACATGTTTCTGTTCTCTTCTGTTTATGTGACCTGCCTTCTTGGTGAGTCTGAAACACCCCTCCAGAGATGTTACTGCTCGCTAGTTACATCCTTCACAGCCACCTATGTCACGACAAGTTTAATCTGAAAGTAACAGAAAGTGCCAGGTAGTTTGAGTTGTTGCAAATATTTTCATAATGATAAAACTGTTTTTCCTTTGCCAAGAAAAACCTGCTCTTCGTCCTCAGAATATTTAATAAGAAATGGCACTGAAATAAGATCAACCTTAGCTTGGGGCAATGGTGGGGAAAAAAACAGCCTCTGATTAGATTAACTTTTTGTGTCAGTCTCCTTTCTCTGGAATAGCCCATATTAAATCCCAAGATCCAAACACAATAGAATTTGTAGGTTTCAAGATGAATATCAACATATCACAGCTCAGGAATGTTTCTTATTGCATAGAAACTTCAGTTTGTGTCCAAGCTGTTCTAAAGCTCTGTGCAGACTCTCCTCTCACTCCTCTTAAATCACCTCCATGAATATGAAGTAGGCTATAGGATTAGAAAATCATTTCATCAGACTCCTTGGGCTGGAACAGAAGCTCCACTTGTCTGTAAGGTGTAAGTTATAAACACACTAATGAACCGGATTTGGCCAATATTTTGTTTGTTAATAGAACAAAACACTTCATCTGTATTTCTATTAAAATATTCAACAAAATAATACTGAATATAAACTTTTGATGGACAAATTAAACAAATTTTCTAGATTTAATTAAACACTTTCAGAATTTAAGAAATGCACAAATATAAAATTAATTTGGCCCAATGAACAGAATGGACAAAATATACCATGAAGTATATTCATGAAGTACTTTCATGATGTACACATCACCTTTGTGGGAAATAGACCCATTTAAAGGTAGAATCTATAAATGCAGAGAAGTAATTGATATATATATTTAATACACTTGAAAGACATTTCAATTCTCTTTCACAAGTAATTTTCAAAATTTGCCAAAGTCAAACTGCAATCACAGTATCACAGTATCACAGATTTCTAGGTTGGAAGAGACCTCAAGATCATCGAGTCCAACCTTCGACCTAACACTAAGTACTCCACTAAACCATATCCCTAAGCTCTACATCTAAACGTCTTTTAAAGACCTCCAGGGATGGTGACTCCACCACCTCCCTGGGCAGCCTGTTCCAATGCTTAATAACCCTTTCGGTAAAGAAGTACTTCCTAACATCCAACCTAAAACTCCCCTGTCACAACTTTCGCCCATTCCCCCTTGTCCTGTCACCAGGCACGTAGGAGAACAGACCAACCCCCACCTCTCTACAGCCTCCTTTAAGGTAACTGTAGAGAGCGATAAGGTCGCCCCTGAGCCTCTTCTTCTCCAGGCTGAACAAGCCCAGCTCCCTCAGCCGCTCCTCGTAAGACTTGTTCTCCAGACCCCTCACCAGCTTGGTCGCCCTTCTCTGGACTCGCTCGAGCACGTCCATGTCCTTCCTGTAGCGAGGGGCCCAAAACTGAACACAGTACTCGAGGTGCGGCCTCACCAGAGCTGAGTACAGGAGCACAATCACTTCCCTAGACCTGCTGGCCACACTGCTTCTTATGCAGGCCAGGATGCTGTTGGCCTTCTTGGCCACCTGGGCACACTGCTGATTCATATTCAGCCGACTATCAACCAATACTCCCAGGTCCTTCTCGGCCAGGCAGCTTTCCAGCCACTCATCTCCCAGCCTGTAGCTCTGCTTGGGGTTGTTGCGCCCCAGGTGAAGGACCCGGCACTTGGCCTTGTTGACCTTCATACAGTTGACCTCAGCCCATCGCTCCAGCCTATCCAGATCCTCCTGCAGAGCTTCCTGCCCTCGAGCAGATCGACACACGCACTTAGCTTGGTGTCATCTGCAAACTTACTGAGGGTGCACTGGACGCCCTCATCCAGATCATCGATAAAGATATTAAAGAGGACCGGCCCCAGTACCGAGCCCTGGGGGACACCACTAGTGACCGGCCTCCAACCAGATTTGACTCCATTCACCACAACTCTCTGGGCCCGGCCATCCAGCCAGTTTCTAACCCAGCAAAGCGTACGCCAGTCCAAGCCCCGAGCAGCCAGTTTCTTGAGGAGAATGTTGTGGGGAACGGTGTCAAAAGCCTTACTGAGGTCAAGGTAAACCACATCCACAGCCTTTCCCTCATCCACCAAGCGCGTCACTTTGTCATAGAAGGAGATCAGGTTCGTCAAGCAGGACCTGCCTTTCATAAACCCATGCTGACTGGGCCTGATCGCCTGCTTGCCCTGCAAGTGCCGCGTGATGACCCTCAAGATAATCTGCTCCATGAGCTTTCCTGGCACTGAGGTCAAACTGACAAGCCTATAGTTCCCCGGGTCTGCCCTGCAGCCCTTCTTATAGATGGGCGTCACATTGGCTAGCCGCCAGTCAACTGGGACCTCCCCTGATAGCCAGGACTGCCGATAAATGATGGAAAGCGGCTCGGCCAGCTCCTCCGCCAGTTCTTTCAGTACCCTCGGGTGCATCCCATCCGGCCCCATCGACTTGCGCACATCCAAGCTCCGTAGCAGGTCGCCAACCATTTCCTCATGGATAGCGAAGGCCACATCCTGCTCCCCATCCCCTTCCACCAGCTCAAGGCACTGGGTATCCAGAGAACAACCGGTATTGCCGCTAAAGACTGAGGCAAAGGCGGCATTAAGCACCTCAGCCTTTTCCTCATCCTTAGTAACTAGGTTTCCCCTCGCATCCAGTAAAGGATGGAGATTCTCCTTAGTCCTCCGTTTTGCGTTGATATATTTGTAAAAGGATTTTTTGTTGTCTTTAACGGCAGTAGCCAGGTTGAGCTCCAGATGAGCTTTGGCCTTTCTAATTTTCTCCCTGCACAGCCTCGCTACATCCTTGTAGTCCTCCTCAGTGGCCCGCCCTTTTTTCCAAAGATTATAAACCCTCTTTTTTCTGCTAAGCACAAGCCGCAACTCTCTGTTGAGCCAGGCCGGTCTTCTTCCACGCCGGCTCGTTGGAAACATACAGAACTAGAGTCTGGGTTTTCCTGTTACTAAAGTCCTCCAAAAACAGATGAGTTACTCTTCTAGGGAATAATTAGATTCTGACAAATTGAAGCTCCTAGGAGCTATACATGCCATTTTCCTACTTCTTGAAAATGAAAGCTACAATCAGAGCACTTAACCAATGAGTGCCAGAGTCTTCCTTGGACATAAAGTCTAAAATATACTGCAGCAAGAGCCTGCTAATCTGCCTTCAAGTTCACATTAGCTTCTTACTGTTACTTTCAATAAGTGAAAGTCATGGTGAAGGCTCCATAAAAATCAGATTTATGCAAGTTTAATAAGCCTCATTTCAAGTTATTTCTCAGATTTTCATGGTCTGGTTATCTTGGAAAGCATGTAGAAAAGAAAACAAAAATGCTCACAAACCCAGCATTCTTCCAGCAGCATGGAAAACAAAGGCAAAACAGTAATTTCCTCTACTGCGATGGAGAGAGAAGTCAACATTCTGTGTGGTGTGATGCCATGAAAACTAACATCATGGGGGAAACACTTCTTTGTCATATAGAAGCTCGACGTTGTATTAAGAGATAAGCTTTTAATTAAATTGGACTTCCTGAGAAGCTGTTAAAGACTATCTCAGTGCTATCCTGTTGACAGGGCCATCAATTGTGGCACTGACAGCAAGTGGGCCTATAGCTCAGAGCACTGAAGTATTTTCCATTTCCCCAGTATTAATTTCACAATCCAAATATGAACTCAGTTATATTATATGTAAAACCTATCACTCCGTTCCTGAATGAGACCATACAATTCATGTCAAAATTCAGTAATGCTGTACAACTAAAATCAGCACTCAGAGAGCATTGTAGTCAGAAGAGTGGAATCAGACTTTGCAGTTTAATATCATCAGCTTTTTACTTCAATAATTATTTAGTTAGTGAATTGAAATCGTCAATGTGCAAGTTATGACCAAGTGCCAGAAGCTACTATAGACCTGTCTAGAAAGTGTTACTGATAAAGAAAGGACTGTAAAAATCACGGCTAGACAGTAGAAAAGCTGTAGCTTGATCTTGCCTGGGAAGCTGCACTGCTGTAAATACTGAGATGCCTTAAGATTGGAAATCAATGATGAGTGTGGTACAGATCTAAACCTGTGAGAAAACAAATACCAGATATCCAAACAGAAAACAGCTCTACTGAGCTGTTCAGACTGGGGCTTGCAATTCTTTTCTTTGTGTTCCTAGTTTTTCTTTTGTTCTGTTTCAGCATTTATTGAGTAATTATCCTTTAACATCTGAGTACCTCAAGCTTATATATATTTCTTAAAATTTTGTCAACGTGCCTTCTTTATTGATATAAAACTATGGGAAATTACATTACATGTAGTTAGGAGCCATAATAATACTCATCTAATGCACTGTATAAGCTGTTTTTCTTCTCAAAGCCTACACACTTCCTTTGTTTCCCTTTGTTTGCTGCTGTTTACTGCTATTTGCTGCTTCTGGTTTTATTTGGATTAAAATTTCTTTAGAAAACAGACAGCATCCCTGTCTACGTTTGTTTATACTCTGATACAAACAGCAGAACAAAATAAAAAGTTATCTCCTATAAACATGAAGAGTGAAAGATTTTTTATGCTTATTTATTCTTTCTTCCAAAAGGAATGCTTGAATTTTTAAAGACTCAACAATAAATAATTTTGGATTTTGTGTTTCCAGATACTTATTTCACCTTCTTTTCTCTCCCAATCTCAGGCAGTCAGCTAAATGAACTTCACTCAGAAGTGCCTGATTCAAGACACAAACAGACCCTACTCCATTGTGTCATACCACAGCGTCCACTTCCAACACAGGTTCATGCTTCCTCCCCTCATGGAAGCTATGTCTTCTTTTCAGTATGCTTTTCTAGTGAAACAAGCCTCAGGAGATAACAATGGAAATATCTTAGCTTTCTTTGGCACATACAAGCCTTTGATGGTTAAAAGATTCAGTAAGATCAAAGTATACACACCCCATTATTTTACTTTTCTGGATTCATTTTATATCATTTGCTCCATCTATACTACCTCTTTCCATGACTGGTGCACAGAAAATGTATTGCCTTCTTTTTTACTCATAATGTTCTAATGCCACTATGGCCTCATTCAATTTACTCCTTAAATAATTTTTGTAAGACCCAACTGTTGTTCCCTCTGTTAGAAAAACGGATATTGTCATACAAATTAGTGTATGACTCACTGTGAGCAACGAGTCTATTGACCACATAGGTTGCCAGGCATTCTTAGATAATAGATGGTTTAAATCGCTTCTCACTCCTTTGACTTTAGAGAACATGGTTGTCATGACATAAGTTGACTTCATAGCAAATGATCTGAAAACAAAGCCACAGAAAAGAAGTAATAACTCTAGTGTTATACAGGAAGTATTCATACGGTAGTTCTGAGGTCCCTCAACTCCAGGCCAATGTCTTAATCACTCATTCCTTCCTTCCAGGAGATGGCTTAGAAAACAAATATGGTAAAGAAAATTAAAAAGTTTTTTGAAATGCAACTAACAAGTCAGAGCCAACGAATATAACTTTACCTTCAATCTTTCCCAAAGATCCCTGTCAAAATATATTTTTCTTTTTGAAGATCACCAAATCTAGAATTTTTGGTGTTATCTAAAATATTTGCAAGTTGTAAGTGCTGCATGTAGGAAGATAGCAAATGGTGCTTATTCATGCTGCATTTTTGCTAGGACACTGTGCACAAACCAGATGCAGTTTTTCTTGCTCGCTAATTCTACTGAAACATAAAATGGTAAAAAGAATACATCTTTTAAGTACAATGTCTTTAAGCAAATGCCAATTGTTTTAACAGACAGTAATTAAGTATCGTTACATTTTTACTAGATTTAAGGTTTCTCTCAAATCTTACTTGCTTATTTCTCTTATTTGAAACAGAAATGGTTTGACAATTTGTGCTTCTAAATTAGTCATGATTATCACTCAATATGTTCACTTAGGACTTTTTTGTTTAAATGGTAATCCATGAGGGTTCTCAAACTGGAATCATATCCATTACAGACGTGTGTCCTGTGTGTGTTCTCCAACTAGAGATTAACAATCACTGGCATGGGCTTCCTGAAATAAAGAAAATAGATATTGATTAAATGATTGAAAATTTAAATCTAGGCCAAGAATTAGACAACATAGTCATTTCCATACTCCCCCCCCCCAGTTCTTGGTTTGCAAGAAATTAACTTAAGGATGGTAGTTTCTTTTTCACACAGTGATTTGATTTCATCTTATTCATATGTCTAGAATACATTCCTATAATTTTTCATAGCTTGCATAAGGAAACCATTCTTCTATTAAAACACTACAAAGTGGTTTCCAAATACATTTAAGGCTTTAACTTTTACTGTACTCTTCTTGATTTCCAAACATAATTTTATTTCACAGTACATTAATTTCTATTACACACTTTTGTACTTTATCACTAACACCCCTTCATTATTTCAATAAATGAAACTAAATATAGTGTTGGCTGTTTGGCTCCATGCTTCAGTGATCTCACCATGCTTCAGACAGCTGTAGGACAATCAAATAAATGAATGCAACACGCCATTGTTTTAATTATATTTATTGATTCAAGGGTCTTTAAATCCTTTTTTTTTTTTTATTGAACAATAATGTATTTATGTCTATAAATTGATTAATGGATTGTCATCTTTATCACGCAATAACCAAATCTACAGCTGATTAAGTAATGTGATTCTTGTAGAAATTAGCTAAATTATATATGCCAAACACATCACATTCCCCATTTAACAGAAGAAGCCGCTTGCCAGGAAATCTTTTTATCATTAGCCCTTCTCAAGTGTAATACAGCTGTTAACGAAGGAGCAGGACACTTCAAAGAGGCAACATTTCAAAATGCAGCTGAGCATCCTACATAGGCATCACGTTCCGATATATGCAGTGCCCTTCAGATGTTGTTCAGAGTATATTACATTACACCAGTTAGTGGACAAGTTTATTTTTATTTTTTTCCTCAAATACATAATCTCTTAACACAATTTGAAATAATGAAGATTTGATTTACAGTATATTAAAAACATACGCTCACTTACAGTGAGCTTGTAATTCCTTCATATGTTATGACTAATTTCTGCACATAAGAGTAACCGCTTACCAATGTGAGCAGGAGATGTGAGAAACTTATCTCCTCACTACCAGAGTAGCTCATGCTAAGAGCTCAATGAAACTTGCTCTGCCCTCAAGAAATCAGAATATGCAACGTTCCCAAGAACTGATAAGATCCCTTTCTGCTTCTCAAGTGATTTCTGCTTTTCTCCTACGCGCTGACCTCTTTAGATGGTAAGCTGTCTGCCATTACTGCATCTCACCTACCTCTTCAGGAAGAAAACAATGTTTTCCTCTTGATGGAAGTCTTCATGGAAGTCAACAGAGTCATTAAAGGCCACCCAAGGAGAGAGCACAGGTGATGGAGTCTCTGGGGCAATCCTATTGTTCAAGGCAGCATTTTAAACTCCAAATTTCTAGCTTTCCATTTCGTGGGTTTTAGAGCAACATTTTGTCAGTTTTGAGTAAGCTCCGGTGGAACAGTGATTGAAACTTTAAGATTTCCTTCTCAAAAATAATATACTTATGTCCATAATCAATGAATTGTCAATTTTGTCAAATAACCACATCTGTTACTGGCTATTTAATGTGTTTCTTGTGTTAATCAGCCAAATTGCACATGCTTCTAACGCGTTTGCTTATCAACTACACAAACCATGGCATACACCAAAATGTCCAATATATATCCCACAATGCAGTTCATGCTGGTCCATAAAAAAAAAAAAAAACTGAACTTGATTCAAAATTTTTATAGTAAACATATATTATGTAAATTTTGGAGGAATTAATAAATATACATACACAACCGCACTGTTCCAGAGGGGACACACTGAAAAATTCTCTCTCTAGAGGATACAAGAATATTTAATTTTTGTTTAGAGGACCCTCCATGTGTTTCTCAACTAGTGTCATTGTGCATAGCAGATTCTGGCTGGAGGGCACTGCTGATTCCACTGGTATAACTTAAGGAACGCAAAGACAATGCTAACTTTCACAACAAGATTCTGCATTAGGCTTCACTCAGGCACAGAAATATCAAAGGTTTTGGTTTTGTTTTTTGTTAAGACAACAGATATTTTAGGAAACCAAACTAAAAAGGAAATGTTGTCACTGACTGACATAGACACACAGAAGGAACAAACAGAAAAGGACAATAGTGTCCTCTTGGATGAAGAGAGCAGAGTGCTTATATCCTAGGGAGGGGAAAAAAAAAAAGAGAGAGAGAGATACCCATAGACAGTATGTGAGGTACTTAGAAGAACAGCTCACAGCTCAAAGGTGGCTTTGAAAGCATAGCTCAATCTAAAAATAGAGATAGGTATTGTATATTAATCAGCAAAAGCATGAGTTGTTCCAGATTGACAGCTCATCAGAGGGTATTAATTTGTAACCTAAGATAGAACTGATAAATGATGCTGCAGAAAGTAAAAAGTGATACACTGACATCTTAAATTTACCAAAGAACATACAGGAACTCCTTCTGGCCAATTTTCATTGTATATTTTGTGCTGTCCATAACTCATAAACCTCATACTCACTGACATTGAAAATAGGATTTTTGGAAAGCTATTTTGGAGTTTTTATAACTGTGTTGGCACAGTTACCAGACACACTGCAGTTTCCTATAATTTCACCTATATTATTAACCAGATCTAATGCTAATATGCCAGTAACATTGGAAGTGGAAAGTAAATTCAAGGCTGTTTTGTTTGCACTGAAATTACTTTTGACCACAGAAAACAAACTAAGCATCATAAGAAATTTCATACGGATGTTCTTTCAGAAAATGTAAATGAAGAAGGAAATTAGACTGTATACTACATCAATAATAACAATAAAAGGTAGAGTCCCATCTCTGAAATTCATGCTTTCAGATTAGCAGTCATACATACCACAGAGGGAGAAGGTCTTATCTGAAGGTCTTATCTCAGGCTCTTATCAGAGCCTGAGAGAGAACAGCATTTTTATAAGGCTGGTAGTGAAGAAGTAAGGTTGCATCTCTCACTTACATGTCCAGTAATATATGAAGAACTCTGCTGAGCAAAGCTGTAGGTTAACATAAACTATTCATTCAGTAAACACTTCTGCCTCAGCCAATACTGTTGTTCACATTGTAGTATTACGGCAGGTTAGAATTTGTGTTTTGTGTAACTAGACGGTCTCCCGGATAACGCTTCCATTTTAATGTATCCATATAAGAAAATATAATGCAACTCTCAGCCACAGTGTGTAGTTCTGACTCTGCCACCAAGAGGGAATTCAGTACTTCTGCAACCATGCAGTTTGCCAAATTCATGACAGTTTATTCTTACAGACTGTTGGGTTTCATCATTTTAGAAAGTTAAGGTGAAGTGAACTTGAACATGAATAACTGTAGACTTACTTTAGGCACTGAATAGACTTGGCTAGTCAAATCAGACAAAATCACAGAATATTAACTTGAGCATTTTCTTCATTCATAAAATGTAATTATTTGAGCAATTCCTTCTTGGAATGAAAAACAAAACAAAACCAAACCACCAGGAAAGGACAATGGCCAATACTTAAACTCTATGGAGAACTCTTAGGAGAGTATAGATATTTCTCTGAAAAAAAATTATTTCAAGATCTGAATTTTGTAAGACTTGAAAGATGAGTCTATATCTATGCTATAATTGTTTCCATAGGTCTTTCTTATCGATGAAACAATAATTGCTGAAATTCAGAGAAAGGGGCAACTCTGTTTTATAAAGTCAATTCAAGACAAATTTTAATATACATGATTCCTTGGTTTGACTCAGTTCTCTTTGAAATCTCTCCCTATCTACTTTTTGAAACAATGATACTGGTCTGAAAGCATGAAGCAATAGTTGGGCAATTAATGAATGCAGTAAACACACTCTGTGTGTCCGAAGTATTACATTCCCACTACCCCTTAGATGTTTTATAATACCACATGAAAATGAAAGAATATCCACTAATGATATTTAATTGGCTGTTCAGTACACACATCAAGCCTCCCCCAATCCTTTTTTTTTTTTTTTTTTTTTTTTTTAACTTTCTAGATAAATTTCCGCTGGATATTTTGAATGGTCATATCACGTAGAAATTGCTTCTTTTTCATTTTCTACTATTAAGATTTTAGGCTTTGATGTGTTTTTCCTTTGAAATATCTTTATTGTGTAGGTTGTTTTTTTTTGGGGGGGGGGATGTTTTTAAGTCAAAACATCTCATAGTCAAATCGACATTTTTTCCTTGAAACAACATAAAAATTGTAAGTATAATTGTAATGCATTTTTTATGCAAAGAGCAAATTAAATAAACTTACCAGTTACTCAAGCTGTTGATCTTAAAAACTGCATATTTGATGGGTAACAAGCTCCTGGAAGATTCCCAGTTAGTTTCTCCCATAGTAAATCTTCTTAAGAAACTATGCACTGTTAATTTATCTAGGAAAAGAATATAACATATAACAGTAACCCTACAAAAAATCTTCTCACTTTCACTGTGAAACAGCAAGAAGTAGTAAAATACATATCTGATGTGTTTTCACCCATACAACACTTAGGAACATAGCTGTACTAACAGTAAGTTTGTCTCAGTGACTTGTAACGTATTGAAGTTCTTACTCAGTACGTGATTCATATTCATATACAACCAATTCTACACAAACAGCTAGGTCTTGCAGCAGTGTTCATTTGTATTTGTTTTAAAAGGCAATGATTCATAATTATTCAAATATTTCCTGGACTTCTCTCTAAAACTAATGCATGTAAGTGCTACATACATCCCTCACAATCACATTTCTAACCACCTTTGTAGAGCATACTAGAGAGTCTTTGCAGCTGAGGTGGGCTGTTCCTGGCCAACATCTTAGTACCCACACAGCTGCTTACTCCCCTCCACCACAGGGACAGGGGAAGGAATAGGAAGAGCAAAAGTGAGAAAACTAGTAGGTCACAATAAATGCAGCTTAATAAGCAAAAGAAAGAAGGGGAAAAAAGTGATGTAAAGGCAATCTGTCACCATCTCCCATAAAAAGACTGATACTCAGTCAGTCTCTGAGCAAGTTACCTTGGCAAGGAAAAAAAAACAACACCCACAGTTTTTATTGCTGAGCACAATATTATTATATGATATGGGATATACCTTTGGCCAGTTCAGGTTAGCTGTCCTGGCTGCATTCCCTCAAAACACCTTGCTCACCCCCAGCCTACCCACTGGTGAGGACAGAGGGCGACAAAGAGAAATCCTTGCTGCCATGCAAGACCTGTTCAGCAGTAGCCAAAGCACTGGTGTGCTACCAGGTCTGTTTTACACAAATCCAAAACACAGCGCCATACTGGCTACTGTGAGGAAAGTTAACTCCATTCCAGTCAGATCCAGCACAGCATTGCGTCTGAAGAATACGTGCCATCATATTTTCTGTGTTTCCCTGAAACTATTATACCTACTTTATGTTCTATTTTAAATACCACAATGTATTCTGAATTCCACATTCACCACCACCCCCCAGCTCACTATAAACTGGAAAATATGAATTGTATTTATACATCAACACAGCATGAAAAACTCTTAAAAAGTTATGAGCCAATGCTCAACTGCTGACTATAGGTTTTATGGTGAACTCCATAGTACAATTACTAGATTACTCACACCTAGTCCAGGAAAAAATATAAAAATAAAATTAAAAAAAAAAAAAAGAGGGCTCCTAAACATTCATTTGCAATAGGAAGAATAGTAGATCAAAACAAAGTTAGCAGCAACAGTACATTTTTGCATTATATACTGTGACATACAGAATATTAAAATAATTTCTGCCTTTGAACTAGCTGAAGCTGGTACGCTTTGTTTTTAATTAGACATACTATAGCATTCTGCTTCTGGTAGTGTTAAATAATCTTTAACATAACCTACTCCTGACTGCAAAGTGAATACAAATATGTTCCCTGCTAGGCACTAAACCAGCGTGGATTTTTCATAATGTTTTTCCAAAGAGATATGCAAGGATAGACAGAGAAAGGCAGGAGCAAACCAGGGCTTTTTGTATTTCAGTGAATGCTGAGCTTTCAATTCCAAAAGCAGAAATATATACTCTGAAAGGGCAACAGCTGCCTGAAGGGCCCCTCCATGCCTGACCGTTGGGAGCTGAGCTCTTGAGGAACAAACAGATCCTAGGCCAGCATGAGGGAGTAGAGGTGCCTGTCATTTCTGACCTGAGGACAGTGTGACCTACCCACAGACCCTGTCAGAGTCCTGTAAATACCCCCAGCATCTTTACTTTGGATACAAGAGTTACTGACGATGTTTTCCTTTTACATTTATTTTGTTAAACTGTTTCTATAGTTTGGAAGACAGATGGTGTTTACCACCTTTTTTTTTTTTTCCTTCAGAAATGCCCATGTTCAAACAGTACTTTACTGAGCCAGTTTGAAAGGCAGATGCCAGATAAAAAGAAAAGTCATGTTTAGTCTCCCAGGTGGTCACTACCATTATATAGAAACATTTAAATTAAATAGCTTGGCAAATGTAGGAAGCATCTACCTATTTTACTCAGCCAGTGAAAAACCTGCAGCAGTAGTAGTACCCAGTATTCCTGTCATGTCACATCTCAAGTAAAAAGAATGAAAAATGACAAGAGTAGGCTAATGTGATCTCCCAGGCTGCTCTTCCTATTTCTTCTGATTTTTCCTTTGAATGGGATATCTGTTGGAGATTTTAATGTTCCTTCACTTTCTTTGAAACAAGAGTGAATTCAGCCCAACAATAAAACAAACACAGAAAAGAAAAGGTCGAATTACAAGGCACATAGATTTAATTTAGATTTTAATTTAGATAAGATACTGATTATTTTCTCAGACACAGGACTTCATGATCCTCAATCCGAAGCAAAATGCATGAACAATTATAGACGTTCTAAACAAACAAATTCCACAGATTTCCAGAGAGGGCTTACAAAGCTTCTTGGTGTTGTTATTCTCTCTTTCATGGCAATGTTGTTAAAAACAATCCTGCTGACAAGGAAATGTGCTATGAATGAACAGAAAGATCTCTGCTTTGTCAAACATAATAGGTGCCCTCCAGGCTCTCCTTATTATAGAGGGAACCTCACAGTTTCTCAGTAATAATGACAATGAAAATATAGAATACTCACCATGTGAAAATATGAGATACTCCCCATATCTTGCACGTCCTAAATAGTTTATGAGACTTTTTGTTTGGAGCATGCTGCCAGTCAGTTAAACTCTTAGGACAGTTTACAGACTCTAGTCATTAATTCTCACAGTTACCAAAATCCCAATTTACCTGTTTTCTTGTGAGGTAGAAAATGGCTCTATTTTTGTAGGCAAGCAAAGGGATGCTGACGGTAAAGACTTTCACAGCTCCTGGAACTAGTCCCCAAAACAGCCAGTGGATAAGGTGAATGGAAGAGGTCTCCTCCACCCCAAATGTTCTTTTTGCAGAGCTATTCATTTGAGAGGTCACAGAAATACAGTGACTACAGCAGCACAGAGACAGGTATGCTACATCTCTTCCCTCAAATTTGATAAGAAATGTAAAAAGGCACATTAACACGTAAAGCTCAAGCACCAACTTTCACATCTTTTCCCCATCCCACCTGCCCCAAACCCTGGAAAGGGCCTTTTTACTCCCAGAAGCCTGGTTATTATTTCAGTAACATTCAGCAGCCATGTCTTGGTTACTCAATATCTTAACAGTGTCTCATTAATCTCTCTTATATTCTCCAAGTCCTAAAGGGCTAACTGAAAATCTTCCTCCACCTATCCTGGAGTCCCATAGTCCTTTTAAATTACTCCATCTGCTGAAAAGATTCAAAGAAACTGTGATGAGTATAACTGCAAACAAGTACACACTATTCTTAAGAATAGTGCATCAAAGAAATACCATCGAATAGCACATTCCAGAAACAGAAATCGCCATTACTTCTTGGACTCCATTGTAAACAATGCACTGAAGAAACAAAAGAGAATGAGAAGACAGACAGCAGAGTCCTCACCCATAGCTCTTACTACCTAAGGAGTCCATAAAAATTGTATTACACTGCATCAAGGCTGAACGTGTCCTTTATACTTCCAGAGAGGCTTTGCTGCCTTTGAAGCTGAAGCTCTGCCTCAGATAAAACAATGAATCCACTTCTAACAGCTGAGCAAGGTAAATAATTTTATAAATTGCTTACAGAGATTTCAAGAACACTCTTCGGTTGTCTGGAAATGATTTTTTTCCAGGCTAAGTCAACATGTACTGGATTGATTCTATAGTTTGCGAGTATGTCTGCATACAATATATTTCCGTGTCAACAGTAGCATCATACCAATCTTAGGTGAATAAATATTGTCACAGAATGACTGATACATAATATATTTTGAAGACCTGGTCTTGGTTTCTTCATCAGTTACACTGTCATCATTTAAAGAGCTAAATCACATCATAGAAAGTTTATAGCATTATATGTAAATGTATTCTTACAATCTCAGCCTCATTATATAGTATTCTACTTCTGACCTGTCCCATGAAGCTGACTGGAAAACAGGAGATGGAAAAAAACAGTGCACACTGGGTGCTGGTCTTGATTTCTGTATAGGCACAAACATTTGTGACAAAATTCAAAATAGAGCAAAAGGAATTTGCATTTCTGATATAGAATAACTTAACCGAATATTCTGTTGTGTTGATGCTGCCGGTGCAATCACAAGAGCATGAAGGTATTAGCATAGTTGTAATAAGAGGTAACATCTTTCATAGAAAAAATCAGTACAAGAAAAAAAAAAAGATGGAATTTTAGCAGATATCTTTCTTAAATCTGAAGTAGAAACCGTAAAACAAATAAAAGGCTGAGAATAAAACTAAGTTAATTATTTGAAACAATTAAGTAAATCAAAGTATACTGCAGTATCCCGACATCTCAGACACATAGTTGTTATTTTATCAAGCATGATACAAATGCTCTAGCTCAGATATTTCGAATTAACATATGAACCCATTTATATTTACTAATCTTAATTGCTTCTACATTATTTTTTGAATATCATTTTAAAATTCATTAAAAAAATAAAATTCATTTTAAAATGTTTATGACATTCACTATAGAAAAATAAAAAAACTGTAAACATTGTATTCTTAAAGTGTGAGTGATAATAATCATTAAAGTTTTATAAGATTGTACAGATACAACAAACATAGAGCCATTTAGCTGCACAGCATTGTAGTACTCATAATTTTTGGAAAGCCAACATAGGAAGATGCAGAAAAGGTTTATGATTTTTCCAAACATGAAGAAAGACATTGAAAAAAATATATTTTTATATTGAACTCTGTAAAATGTAAAAAAGAAAGAGGGAGTCATCTGAAATGACAGATGTTTATGCAGTGTCTGAGTCACTTTCTGTTTAGCTATTGATAGAAGACATTTCAAGTTAAGGATTTCCCTCCATTCTTTCAGGAAACACCTTAACTTTCGCATTTACATAAACATGAACTTTTCTGTGTGTTAATCAAAGTGTGCAGTTTCACCATTGCGAGCAATAGCTTAATGGGGTGGTGGGAAGCAGGGAAAGTGCAGGGGTCTCTATCTCTCCATTAGCTTGTCCTAAATGTAGAGAAAGTACCACAAAGAATGCCAAAACTTAAGTGGTTTTAAAGTTAATCCTTGGCAACATTTCTGAATCACTGTATTTAAGAAAAATGAATTACTGCATTTCTCCATGAAAGAACTGATCAAGACTGTTTTTCCCCCAGAAATAGGCATAAAATTCACACACACACTCACAAACCCAAACCCAACCAAAACAAAAACAAAAACCCAGCCTTAAGAACGCTTGAAATTAATTTGGGCCTCATTTAGTAACTTACATTATTTGCAAAACAAACACAAATGTACACATAAAAAATGTGTGGCAGTTATAATGTAATGAAAGTGTGATACTTAAGGAGATATATATATATTGAAATATTATATGAGTATGTTTTGAAAAACATGCATATACTGAAATACTGCTATAGTAGACAAGGTAGATAACAGCATGAGAGGAATGTTTCTGCTCCCTTATTTTGCCTTTCATGGTAGTGTATATCTCACAGTTGTCTGCTTTTTGGATTGACAGCTACAGAAGATGATCTGTAAGTATACTTGGCATGAGTTCTTAAAGTCTTGAAGACATTAACCTAAATATGAAATATTAAGCAGATCACAATTTAATCCTTTCCAATTAAAAGTGTAAGTCTCACCTGATATTTTCTTTCCTGGAATGATCATCATTTCATAAATTGAATCCATACAAAAACAATAGTGATACAAAAGCAATAGCGATCTAAAGGCTTGCTTTCCCTTTGGGGCAAAGGTATACTGTTCACCTCAAGGTGAATGTTGTGTTTTGAGCACTTTAAGTTCCTGTTGAAGACAGAGAGAATTGAAGTACTTCATGGAATTAAGGATCAAGAACCATATCACAGTTCTCCGTGGACCTGAGATGTAAAATTGAGATCCTGACTGTTTGTGCCTGGATTTGAACACCTCCCCCCCTTTTTTTTTCCTTCCTGGATTACAGCATCTGACTTTTATGCTTCACATTCTGGCTATCACAGAGAGAACAGGAAACATGACATTTGTGTCAAGTCAGAAACTGTCCCAAAGATGGGCAGCAGCACAGAGTTGGTATTCCAGTTTGAGGCCATCTCCCATTTCAGATGATTGAGGACTCTAAAACAGTTCCTGCTGAGGGGAGTTTAAAAAAATAAAAATTAAAAAAAAAAAAAAGGCAAGAAAGAGACATACAAAACAGCTAACCTGCAAGATTCATACTCGAGTTGTATAGAAATGAATCAATGGTGGGGCTTGCCGTACCATACTGAAAAAAACTATTTCAACTGCACATACAGTATCTTGTCTCCATCTTCCAGAGGTGACATCTAAGCCAAAGAAAAACTGCAGCCATCTGTAAAGAGAGCAGGAACAAGTATTAGCACAAGTCTCAATCCCAGCTACAGCTACAATACTGTAATAAGATTTCCCTGAGAGCCAGGTTTGAAGCCGTATTTCCGTGGGGTCCTTGGTTCTCCACCATACGATAGAAATTCACAGAGTCCCAGCTCCATAAATTGAATTTTAAAAAGAAATAAAGAAAATAAATCACAGTAAGTTTCTAATTCTCAAAGAGAGTCTGGGATTCTTGATGGGAATTGGCCAAACCGCTTGTGCCATGTTAAAAGAAGAATACCAAGTTTGCCTTACTCTGCCAATGGAGCCATTCAGTAAATGGACATGCAAAGAAGAATTTCAGCATAAAAATCCAACTCTTACACAGATGCTTATTTCAGATAATAGTGTAACTCTGAGAGAAACATATTCAAGTAAATACCTCCTCATTCTTCTGGAAATTCAATGTAGGCATCCTCCAACCAATGTGCTGGGATTTACCCATCTCACTCCTGGACTCTGTAGATTTTCACTCATTCCAGGGAAGTGTGGGTATGCAGATGAGTTTGTGAATACTACTCCTGAAATTGAACACTAGGCACAATAATGCTGCCCACGGTTCACCCACGTCCTTTTGTGGATAAAAACAGTTTGCAGAAATGTAGTTGTTTGTCTCAGGTAAAATATTGCCACGGTCTATAGAGAAAACATTTTCATAAGAAAAACTCAGAGGAAAGGAGGATGTCAAGAACAAAATTATCTGGAAATGCTTTTGGATCCCTTCTCTGAGGCCTTCCTTAGTCCTAGGTGTTTCTCCTTTTTTGATAAAATAATGTTTGCATATACAGAGAAAAAAAAAATCTGCCTTTTCCCCCCATTTTTATCTTCTGGAAATAATGCTTTGAGTTTACGAATCCCTGTTCTTCTTTCTAGTCTAAAGATTTAATCGAATATATGTTCAGAAAAGGTGACTGAAGGAACAAAAATGAAAGATCAGCAGTCCTATTCACTGTTCATTTTACACCATTCTCAGCTGAAGAAAGTTATTATCACCCTGGTAATATGTGAGATTAGTGTTAGGAAACATTTTAGGGTTGTAACCTCAATTCAGCCAGATTGAAGTTTTTAAAGTAAAGAGTATATTTTCAAAGAATTTGCGGGAAACAAGTTCACTCCAGAAAATGAAAATGAATTTTCACACTTCCATTAAGTTAGAGGTACTATACATCACATTCCTATCAGAATTTAACTTTCTTTTGTAAGTAAGTAAATATCTTCTACCTATGGGTTTATAAGAAGCAATGTTTGCTCATAAAAGGTAGGTGTTTACCTTATCCTACTTATGAAGTGAAGTAGAAAAAAATTGCCCTAAAGATGCGTCTGAAGCTCCTCGTGATGTCTAGCCTGGGGTTTTGCAATCTGTTCTCCTGTTTAATATTTCAGTAAATATCACTTTGTTTCACCTAAAGCAAGACAAATTTCAGTCTCCACTGCAACTGATGGTTGCCAGGGGGCGCATACACAGCATCAGGTGTGAGAGAGTGCTAAATCATGAGCCTACGGAATTAATGGCAACATCTAACTTTTTAGCAGGTGGAAAATGCTGCAATAAGGCTCTGTACACTGCCTCTTCTCTTAAAGGTTCAGTCTGTTAATGGGACGATATGCTACTGAAATACTTTCAGATCAAGTATGTACCACCACAACCACATCATCTTCACCATTAGTCTCCTTTTCATGCCTAATGTTTCTTAATGGATTTTTAGAGCAAACAGACCCCTTCTGACCATCTACACATTTATGAGACAAAACACTAGAAAATACTGTCATAAATATTACCCTAAATTAACATCACCGGAAGCTATGACAAACTGCAAGAGCTGTATTGATTTCAATGCTAATCTACACAAGTACCAGGTCTAGCATATTGACTTCCACGATGACCAAGTATTTCTAATTTCACCCAGGAGCACTCTAATTTCTAGGATCTGCTCTGTTGGAACTGATATTCTTAATTGTGATTAATGTCCTGTGATATTTTTAGTTCCTGACTCACTTCAATATTTCCTACCATATGGGTGCAAATTATAATTTAAGACTGATTTCTAGGAATATTTGTATATGTATCTTTGATACATATTTTAAAAAAACTGTTCCACCAGTGAAATTTTATCAATGTATGTTCTTGAAAACTACACACTATAATTGAGAAAAACTCTCAAGTACAAGACAAAACACTAATTTTTATTTCAAGTGGGACAATTTTCTCTGAATCTCTGCAAAACTCAAAGATCAATTATGGCATTGTCTTATATTATATTACTATCCGCTTTTGTATCTGCTCTGTAGTCTTCTCACCATACCAGCCACGTTACTAGGCTGAATTACACCATCTACTTAGGTCTTTAAGGGCTACTGAAAATATTTAAGCTAAATTTCCATGGACTTCCAGAATTCCTCAGGCAACTGGGTAATGATGGCCAATGCTTTACATATCAAAGCATTAAAAAGAGTGTGAGAAGGCACGTTCATTCACAGGGACAACGTGAGTGAGCTGCTGAGGAACTTCATGGACTGGACAAGAGAGAGTGGACCTATTTATTCCTGTGTCAGGCTTCATCGTACTGCAAATGTTTAAGTTTACCCTGGGATGAATAAATTATCCAACTTACAGTATATTACAATTGAAAGGGGAGTACCTAATTGCTGGAAAGCAGATGGCCTTACCCTTTTGAGTACGCCTGACAAGAACAAAAAAAATTACTGGCCTGCAGCCATATTCCCATAGGCTGTGATCTTGTCAGATTCCATCAGCCAGGGAAAACTGGATATGATGACTGGTCAGTAATAGAATTTTTCAAGGCCAAAGTGTTGGTTTTTGTTGTTGTTTTGTTTGTTTGTTTTAAAATCAGTCTAACCACATCTGCACACCTTGAAAGGAAAAAGAAAATTCTCACCGTCATTGTTTTTGTACTGGTTTACTGCATTACTTATGGTACTAGCTTATCCACATCTGTGTTAATTGTCACAAATAATTCAAATTTTCTTGTTTCATTTTTGTTGAAAATACTTTAATTACATTATTTTATTGATAAATAATTAATTGGCAATATAAGAAACTAAGTGAGTCTGAAATGAGAAAATGGATTATCCTGACTTAATGAAAGATAAAGCATCAAAATATGCAAAGTATTCTAGTATGTTTCAGAGCGTCATACTGATATATTAACTATTATGAAAACCAACATCTCCAAACAAATAGCTTTAGAATACGTTGTTCTCTTTATAGCTATGTTAAATTTTTACAATATTGTACGTTATATCAAATGGTCGAGTATTACAGAGGTGAATGATGGCAAATCAAATAATTGAACTTGTAATGTGGAACATAAATGGCTTAGAGTTATAACTACCAAAACTAAAAAACTGTTGAAACAGAAAAAGCTGACATCATCTTTTTTACAAGAAATTCACTTAAGAGAACAAGATGCTATCAGCATAGGAACACCTTGGATAGGAAGCAGTCAGCAAAATAGCTTTGCACAAAACAAGAGAGTTCTTTCAACAGACTCGGTAATTTATATCTAACAAAAATGTTTTTTTGACTGTTAAATATACATGGAAAGAGCAGTCCAGTTTTAGTTAACATGTATAGACCTAATTCAAATAAAGCATCTTTCACAGTACAGGTTACTATCTAATATTATGACTAGTGTTCCAGTGGAATAGACAGTTTATGGCTGACCTTCCTGGTCTGTGTACATACAACTCTGAACATAGCATGGAAGAGTCCAAAACACAAGGAGAGAGAGAGAGATAGAGAGGGAGAGGGAGAGGGAGAGGGAGAGGGAGAGGGAGAGGGAGAGGGAGAGGGAGAGGGAGAGGGAGAGGGAGAGGGAGAGGGAGAGGGAGAGGGAGAGGGGAGGGGGAGGGGGAGGGGGAGGGGGAGGGGGAGGGGGAGGGGGAGGGGGGAGGGGGAGGGGGAGGGGGAGGGGGGAGGGGGGAGGGGGAGAGGGAGGGGGGGAGGGGGAGGGGGAGGGGGAGGGGTTCTTTGGATGAGTTTCTGGCAGAGTTCTCATCTCCAGGGAAAGAGGCAAGCATTTTTCTGACATGCAGTCAATGTTTTATTTTGTTGGAATTAAACTTTGGAGAGGTATTAATTCCTATGCTTAAGACTGAGCAAGCTCATGAAATCTATGACTATGAGCTTTCTCTCTCCTTCCTTGCCCTTCCATGCATACCTCCAACTAGTCCCTATATTTAGTGAAAATGTCCCTTTCCTCCATACAATACAGGTGATGTTGACATAGCTGAATGCTCCATTATTCAGTACTTGTTGTCTTTCTTTCACAGGTAACTCAGAGATGCTATGACTTTGGCGTATTTGTGCAGCATTAGTGGTCTACAGTCTCCTCCTGGGGCCTAATATATGATTAAATGTATGGGAGAAGGGGAGACAGAAATCCTTGCCAGTGTTCTTCAAGAGGAGTTGTCAATGCTCCCAACTCCTTGAAATTAATCTGACAGGAAGAACTGGAAATCGCCCAGACAGAGACATCCTTGTGCAGTCTCAGGAAACACAGGAGTACACTGTAGCCTTTGCTGTCAAACACAACTTACTTACACAGGACCACTCATGTGAAGCAACACTCCTTCAGACTAATAATCTTGCTGAAGTCAAATATCCCCCTCCTGGGAAAAAGTATTCTACAACGTTAATAGCAGCACCAAAATTAATTCCAAAATCATTCTAGAAGGTTATCTCTAGCATAATCTTTGTGCTATTCTAGCCCTGATTAAGATGTCTTCAGAGAGATGTTCAGAGATTCCCCCAAGTCAATGGGCTGAGGGGGCAGCTCTGTGGGAGTCAAAACCAACTCCAGCACCAAAATCATCCCCCCATTGCAGTGAGCTCCTTCCCCTGTATCTAACATATCTCCTGTCCTGTACTAGATTTGGTGCCCTTCTTTAGCAGAAAGCTGCCCCAATGCGGCAAGTGACATTTTTGTGCTGGTTTAGTATTCTGAAATAGGACATCCCTGGCCAGCACTAGCTGCAGAGAATATACAAGACAAGGAGCACAAACCTGGGGCCAAGGTCAAGAAGGATTGTGGGGTGAGTCAGAAGCTAGAGAAGCTTAGGCTCTAACTGCAGTTGTGCAGCTGGAGGCACAGATTCTGAGGATGTGCCAGAAAATTGCAGACAGAAAAAGGAGAGATGGGGAGGTGGAAGGATTTTTCTGGTCTGGTACCTGCTTGTCCATTGAACACTGTATTTTCCCCCTCTGTATTATTTTCCTGAAATTTAATCATATACTACACAAGGAAATTATGTAGAAAATCTGCAAGGTGAATAACGTGCTATACTATGGTGAGAATTATACCATGAAATTTTTGGGAGCTAAAGCCCAACAGATATGCATAAATTTCCATTTAACAGTTTTAAAATGTCCTTGGTCATCAGTCCAATAGAATTAATGTTTTTATATGTTCCTTCTTGCTACATTTAATAGATTTTTCCCCTTCCCATTTAAAATATATAAGTACACACAGAGAATAAAAATAATTATACATTTCTAGAGTAAGCTGTCCTTTTCTTATTCTCTGCATTAGAAGTCAACTTAGCTAAATAACTTTGCACAGACACTGCTAGGTCCTGGCATTAGCTGATAGTTTTTGCTAAATAACATTAGATTGTGTTATGCTGTCCCGATAATATGTCAGGAGTGATGACATTAATGGGCCACAATGCCCTTCAAATTCATTTTATAAATATTTTTAACAGCAGTGAGGCAATTCTGCTGAGCACCGGCTAATAAAATATTTCATTATTTCAGGATATAACTGGTATCTTAGCTGGCCAAGTAAGCAACTTCAGTTTTAAAAAACATTTATCAGTAGCACGTTCAGCTGGTATTATCTTTTTCATGCCCAGGCTACATAGTGACTGCACTTTAAAGTGTAAAGGACCTGCCACAGGCTTTTTAAGAACTGTATCTGCAATTCCAGCAAGTGCTACACCCACATTTTAAGCATCCTTAGGGGGCTGAGTCAGCAGCTCAGAAAGGAGAAAATACATCTTCCTTGCTTTCATGAACATATTTTTGTGGGCCCCTTTTACCCTCACCTTGCATATTGGGAGTGGTGCCAGGTGCCCCTCTGAACAGTTGATTTAGCTGATCTATGTTCTTCTACAAGCAGTGATTCCTTGCCAGCCAAAATACCAACACCAAGACGGTAGTCACATCCTTGAGAAACAGTGATGAAATCTGAGGCAGAAAAAGACTTGAAGAGATTTTTTTGTTTAGTTTTAAGCAAGGTACTTTTCATGTATTACAGTTCACCGTGAAAAGAAAAGAAAATAGAATTAAGAAGATTCCAGCTACTAAAAATGAAGATAGGGTGGTGAGACACTGGAACAGGCTGCCCAGAAAAGCTGGGGATGCCCCATCTCCGAAGGTGTTCAAGACAAGGTTGGATGTGCACCTGGACAACCTGATCTAGTAGTGGGTGGCATTCCTGTCCATGACAGGGAGTCCTAATTAGATGATCTTAAAGGTCCCTTCCAACCTAAGCCATTCTATGATTCTATGAAGATGGCAATTTGATATGACACACATTTCTATTTCTACCCTTTGAGACAAATGACTTCCTCCAAAGTTCACACTGAACAACCATTTACACTGTTTACGTACAAGCATGCAATCATTCCAAACTCTAAAGAAGGAAACTCAAGACATAGATTTATCTCCTTGATAAATTCTGTGCAGGAGAAGATATATCACAGCCTTGCCCACAAGCAGATGTCACTGCACTCAAACACATCTAGCAATATGAATATAAACATGCAGGTTATCAGTCTGGCATACTATAGCCTGAAATCAGGTTTGTGGTTTAACTAATCATGGGTACTGACAGAGGCTCCTAATGAGCTGTTTATATTGAGCACAAACACATTATACTGGAGGAAAATTGCAGTTTGTAAATACCAGCTGAGGTTCAGACAAATAACTAACATTTCAGAAAATCAAGTTTTACTTTGAGTACTGATTAGTTATGTTTACTAACATCGTGACTGAAAATCATCATAACATTTCAATCATCCACATTCATATAATAGCTATTGCAGATTAAAAAGTTCTTTTTTGAGTTCTAAAAATTGGAAGAGGGTAAATTTTATAAAAATGTATTTATAAATACTCAGTTAAATAAAAGCAATACATCCACTTCAGTAGAATTTCTAAAGTGTTTTATTTATTTCCTACGAGTAATCAGGTTAGCAAAATTTGGTTTGTGATAAGCTTGACAGAAAAAAAAAATCACATCATATGAATACTCATATAACAAATCCTAGTTATAAAAGTAATCAATTTTTAAAGTCCTTTGTGGATTTAAGAGTCTTCCTTCTTGGGAAAGGAAATAGTTCCATGGCTGTTTTCATGGGGGGAAAATGTGAAGAACTGGTCCTGAGAAGATAATAATTGAAATATATTCTTAAACTTTAACTGATTTTTTTTTTTAATTACAAAGTAGTATTCTTTAAAAAAAAAAAATTGTGCAGATTAGCTGAATGCTATATTGCCTTTACCAACGGGTTCTTTAAATTTGCTGCCTATTCAGGGAGGGATCTCATCAATGTCTATAAATACCCGAAGGGAAGGAATAAACATGACTGAGCCAGGTTCTTTTCAGTGGTGATCACTGAGAAGACAAGAGAAAATAGGCACAAACTGGAACACAGGAGTTTCTTCCTGAACACCAGGAAGCACTTCACTGTGCAGGTGACAGAGCACTGGAACCAGTTACCTAGAGAGGCTGTGAAGTCTCCCTCCCTGGAGATCTTCAAAAGGTGTCTGGACATGGTCCTGGGCAACCTTCTCTGGGTAGGGGGGTTGGACCTCCAGAAGTCCTTTCCAGCCTCAAACATTGCATGATTCATTGTGAATTATTGTAAAACAACTGTCTTGCTTAAAAACACACATGGAGTTAGGGAAAGAGAAAGCTAGGTCTGCTCTTCATCTAAGTGTGCAGTATGAAGTGAACTTTCAAGGGGCTACTCGTTCCATCTGAGAGTTTAAATCACTACACATACCTGTATGCCAAAACCATGCCAAGTGTACTGGCATTTGCCTAGTGCCTATGCAGTGGGGAGCTAGACCTGTGCCAGGTGGGCAGCTAGCACTGGTCTGCTCTTGGTTAAGTCCTTTCTGAATTAGGAACTCAAAAGGCGATTTGACTCATGTGAATCACACTTGTCTCTCTAGTACACTCTTGATTCAACATAGCTTTCCATATTTATGTATCAGTGTGCCAATAAGAGATTCATACTTAAATAGTAAAATAAATCTACATCTAATAGCCTTGAAATTACAGAAGGGAGAAATGTTCTTCTAATACTAAAATATTATCTTTGCAGCTTTCTAAGCATCTGTAGACTCCATTCACCCATAAAATTCAGTACCTTCTAGAATGAGATGAACAGCTGCTCCACATATACAATCCTTTTAGAAAAAGGGTCTAAAAATAACATATGGCTATTGAGATAAGTTTAAATAGAAGACTGTAAATGTAACTGAATTTGTCCAGGACACAGAGACACATACACCCAAGACTTCAATCCAGCAAATCAAGACAATCAACAGTCCACTATAAACAATGGATGCTCTGTAGAAGAGATTTCAGCATCAAGCAGAAGAATGGGAACATATTATTGCCCCAAATGTTTTAACAAACTATTTCTATGGAACAAACTAGTATTTTAAATTTGAACCTAGAAGTGAATTATCAAGGCTGATCTCTGCTTCTTCAAAGACAGAAGCATATGAAGACATATTTCTGCCAGCAAAGTCTTAGTAACAAATTAGAGAGATATCTCCACAGTAAGGTTCTATAGTGAGCCATGAAAATGAAAAGTTCAGTGAATTATACCCAGGTCAAGCCCATGCATTACCTTCTGAGGACAAAGCATGATGCTGAAATGCTGTGCATTGGCTGATCATTCAGAGTAAAGAATTTAATAGATGAACTTTGATCTAGTGCCACACTTTTCAAAAGCAGACTGTCAACACTGTTTCACCACAATTTCATCAGTGCTATTCATGTCATTTAGTAAGCCTAAAAATAACATAGAATGATACAGCATTTTTAAGCATGCATTAATAACAGAAACTTAACAAACACATTTAATAAAAGACATAAAGCATTTGCAGAAAATAATTTTAATTCAGTAGTTGAAATATAATTTTAGACCAACATGCTGACAGATGTCCAAAATGTGTTACCTAAATCCACATGTAGATGGTGCTAAACTAGCAGTCTTTGTTTTTACCCATGCTTAAACCCATCGGGCGCTTAAGGCACCCATCACCTCAAAAAATCGTTGCATATTTGTGCTTACTTTCCATGAGTATCTTTAGGGAAGAAAAAAAAAAAAAGCTAAAAACAGCTTTGAAAACTATAAAATGGAGGACAAATAAACAAGAAATATTACATCATTATACACATATGTTAATATGTGCGTATTTTCGTATTCCTTGTTCCTGCATAAATTAAGAGTCCCAAATCTCTAAAGTGAATTTATTAACTTGAAACATAAAGAATTAAAGAATTAAACAGGGTGGTTTTACAGATAAAATGATAAAAAATTGAAAAGAGTAAAGTCCTGATAACTCTGTTTCACTGACTAAATGGAGAAAAATTTAAATCAAGTGACAAGGTGCAGATGAAAATTCTTTACAGCCACTTAGGGTACCAAATTATAATAAAAAGTAGCTTTATATATATAAATAATTTTTATATATATGTATATATATAAAACCACTTAGATATTATAATATGAAAACACCACATCCACTTATTTAAACATACCTTACAATTGTGATAAAGACAAGCTTACCTTTTTGGAATGAAGTAATCTCCCTCTTCTCTCAGCAAAGTCAGCAACAAGGATTACCTCTGCTTTCAATGAAAGCAAGTCTTGTATTCGTAAAGAAACCCTTGCTACACAGAGTTTTATAGTTATCAAGCCAGGCTAGGGCTCAGCAGACAATGTAGTAATACAAAGATGTGGAGAGTCACCAGACTACCTACAGGGTAGTAAGTGGGTCCCTGGGGCAGCTGACTCCCCACTTCAGGGGTCCAAGCCATAAGAGCAAGAGAAGTTCAACTACCAGTGAGGAGACCACAAGAGAGTGAGGATAGCTGGTGCTTATTCTTGGTAATCAGCTCCAGCAAGCTGTACTGAATCACTGCCAGCCTGGTCATGTTAAGGGTATGTTTTATAAGTCAACGGGAATGTCTGCAAGGAAACAACTTTTTAGATTTGCCCTGAAGTGTTTTTGTTTGTTTTTGTTTTGTTTTCTCTTTTGAAAAAAAAATATTATTTTAAGATGATGCAAATAAAGACTTAATGGGATTTAGTTTCAAAAAGCACTTAATTGCCATTGAAGTCAGTGGTAGTGCACTTTTTCTTGGCGTTTTGTTTGAATTCCAGGTGCCAAACTGCCTTTAAAAGTCTGGTCTTAAACAACTAAGTACAATGTCATGTTGCTTAAAATAAATGTCATTGTGGTTATTTGAAAACTACTCTTACTAGGACTCATTGCATGGACCATACTTTCTTTTCCTTGAGGAGCTCAAACCATCTGGAATGCCAAAAGCCTTCTCAGATCAGTGCACCTTAAATCCACATTGAAATTCTCCATACAACCCTAGGCTGTGACTACAACAAGCAAGCAAGAGGAAGTAATAATGGCTTTTCTTTTGGGGAAGAAAGACAAACGAGAAACTCTCAAGGTGTGCATTTGTATCCTCATAGTAGATACGCTACCTCAGGAGAAGACCATCACTCTGGAGACAGAAACAATCAATCTTCATCTTATTTGGAGCAAGTTACTTAATGTTCTGTCAGAAGTGGCATATAGGTATCAAGAAGATGGGACCAAGACAGGCCACAGAGCCATCTGCTGTCTCTCCTCCTTCATATGGCAGACTCATGAAACCTAATTTCTCTCATCATCTCTATCAGATCATTCTGCATTCTTGACCTCTCCAACCTCCTAGTCCCTGAAAAAAAAAAAAGAAAAAAAAAGTTAAAAGTTATAGTCTTTTATAATCAAGTACCATTTCTTTTGTAAGCTTATTATTTTTAATGAACCAGCTGTAACATTTCATAACATATAGAAAACCTGTTTGATTCAGACTCTCTTACCAAACCATGCTTTAGGTTATTTGGAACAAAGGTCTTGTTTCAAGGTCATTTTACTTTCAATTAAGTAAAACCATAGATAGAGAGTTAGAGGTAAGTCACATTCCAATTCAGCCAGCAAAGAATTGCAACAAATGAAATTCCCTAACCCAAACTTCTTAAGAAAACTACATAACCCCTTTACTAGGATATAGCCTGAGGTATAAGACTATAGCTTTGGCTTTCATTTCACATACACTGAAACAGAATGTGGTTAAATACATGTTCTGGAGCCTCGGGTATTTGTTCTTAGATTACTTTGTGATAAGCTCGGTATTTTTGATGCAAATGAGTTTGCACCAACATTTACCCTTTCCAGCCTTAAACGAAACAGCAGGACTCATGAGGACAGAAACAAAAACTTTGCAAATGTTAAAGGAATAAAGCATCTGGCAGAGCCTTTTAACGTGCTGGAGAAGAACATATCCCACTGGACATCACCATTTTGTTGTTGGAAAAAGATTTTATTGTTATTATTATTTCTTCTTCTAAAGCATTTCATAGACTGTAGACACACACTGTTTTAGTAGGGAAGAACTATGTCCTATTCTAATATACAGTTAAATATCATAATTTTAAAAGAGGTGAAGACAAATTATATTTTCTTAACCTACTTACAGACAATTTCCTCCAAATAAAGATTTCCCTCCTTCACATGAAAGCAGAAATCAAATTCTTTTCATCTACTACTTCCTGTTGTTCTCCTCAAAACCCTTACCTGTGGTCTGTGCGATCCACAATAATGGGCAGTATGGATGCCAGAGAATGTAGGCACACCCGTTTGAGACTCCAAAGAACATTCCTTGAAAAGACAAAGTTGCGAAGGTGTACCTGTTGGTGGAACTGACCTTCATCCTCTGGACCAAATTTCTGGACAAGAGTACTTTGAGCTCAGAAGGACATTTTGGGGAATAAATAAATAAATAAACTTGTTATTTAAAGGCGGTTAAAAAATTTAAAGATGTGAAATTGCATACAAAGTGAATTTCTAACTCACACACAGAAGAAGTGCAGATGTACAAAAGAACAATTTTAACTGCTGGGATAGAGAGGCTAAAATCCAGATACCCAGCTCCAGGGCCTTTAAGCTATCGCTCACTATGACTCCAGCCCTGACAAAGCCCTGGCAAGCTACTGCTTAAAATGAGGAGTAACGAAGGAAACTGGGGCTGTGCATCAGTGCAGAAAGAAAAAGAAAGAATAGCAAACTGTGAGGGGAGTGAAGGAGAGAATTGAGTATCTACATATGATAGAGAGCATTAACATGACAACCACAAGAGCACAGCAAACTATACAAATGAATTATGCTGACATCTGCACAAATTTTCCAATCCTTTATAGACACAAATGGAAGTTTCCTGAAAAACTAATGGGAAAGTACTAGAAATGAAAGAAGAGACAAGCTGGGTTTTTAATTTTTTATCATTATTAATCTATTGATCATCTGTTTTTCCATCTATTTCAAAAATACCGCACACACCTCTGACAGAAAAAAAATCACCCAAAACCAGAGGAGAAAATTCTGTCTTACCTCTGTCAAGGGTACATGTAGGTACCCTTTACTTCTGCCTAGGTTTTACAAGTTGCGAAGTCTGGCTGCAGGTTTCTTTTTCACTGTGATGGCCAAGGGACTTTTGAATGCATTAGCCAGAAACCAAAAGAGTTTCACTCTCATTTGGTATGAGTGAAATAGAAAACAAATTATAAATAACTTAGTTTTTGTTAACTCGTCAAAAAGTGAGCTAAAATTTTCTTTTAGAAGCACTAGAAATCATATCCCATGTTTTTCTGGAGTTTGGAAAACAAGTTTCTTTGTCATTTCATGGCACAGATCTATATCAGATAAGATACAACATCTCAGGTTATTTTATAGAAGGATTCAATTCTGTGTTCCAGGAATCAGCTGGAGTGGAAAGGAAATGAATAGGACAGTTAAGGCTTTGTTTGGAGCATGTACCCCAGGTGATAGAGATATGTGGAGCATCCACCACCATTTATTTCAGAGGCCGTGTCAAACGCTTACTATTCATTTTGTTTAGGTGATCAAATTTTATAAGTATGTTTGGGGGGGGGGGGGGGGGGAAGCAAATTTTGCATGCATAATTCATAACGAGTTCTTAATTCTACAAAATTGTATGCATGTAAGTCATGTACCACTGGACTAGAGCTGGCTTAAATATTTGAATGCATTTTAAATACAATTTAGGATAAAGAGAGTACTGGGAAACACAACTGTTGGAGAGCTTCTATTTCAAAGAGAAAAAATCTTTTCCATAATATTTTAACCAAACTGTTATCAAGATATTTATCAAATGTAGCTGTTGACTGTTTACCTTTCCTCATAATAATTGAGTGATTAAGCATGGTGAAATTACAGTTAATTTTGGATCTCACCATGTTTCACAAACAGAATTCTGAACTATGGCTAAGCTTTTGTGTTTCAGAATTTCTAAAAGGAGTAATGTTATGTAACCAAAATGATTATCATTTACAAATTTTACAAGATAAGAATAAAAAATTGAAATCAGTAGGGAAAAAAAGGCCACCATGATAAAATAGAAAGGTACAAAAATTAAATTTTGATTCTTTTATACTTCTCATCATTACAATTTCATTCTTAATTCTGATGTGATTATCTTGCCTGTTGCAAAAACACTTGGTCAATATGGTTTGAAAAGACAACTTGTGGTCATACTGAATGTGCCGCAAAATTAATATATTGAATTACTCCGTCAAATTGTCACCATTTCTACTAGGACATTTGTGGAAAATATAAAAATATCAGGTAAAATTTTCCAAACCTTTTGGACTATTGTGTCAAAGAGCTCCAGTGTCTGAAGTTGCAAGAGTAAAGAGCTCAGTTTACTTTGGGAGAATGATGACATTTTACTGCTCAGATGAAACTCCCCTAATGAACAAAGGAGGAGGATGGTTTCACATCAAGTCTCTGGTGATAACTCAGCTGAAACTACTGGTGCTGACTCTTCTGACTGGAGAAAATCAGGATCATTCCCAGAGGCCAAATCTGCCTAGAACTAGCACGGAGGGTTGGCACTTGGCACCTGCACTTATTGTGAAGTGTCAGAATCGTACAGCACATGCTGGTAGTGGCCATCTGTTATGTATATTGATATCCCAGTGAAGGTCGGTGTCGGGAACAGGCCTGGTTTTCAGCCCTGTGATTTGAGTGACAGAACAAGACTCATCTTCCATGCCTCTCCAGATCGTGAGCAGTTTTTACTTTGTGAAATTGCGCATAACTTCTGTTCTCCTGTGTATGTGGAGATGTCTTGATATGTGCTGGTCTGTCTGCATTAAACAAGAAAAACAGTATCTAAACAATGTATTGAGAATATAAATCATCTATACTGTTAAATTTATATTTAGTGCTTTACTTGCTATCTATCACAACTCTGTATGGAATAAAATGTTCCTAATACACACAGCCCTTCTTTTCAATGCTTTTGTTGTTGTTGTTTTCAATTGTGCAGGGATATTTTGAATCTTGTAATCATTAGTCTGTTTTCCCATTCATATATCCCTCTCATATATCTTCATGCTTAACAGCAATGAATGCTGTGATAAAGAAGAAACATTTTAAAATTTGATTTCTGTTTTACAATTTCTATTGTTCTACTCTCCCAGTCAAAATATTGATTGCCTTAATCTTTTTCTTAAAATAAATAAATAAATGATCACAGATAAGCTGTTTTCTTTTATTATTTAAAAGTATTACTTTTACTTCATCTTATTTTTCATAATTTATTATCTATATATATAAAGTGTAATGAAATGAGTTAGAATGAATTAGCAATCTCTAATCCTATGTTTAGTACAAACTCTCCGTATCACTCACTTTACTGTTTTCCCATCTGTGACAAAAGACCAATACTGGGTACTTAATGTTGGGCATTTTACATTCAGTAGCCTATAATGAACAAAGGGGGACACACCATATGTATGGAGACAAGAATCCCAATTTGTTTTTAAAGCAGCTGATAGCCCAAATAATCTAACTGGAAAAAAGCCTTATTAATCTTATTAATAATGTATAATTAATGTATTAATTAATTAATGTATATCTATATGCATTAAATTATTAAAGTATATACATAAAATATAATTTAAGAGAGAACCTACTAGTACCTACCACTATTGCCTGGTGTCATGCTCACTCCTCAAGTGCCCTCCTGGCCCCAAGGTCAACAGCATCAGCCTTCCTTGGGGAGGACATGAGTAGAGGGGTTGCTGCCAACTGCCACAGTCCCAAGAGCCTCTGGGTGGGTGGAGTGTTGTGGCAAGTTACTGCCTCCTCTTTTTCAGGTTTTCTTGACCTTTTTTACATGGTTCCTCCTACTGGCATGTTTCTTTGTCCCTGGTGCCCAGGCGAGATCTGAAAGCTGTCCTAGTCTCCCTAGCCCACCAGTACCTACCAAGCTGCTGCTGGTTACACGTGTGTGACAAAAATCATATTTACTCAGAAGTTTAGTAAGCTGTCTGCAGCCCAATAAATATGTTTTGTTTTGTTTTGTCAGGTATGTATGGCATGTGTGGATTATGGAGACAGAAGAAAATTCCCATTTGTATGAAGCAGAATACATGCTGAGCACTGGAGCAGTAAAAAATAGTTATTTCTATTAAGGTATTTTTATTGAATTAAATAAAGAAAAAAACCATATATCTCTCAGAATCCTGGAGATGTTTTGGACCTTGTGGTCCACAAGACATTTTTTTTCCCTCATATATATATTTAAAGTTAAAACTAAGTTTTCAGTCTTTGTATTTACTCCTTTGACTATATTTCCTTCTCCTTTCCCCTAATAAAGATGAACAGCTATGGCTAGATTCAAATTTAGGGCCAACCATCTATAGACTTCATATTCTTAGAAGCAGAAACAGGGAAAAAAAAATATTTTGGGGGGACTTACATGTCAAGTCCTCTCCAGAACAGGGGACCAAAATGTGTCTTTACTCTGAATAACAAAAATAATGTCTTCTTTGAGGACTTTTCATTTGAGTTTTGTACTAAGAAAAAGAAAGAAAACGTATCTTCCCATTTCCAAGACTTAGAAAGTAATGCTAACCTTGTGGCAGACAAATAGTATCAGAAGCATTCCCACAGTATTAGCACTAGATTAAAATAGATTTCTAATAGATTCTTCAGTTTAGCAGATCAGATTAATTTAGTAGAACGTTTCATGGCTTCCAGTATCTTTGTAGGACCTTTCTACTTTCATTAACTGTAGCAAAGATTTGTTCTTATATAAGATTTTTACATTAGCAAAAATAATCATTAACATCAATTTTGATTGCAAGTGAATTTCAAAAGTTACATTTTTGAGAACGAAGTTTTAAATTCTCATGTCAACTACTGATGTTCTTGGGGGCATTGATCCGAAAAGGAAATTGAAAAAAACATAGCATTTACTTACATTATCAATCTAATCAAGCAACATAAAACACATTCTGAATTTTAAGGACTATGTACTCTTTAATTTAGAAAATAAAATTGCAAAGTATACTGAATGTATTCTAGAAGTGATTTTACAAAATACCATTAAACTTTTCAAAATTTAATTATTCATCAACCAATCACTGCTTTCCTCTACCTATTACACAAATGTAACTTTTGGCTTATTTATAACTTTTCCAGAACCACAGAACATTCTTTTTTGTTAATTTTACCAGTAATACTATTGTTAATATTATTATTCTTAATTCTGTTATGAACTAAGAATTTACTATTCCTAAAAAGTAAGAGGAAAAGCACTTGGTCTGATCAAAAGTTAATCTGGCTGGTGTCTTAGCTTTGACAGTTATTATTCATGACTACCTAAGTAAGAATATGAGGACAGAACAAGAACAATACAGTCAACAAATATTATTCTGTCCCCTAAAATGCTACAGTCCAGGGGACTTCCCTCAAACACTTAAAAGTGTTTCTCTAGTGTTTAGTGACCCTCAGCTGGGTTTATCCTTTCAAGAAACTGTTTGATTTCAAACTTACGTTCGCTTTTAACGCTCACAGCATTCTGCGCAAAAACTTCTACAGCTTAATTGCTCATTACATGAAGAATTAGATGCTTGTATCGAACATGTTCTCTGCTAGTTTCTTTTGATGAATTCTGGTCATATCTCCCAAAGCTATGTAAAATGTTCCCATAAATTAAGACTTAACAAACCATATTTCCTTTTAATATTTTAGTGAAGGTGGCTACTGCTGCATTTTCAAGTAGGAAGAAATACAAAAGTGTCTGCCTTACTTACCAGAGGAACAACTTGTAAATATTAAATGAAAGAAAGAACAACATCTCTAGGTTTTCAAGTTCTCAAACACTTTTACCAGAAATGTTAAATATTATGTGTATACATACAGAATATAAACAAAAGTCATCACCATTAGTTTATAACTATGACAGTATCTTTACACAAATTCCTATTTCATAACTTTACACAGGGCCCCACCAGTCTGACCTATGTGCCTCTTAGTCCACAGGAAAATTCACAAACTTTTGTTTCATAAAAACTATATGCTAAATCATGCTTTTAAAAATAGTGTTATACTTGGAAAGATGACATGTCACAAAAATTAGAAGGAAAATGGTGACAAAATCCCCACAGAAACTTATGATGCATTTTTATTTTGCTGTAAAGAAGATCAACTCTTTTTTTAATGAAATATTGAAGATGAAATGTCAAAATAAATGTCAGTGAGAAGCAGACTACTATGGTTACTTATAGAGAGGCACATTCAACATGTCCTAATGTTTTATTCTACAAATATGATCACGACTTTCATAGCAATCACTGGTTGAGTACTGATTTTTATATCAATTATCTAAGCATGTGTAATTTTCAGTTTGTTTTGAACATATTCCTTACCCGCCACATCATATAAATTTGCACAGTGCTTTCACTAGAAATCATCTTTATTTGCCACTCCATTCAGAATAATCAGACATTCTTTCCCAATTTCAAGATTTCCCTCGTACATCAGCTCTAACCACTTTTTTTTTTTTTTTTTTTTTTTTTCCCCAGCAGCTCTCTGGACTAAATATCAGCTGTATCTGTCTAGCTCCATTCCTTCTGTAAAAGGCAGCAATCAAAATCAGACACATCTCAAAGGTTATTGCAAGAGTTTGACAAAAATTTTGTCTGGTGAGTAAGACACTTTAATTTCTTTTCCCCAAAAAGTATCTAATTGTGCATGTTCACTTTTCTTTTTTTTTTGACCATTTCCAATTTGGCAGAAAAATTCAAATTTTTCCTTCTTGATTTTATTTCTGTTTGCCAAAATAAAGTGCAGTCTAATCTACATGGTGTCCTGCTTAACACCACCTGCCTGAATTGACTTTCCTTCATTTCCTTTTTTTCCTAAGCAAAAGTTTCATTTCTGATTTCTATGTGGAAAATATATTTTGCAAAAGCTTTGTAAGGACTGTAAAGGACTGTAAAGAAATGATAAGTAATGGAGCTGAAAGCACCAACCAAATTGAAAATGAGAATCTTGATGTTAGAAAGAGGGAGATGAGACCAGATAGAGAAGAGCTCAGAAAGACAATTGTTGGTAAGACCTCTTGCACTAGAAGCTTTGCCTAAGAGAGTGTTGCATAAAAATGTCAGGTTTTAGTAGCAAATATATCTCTGAATCACTACGAATATTAAGAAAGGAACCTGAAATACTTTGCTTCTTCATCAAGCAAAACTAACACCCCTCCCTCACTCAAATCCTCATAGAAATTAGGAGCCTTCCCTGTAGGAAAGAGAAAGGGAAAAGGAGAGGGAGGGGGAAAGGGATTTACAGATGCAGCTTGGTGGATCCAGATACAGAATCTGTGCTGTATTTTACTTTTTTCATAACAGTTTCAAATTTTGGTGAAACAGATTGCAGGCAATTGGGTTGAGCTAAACAGATGTTTAAATTGGACACATATGCCTAAAGTGTTTAAGGTATCTCTCTTTAAAGTTACAGACATGTCTAAGAAATTTTATGGATCATGACTTAATGATAGTCTCTCACTTTCAATGAAGTCAGTAAGAACACAATAATAAGATCAACAGGCACTGCTAATATTCACTGCCCCATTTTCTTTTTTCTTTTTTTTTTTTGAATGACATGCTGTACAATGCGTCCCACCTATATCCTGTCCAAGAGTGCAGATATAATCATATATGCATAGAAATAATTACAAATTCATGCCTTCTGCTTAGATAGTCAGAAATCTGAAGGGGAAATGTTACCACTAATATGGTTTAAAACTCGCTTGGTCTGATTTTTGTCAAGTTTGAATCCTATTACTTCAAGTGATTATTAATTAGCATTGTAAGTAGCAATAATCCTTGCATAAATAAACAAAATGCAGCTGTGTGTGATCCTCTGAAATACATCAACTCCCCTGAATTATATCCTCTGGCATCATGTATGTTATTAACTTTGATTTTTTGTTGTTAAACCACTCATCGTAATTTATTTTATACTACCACTATGCTGCCAACCATCATGAAACAAGTCCTTTCCACATACAGCAGTTGTGGAGATGTTTCCTTCAAATATTTATTATTTACATAAAAGTTGTCCCTCCAGGATGTTGCTGTAATCAATATCTAAGGCTGTACATAAATATATGAAAAAAACTTTGCCCAGAGTAGCTTACATCTTGAACAGACAAATAGGTAAATGCAGGAAAAAGTTGTCATCAATAGCCTCCTTTAACAGATCAGGCTGAGGTGCAGAAGTGTAAAACTGTAAACTGAATCAACCAAGGACTGAGGTTTGATTCTTGTTCAAGACTTCAGCACCATCCAAACCTTTAACCACAATTTTTTTTCTTTTTTTCTTTTTTTCTTTTCCCTCCAGTTCCATTCTAAGAAACTGATCAACCATTTCAGACTCATTGTCCTGTCAAAGTAGTGCTGTTCTTTGGAGCCCAGGTGGAGCCACTAGACAAAGAACACTATCTTCTTAGGAACTGGAAGGAGAGCAGTCACTGTACTAATCACGTTTTCCTTTGTACACTGCTTTTTGCTGGTGATGGTGCAAATTCAACAGGTTTTTACAAAAGCTAACTTCTTAACACAATCACTCTCAACTTTGAAAGCATTGCATTCACCTTCCTTTTTACTCTCTCACTATTTAAGTCTCCTCTCTTCCTATTTGCACAGTCTTCCTGTTTGCAAAATCAGATGCAAATGACATCAAGTTCCTTTATGAATGCACATTAGCCTCTCTTTTAAGACTGATAATGAAGACCCGTTCTTTGGGTCACCAGATTCCAGAGCAAATAATGGTAAAAATGTTGAAGAAATTATTTGGAGGAAAAAAAAAAACACTTTCTCATATGCATACACACTCGCATATATGTACATACATACATGCTATTATATCATTTTTCTCACTATATTTTATGTAATACTGATTCTGTGCTAAAACAAGAAAATATAATTGCAAGACTGTGATATAAAACTTTCATATTTTGATTAGCGACTGTGATTAATAGATTCAAGTGTAGCTTTCCTGAGGCTTAATATGCTTTAACTAAGTTGTTCCCTGCATTTTGTTGTTCTGTGACTTAAATATAGAGGGTAACTAACAAGTAGTTCTGGGTGTGCATGTGTGAATCAGAGGGAAATCCATACACTTTAGAGATCATGAAATTGTAAACGTAGTGAACATATTTATTTAAACAATTACTATATTAACCATCAACATTGAGAGTGACACATATTAGGAGCTAAACAATTAGTAGGAGACTTTTGAAAATATTATATTAATGACTATGCAAAATAACTGGATTTCGCCTTTATAAATCACTTGAAATTTACATTTCAGTCACCAGCTCTGCTGTATAATACCTGAAAGACAGTTCAGATTTGTAGTGTAAATGTAAAGTGCTTTTTGTTTAAATTTTAACTACATTTTTTACACTACATATCACAGAACAAGGAAAGACAGGCTTATGAGCAGACTGAGAAAGGCAAAATTTTTACAGTATAATACAGCATGAAAACGTCACTAATTTTTTTGTTTGCTAAGTGGAAAATGACTGTTTCATTTCAAATTCAAATGAGTGTGTTATGTTTTTGTTTCCTTGGTGGCATAAGAGAAACAAATAAATAGGAAAAAAAAAAAGTGCTTCCTATGGATTGCCCCAGGCATTTTATTTTGCGTGTGTTGCTGCTGCACAGTTTCTGGCCATTTGAAAAGTGTGTGGCCGTGCTGGACAGGTGCATGGCCAGAATGCACACCTGCAATGCTTGTGCTTCCTCCTGCAGCCCACAACCCCATGAGCAAATTCTCTGTGCATATTGTCAGCTCTGCCTGCTGGTGGAAGGTGAAACTGTTTATAAAGCATTCACAGAGAAGAAGATGTAAAAATTCCTAAAATTGGTGATCTAAACTTTCTAAGTAGGCTAATTTATTTCAGTAAAACAAGGATATCACGAGGAAATTAATACCTGTTATTTGTTCTTGTTCTGTTTAAGTAATGACTTCAAAGTTAAAGCACTACCAAGTTGTCTTATTACTATGGATTTTTAATGTGACTTGGATAATAGTATAAATCTAAAATTATATAAGCAACCACCTTTACATGCAAGTCATTAGAAGGGACTTTAAGTGTATTGCTTTTTCGATTAGGGATGAAATTTATTATGCTTATGTGATAAGTTCCACAAGAGTCTCTGTGGATTTAAGCTGGAAAAAGGAATAATCAGACACTTAAATCTCAGAATCTGACTCGCAGCATTCATATAGGACAGATATCACTGACTGTTATTAATTAAGAACCCTGACTTTTTGGAGTGGTTCCAGTTTGGAAGTCATTCTCCTAAGGAGCACTAATGAGGTCCCAATTATCCTGCTGTGGGGCAAGTGTGAGTAATGGAGTCACACAGTCTCTAGCTTCATGCAGTCCGCTGGGTGTGGGCTTTTCCCTGTGAATTGCTTAATGAACTGTTTGACCTTGACTAAATCTTCTTTTTATACTATGAGGGGCAGACAGAAAGGTTCAGGTAAAAGTTTCCATCCTGACAGCCATGCACCAAATTAAAAGGATAACAAAAACTAAAAAGAAAACAAAACAAAACAAAAATCAAAAAAGGCAGAACAAAAGATAAAAATGAACACCTATTCTTCTTTGATGGTCAATCATTTCTTCATTTTTGTCTTAGATTTTTTACAAAAAATAAAAAAATAAAATAAAAACCTTCCCCAAATCTGTTATTTAATGCACTTAGCTGTGAATTAGTAACGATCCAGAGAGCCTGATCATTATCTTGCATCTGTATCTAAAGTTTTGTAGCTATTCACATTTTGAACTTTCTCACATGTATACAATATCCCTTTTTTAGCTGACCCTGCAATGTTATATTTGGTTAGAGAAGATTACCTTTGTGTAAATGATCACATTTTCAGAGACTTCAAGATGGAAGACTGAAAAGACAGTAGGCCAAACAGAAACTGTATTGTATTATCCATTTCACTACAAAATCAGATATACTCCCCTACAAAATATTTTCACTAAGAATTTTTCTCACTTTTCCCCAAACAAAGTTGCTCAGAACTTAAATAGTTCATTCTGTGTGCACGTGTACACACACCCCGATTATCTTACTTTACTCCTGTAAATTTAAGCAACTCTCAGGCTAAGGTAATTTTTTGAACTTTGAATAAGATCATGAGGAGACAAAGAAATAAAAATTGTGTATTGAAAATTACTTTGGTATAAACTATATAGAGACTATTATATAGAGAGAGACTATATATATATAGTATATATATATAGAGAGAGAGAGACTATATATAAATAATATAGAGACTATTATAACAGAATTTTAAAAACAATAACCAACCATATGGATTTTGTTCTGATACCATTCTTCAAAATATGGTTAAAATGTTTTTCTCTTGCATATTTCCTGCTATTATTCCAATGCTAGCAGTGAATGTGATAATCTGTTTCTTGCTAGTCATTCATCTCCAAAAGCATCTCATGTGACATAGAAAGGCTCAAAACAGTAGAAATTGGTGAGCAAAGTCTTGTGAAACACCTACCTTCACATTTTAAATTGCCTCATACAGAAGCCAAAATTCACAATATTTTTGGTTCTCTTTATTCTTTTATCAGTAAAAATGAAGCCACTGTAAAAATATTAATGATAAATTTAATGTATTAGTCAAAAGTTATTAAAGGCAAAATAACATTACAATGTACAAGAACAATCTATTTTATTAGTTATATGCACCAGGTGTGTAATGGCACTGGGGACAATGGAGATCTCAAAATCCCAGGGCCAATTTATCTGAGCTCCTTGTTTTTCCTAATCTGCTGCACAGCCTTACATTGCTGTCTCTCCTGCTGCCATAACCAATGTTTTGAAAGGCTTCAGAGGGAATCTCAGGCAAACTGGCCCAGGAAGATAATCTGTTGCTAGCTTCCAAACTCAGATATAGATTTTTTGTATCATTGGTATGTCAGGAGAAAAAAGACCCCTTAGTGGTACAAGTAGTACTTGAAGCTTGGAAGAGACTGTTCTGGAGCTGCGTGAGTTTCATATAATAGCTTTTAATTTTGCTCACAACTTTTCTGAAATACATGCAAACCTGATTCATTAAAAAATAAATTGTCTGATTTCAAAGTAATATGTCATTATTAGGGAAAAAAATAAAACAACTAATGAACTAAGAAATCATCGTGTTGCATTTTATGGCATGTAGATATCTAAATACCAGTGAGATAACAAAAAGCTGAGGATTGAATGAACAAACCTGCACTTGTACAACAGCTTTGATATGTGCTGGAAAATTTGGGGGAAATACTGACAGAACTGATCCCAGTGTACTGGTATTTTGTATTGGTATATTGGGTTACTTCTAGAGCACAGCAACAGCTTTCATAACCCAGAGAGAAGGAAGGCATATCTCCAGAGTGGTCAATTTTAGCTAATACTTCAAATTATCATCATTTTGATAGAAAGCCATAGAGATGATGCCTTTCTTAAAGGCATCAAATACTCAAAGCACTTTTATACCTCTTAAGATCTACATCTTGGTGTACTCTGCTGATGAAGATAATGAATAGTCTCAAACCCTGTCAAAACAACTGCACTTCTAGTCTTTACATGGAAAGAGCAGGGGAAAAAAATCAATTTTAATTTTCTAAATTATGGAATCAAACCTGTAAACGAATGTTAAGCAAGAGTGATTTCTTTATAACTGTACAGTCTTCAGGAGTGTGCTTTTACAAAAGCTAAGAAGTTAAGGAAGTTTTCCCTATGTATTTACTGTAAACCAGTCAGAAATGTGTTCAATACCACGACTGGTTGCTTCCTTTCCACCTTTCCTGCCCTGATGTATGTAACAGTATCTAAAATATCTTAGTTTTTGTAAGCAAAAGCAGGAGAGGTCGAAGGAAACTGTTAGGTGGTAGGAAAGGTACTCCTAGCAGCAGGGCTCAGCAGTACCAGGTAAGAAAGTGACAGACTATAGGAAGAGAGAGAGAGAGCAGGAGGAGGAGAAGGATGCAGAGAACTGTAACACTTTTTAAGCCCAATATTATTAAATACGGTCACCTTAGTCATTGGTAGTTACATTGCTTTCCCCAAGTACAACAGAAATATATGATTTCCAAATAAAGTTTTTACTCTCAACTGATTTTTGCTGTTGTTGCTTACTAACAAAACTGTTAATATTTTATTGAACTTGTTTAGACTTAGACTGCATGCTAACACTTCAGATCCACATGAAAATACCTTTTATGTCACTCATGCAAGAACTTTGAAACCAGGTGACTCTTTTCATGTGAACTAAAGGAAAGATTACACGATTTCTTGAACAGGAGCATCCAGCATGAGAGAGAATATTTTTCCAGAGTCCTACCATATAGGAAGTTAACCTGGAAAGAGAGACTTTCAGGTCACTGTTCTTGCTTGTGCAGGGAAAATGAATAAATAAATAAATAAATAATGCAATTTAAAATCAGGAAAAAAAAATCTGTAACATGGATCTCATTCTTTTATGCTGATCTGTATGTGCAGAAGGGAACTCTGCAGTTTGAGCAGGAGATGCCTATCTGCAGCCTTGTTTCACAACCAGCTCATCTCTTGAGAGTCAGAATTTCCCCCTTCTCTCCTATCTTATTGTTTAGGCATCAGTATTTTGTTGTTCAGTATACTGGATTTTTAGACTGTGCTTCTAACAAAGCCAACTCATCCAATATAAGGAGGCTGAGCCTGTAACTCTAGATTTGGGATTCTGCCCTGCTGGACTGCTGTAAATAGCTCTCTTACATGCGTCTGAGTCCTGTCCAGTTGGATAACATAGTGTAAAGCTGACTGTATCCAGAGAATGGGGATTCAGCTGATAACAAAGGTTGAGTCATAAGAGAAAAGTCACTCATTTTCAGGGTCAAAACAAAATGGCAGGTCAGGTATTTGCTTTTAAAACTCAAAAATACTGGCAAGAAAGTGCCTCTATAGCTGACTTGGCTAGTCAGCCAAGTTTCATTAAGCATTTCAGTCTAACTAGTATTTCATTGTTCAAAGGATTCGACTGTCAATGAACATCAAGAGCCATTATATCAGCCAGCCCCAATTCTGTGCAATCAGACCATGGAAGCAGAAGGAGGTCAAACTCTTCATTCTCAGTGTCTTACCAGTACTTTTTCTAGCTACACATCTTCCATTTTTCTATGAGGAGTGTCCCTGCTATGTATTTTTAGGGTGATGTTGTGCACGCCGACACCTGTGCAGTGCAGTGAGCAGGGGCACCAGTGGATGCTTTTCGGGCTGCACTTGGCTCAGCATTTCCCTCAGCATGCAGGAGGGAAGCAGCATTTGTGGGAAAGCTGCTGAAGCTTCCTCTCAAAGAAGCACGGGAGTAAATTTGACATCTTGACTATTGGGTGGCACAGAGGGATGAAAACACCATATCAGTAAATGAATTAAATTTAAGGAAGATACTTATGCTTAACCATTTTACTTACTACTTTTACTCAGCTAAACACCAAGTTACTTAAGGCATTGAAGGTATCTAAAATGGACTTCATACGTTAAGCAAAGCTGAGGATGCTGCCTGATTTGATTACTAGGCATGTTCAATTAGTGGTTTGACCAGTTGATGTAGTTCAATAATTATTCATTCGTTAAAATACTGACTCAATTTAAATAGTAAATTTGATTAGACAATTGCATTGGCTAATTCCTAGTAGTTTAGTATAGTTTCTGGCTATTCAGCCTTACCAATATCACTGTTGTATTTTATTATTTTTATTTTTTACTAACACTAATACACCTCATAAAAGTAACAGGGCTCCACAGTATTTTTAAGTGAGCAATATAAAGAGAAAGGGCTTGAAAAGGTAGATAAGTGAAATGACTCACATAGCTCCTCTAAAATTTAGTCTTTGTTGCTCAACCAAGAACCTTTCTGGCCTGAAGACAGGACCTCACAGAGGTACAGGACAGAAGCTTTAACCTGTTTCCCATTCCCTAGCCAGGGATACTCATTCTCTCAAACTTTACAACATTCTGAGAAAGAAAATATCCCAGAGTCCTGAATTTAGTATTTACATCAGAAAATAGCTTCTGTATTTTGTGTCAAGCAACAATAAATAAGTCTACAGACAGTTCAGTGTTCATGCAATGTACATCCATTTTTTAAAACAAAATGCAAAGGTTTTCACTAATTAGATCTTAACATCTGTTTAGAAAAATATACAATGCCACATATATATTAGTAAAAGTTTTATAAGCATTTTGTGCATTTCCACTCACTTGATAACAAAAACAATTTTCTCTTCTTCTTTATATTCTGAGGACATATCTACCAAAATTGTGAACTAGTAAATCAGAGTTTATTCGGGTTTTGATTGAACACAGTATTTGCTTATGCATCTGTATACATCTTGCTATGTTTGTACTGCTTTACTTTAAAGGTCTAATACTCTGTAGATTCATCCCTTGGTATTCACATGGCAAAGTGCAGCTTCTATTTGCACCTGAATAAATGTGAGACAGTGAGCTGATTATTTCTGACAGTCAGTAAAGTGAGAAGCAAACATACTGACAGAAATCCACGTGCAGCACTAAGAAATGAAGAGGAGCAAAAGGTAACCTGCCTGACTCCATTATAAAAAGATAGCCAGTCAAGGTACTTTTAACATAATAAGCAAAAAGTATTAAATTAAAATGTTACTATCAAAAAGCCACATGATCAAATATGTCAAATAAATCAAATGTTCATAGCAAATAAAAATTACATTGTGAACCAGTATTTTTAAAGTATGCATGCAACTGCTTCATGAAGTGACAGTGGAAAATACCACTTAATACAGAATATCTGTTAGTACAAAAGTGGAATTTTATTCTAATGTTCTTTTTTTAAAGTGATAAAAATAAAAATATCTTTCTGCTTCTGCACGCATATTCCTCTGTTTACAGTAGCTTGTTTAAAAGGACTCACTCTGTAAATGTGAAGCTTACTCACTCATCAAAGCCGCATGTTTTGCATTTATGAAAAATACTTCTCACTGCAGTATTACCAGTTATGGCAATTTTGAAACACTGAGAAAATGTAGCTAAAAAGCATGCTCTTTGCTTTGACTTAGGGAAAAAAAAATAAACATAAAAAAGTAAAATCCATGCTGTGTTTGTTTCTATCTCTGATAGCTTATAATGCATTTTAACCACAGGAGTCTTTCCATCATGTATTAATTATGGTCTACAGATAAAATCATTATCATTATGTAATGAAAAATGTGAGTATATTACTTTTAATATCATGTGCAGTAGAAATTCAGTAAAAGTCATGCAATTTTTATATCAGCATTTCTTGTTATCAGATTTGCTCCTACCTGCTGTGGACAATATTTGGCATTTCTTTTTCCTTCATGACAAATAGAGATTTACAGAAAGGTCTCTCAAAATAGTCATGCATCACTCTTGTGTATATTAGTGAATGCCATGCCAGCTCTCCACAGATGATCTCTCGCTGCCTCCGCAGTCTTTTCGCATGTAAGAGCCCTGGAATTTCTATTTGTGCTCAATTGCTCTACTTGAGTGGATAAAACTGCTTGGCAAGCAGTGCTCAGTTAAGCATTTCTAGAGGTTTTCCTAAATAAAACTCCCTTTCTTCAAAGGGTCTGTAGAAAACATTGAGTGCAACTTTTCCAGCGAATATATTCTAAATGTAAATTGATATATCTGTCTATGATTTTTGAAAATCCCCTGCTTAAAAATTTGCCTTGATTTTCCAATGTTAAGAATCTATGAAGATTCTCTGATTAGAAAGGGCTCAATGCATTTACTGAGAGACTGAAAACTTAACTTTGATGTTGGTGAACATTTCCCAGTAGATGCAGGACAAACATTGATCAAATATCAGCATTGTGACATCTTCTGTGAAATGTACTTTGATACCACCAGAAAAGATACTATGTGGAGATGGTAGCACAAAAGAGATTATGTAGGAAGGCTATCTCTAGTAGGCAGGACACATTCAGAAATGAGGCAAGGAGGCTCGTCTGTTGGTCTGTACACTCTTAGAATAGCCATAAAACACTGCAAAATTGCCAGAAGTGTAGATTAGTCCATAAGCATATACCCTCTTTCTACAAAAGTATGTGGTGATGGACAAGATAAGAAAATAATAGGGGAAAGACTTGCAGGGTGGGTAGGACTAGATAATTCAGGGCATCCTACATTCCCTTTCCTCCTCTCAAGTAGGAAAAAGGAAGTATCTGTAAACCATCAGTGTTGCCAGGTCTCAAATAATTCATAGTAATCTGAGGATATAAATTGAAACATTATCTCAGATTATGTTTCTGTAAGGAGAGGATCTCCTGAATTACATACTTTGCCACCTTTAAGCTTGCTAGAAGTTGATCTTCTTGTTCCATATTTTGATATATTCATATATGAATGCGCATTGGTACACCATACAACAGAAATAGTCACATATTCATATGAGATTGAGAACCAGACTTTCTTCAATAAGCATGAGAGAAAAATCAAGGCTCTGTATGACCTAACAAGTAAAATTTAGAATAAACCAACAAATCCTGGACAACAAACATTTGCCTGTATTATACTTCTAAAGAATTCCTTTCCTGTATACCTCTCTAGTTACTTCTAGAGTTACTTCATTGCAAAAGGTTAAAGAAGATATTAACTAATAACACAATTCGTTTTCTAAAAATAGATTGAAGTGATACTGCATTAGGCAAACATGGGGCCAGACTCTCAGCCAAAACCGAGCTCCTCTGCCATCAGTCATGGATTATGTGAAAGATTCTAGCTGGCAGAAAAATTGCTAAAGTTGTTTTTTGGCTCTGTTGGAATCCAGGGGGGGATTTGCCATTAACTTCTTTTGGGCCAGCATGCCCTTTAAATGATTTTAAAGATCTCCTGTCATGCAGAAAGCCCACAGTGACATGACACAGCATTATCCAGTATATCTCACATCTTCACTGCCTCCGTATACAGGCACTCCAGGACAGAACGTACTTGGGAAAGTGTGGCAGTGAAAAATGTACAGGAGAAGATCTGAGCAAGGAAAACAAATCAACCATCTGAAGAATTTCTTTTTCTCATAAATTTTTAGAATAAAATTAAAGATGAAACATTCGCCTTGCTATACTGTAGATAGTTTGATAAAATATTGTTTTAAGAGATCCTAATCACATGACTACAGTCATTATAACCTAAATTGATTCAGAAGAGATTTAATTAATTTAATGCATCTGGCAGTAATTATTATTCTGCATTTATTATGTAGGATTTTTATTAGCTTAATGGTTTTATACATTTATTAGATAGCTACTGATGAAAATTTCAGTTACTCAAAAAATCTGAATAAATCAGCAATGACTTCTCTTTTTTTTGTTACAGTTTTATTAAAATGATTTGCCATTTTGGCTCTTACCAGTCATGACAGATTTCTGCTGCTTCATTGAGAAAAAGCTCTATCCAATATCCACAAAAGTTAGTAAGCAGATTCCATCCATTGCATTTCACTGTAAATTGTGTTAACAATATCTTTATAATGTAGCAAATCTTTCATTGTTCAAATGTAATTCTCAAGGATCACTTACTTCCATTTTATTTAATTTTAAAATAAACAAGTCATTTTAACACTTAGGTTTAAAGTTACCACTCATGCCTTTGACAAACCTTCATTTTTATTTCTCGGTATATTTCTCTATAAATGAAATGTATGCATTTCACATATCCAAGTGAAATTTAAAGCAAAATGTTAATTTACAATTGATTTTATTTCAGTAGTAGTATTCATAATATTAAAAAATGAAATATATTTTGATCTGTACAATTTAAAAGGAAATATTATGAAAGCTGTCACATAATCCTGATAGAAACATCTCATCTTATTCTTGAATTTAAAAAAAATATTTCATTTTTATGCTGAAATTAAACAATTATGACTCAGCTGTTTGCCAATACATCAGTCTCAGACTATTTCATTTGATTTTAAATCCAGCATCCTCTGTTTTGAGATAACATGTTATGGCATTAGTCTATGTAACATTGACTTACATTAGAAACAAATCTAAACTTTTTTTTTTTTTAAGTGAAACAATTAAATGCAATAATGCAGTGTAACGAGATAACTAGTTTTCATGGGTAGCTTCTGTTACTATGGAGAAAAATCTGTAGATTAGTCAAAACAACATATTATGCTGAAAATTAGCAGACAATGCCAGCTAGGCATTTACATCTCAAGTTAGAGGTTGTACAAAAGAAAAATTGTGTTCCCAAAATAAAAGACAAACTTGTTTGATATCCTCAATTTAGATTTTGGTTTTGGACCCTACTGTGTTAGTTCACAAGATCTATCTGACAACAGCAACTAAGAGACAATAAGCAGTATCAGCATATCATGATCACTGCACTGGATGATGGTAGGTGAGTTTAGTCAAACTGCATTGTATGCGGAGAGTCACTCAGTCAATATATGGCCCTGTATCCATCAAAATTACTGCTGTGCCCCAGACTCTACAAGAAGTTTGGAAAAAATTCTTTTCCACTATGTGCAGAATCATCTGACATTCCCCAAGTGGCCTTTCAACATGCTGATGGGAACCAAATAAGAGCTAGGGAGTATGCCTGCTTTTGAAGCTATGAGAGGAAGCACTGACGACTATTCTCTCTCTGCTTAGCTGTTTTGCATTTGCTGCCTACAGAAAAGCAATTTGCCTGTCTGCAGATTAACCTTGCCAGTTCATCAGCAACCTAGCTGTACCACAAAGGTAAAGAGCCATTTTCAGAGCTAACAGATTTCCACTTCATTTTGTACCTGTGCAACACACTGTTCTGAATGAAAGTTCTGTTAAACTTACTGTCCAAATATGGCTTAAAGTGTGCTTTTGTAAAATGGTGTTATGAAGGATTTCTTCCTAATATGCATGGCTTTTTGTTTAAGGATTTTTTACACTATTAAATGATTCTTTCAGAGTGATTTCTATCTACACACAATTTAAAGTATTAGTAACTTCTAGATACGAGTTTTAAGGATACTCTTAATGCAAAAATGGATTTATTTTACATACAGATGAACAGTGCAGCAGTCTCATTCTTTGCAGTTTACAATTGATAAAAGCCAAGGTTAATTAATTAGAAATATTAAAGTTAGGATTAACTCTTGGACTTGATTCACAAATCATTGTCAAGCTGGTTGTTCTGGCACAAAAATGATTTTGATTTTTAAAAGTTAGCTTTAAAACAACAACAATTACTTTCAAAAATCCAAATGACTTGGAAGATGAAAGGAATAATATTACAAAACTCTTAATAAAGCAAATTCTTCTAGATTGTTCCAGTTGGAAGTTGAGGTTTTGTTCATATTTTATTTATTGCAGTAGTAACTTGTTTCTCTGGAGCCATTATTTTCATTGCATAGCCTTCCATTCTACTAATAAGAGTCTTTTTTAACTCTTAGTTTCATGGTTAAATGTTGAAGGGAAAAAATAACTCTGCAGTAATATAAATATGGGATGGAACTACTGGAGATTGTTTCTAAAAATGCTGTAATGCAGAAAATGAGATAGAAATGGTAAAATCTGGACCAAGATTTTATTTAGATTTGTTTTCCCAAAAAATCTTTTAGGGAGATCCTCCATAAACAACAGAATAGTCACTGTGCATGTTCTCATATCTCCAGCATCAACTTTCTGAACTTAGAAAACTTTTTTTTTTTTTTTTTCCAGGGGAATGTAAACACTTATGGGATTCACGTGCCATCCTGGAATAAAACTGCTGATAAAATCTTAGTATCATAATTATGGCCTAGGAAGAGAAAGAAAACAGGAATTTTCAAAAATAAATCCTGAAAGATGAAATTCTCTGGAAGAGGGGAAAGAATTGGATATTGCAGAGGTGAACGGATTGGATGGCAAGTTTACTACGAGAAATAAATGTAGGAATCAGTAAAACAATATATTCTTTTTTTTTTTTAATTAAATGTGTATGTGTTCTGAAAGCAGTGGACAATATGGGAAATACACATGGATGAAAACTGGAAAGCAACAGAAATGATAAACTGTCATTGAATGCAAAAGGGAGAAGTCACAAAAGAAATGAGGAAATTTTAGATTTCAAGTTTCATTGTCAGGAAGCCTTACAGGCAAAAAAAAAATACTCAATTCTAAAGAGACGTGTGACAGACAGTGATTTTTGGAAGGTTAGTAATGTTACTTTAAACCCTTGCCTTTTGTGTTAGATTAATATTAGATAAGGCTTAATTAAGACTTCTCACTTTCACCCTGACCATTAGAACTGTGAGGGTAAATCAAAGCTTTCACTCAGAAGGAAAGTTAATATTCCTTATCATTCAAATCAGAGTAATTTTGGAAAACAATCTCATAAAGGTTTTGTTCTCTCTTCCATTCTTAGTTTCTTCAGACATTCAGAAGATATCCAACAGATCGAGAACACCGGAGGATGAATCATCAACCATGCAATTCATAAATGAAATGATCTAATTTACATTTTCACAGACATATACATGGAGAAATTTAAGATATCTTATTATATTTATTAAGTAGCAATTGTTTTTTTTGTTTATTTCCTCATTTCCAAAGTGAGGAAAAATGACAAAAATTTTACCAAAGTCTTTTAAGATCATGATGTCTATACAAATACCTATTAAATCACTTCTGTCTAAAAAAAATAATAATAATAAAAAAATTATTGATTTATACCTTTGTTATGCTTATCAATTAATTTTTGGAATGATCTACCTTGCTACGTAGAATATGTCTTTCAAACTTCATCAAAGACTTTCAACAAAATGAAGGACTACGAATTAGGACTAAAACCTGACTTTATGCCAAACCTAAGCAACATAAAACACCAACAATACTGCAGAACTGCTAGTTGGTATCAGGAGGAGAAGAAGCCAGATTCTGTCCTTATATCCTATTTAGTTCTTTAGTAACTTAGGCTGTAAGGAAGTTAATAATATGAAATCAGGGTCTGAGCTTGGTAGTTACTCCACATCAAATCTGCAGTAGATACTTCAGCTGAATTATATGTTTCAGCTGTGACCTCGAGTTAAAATCACATAAAATTAAGAAAAATATACATTAAAACCTGATTTTCTGCATTAGCAAAAAATGTTAACCATTCTTCAAGCCTACATAAAAATTGCAGCCTCATTTAAGCTGAAAAACACTCACCTTCTCACTCAAAACTAAGCTCCTTGACCAAACATTGATGATAGATTGCTATTGCTATTTTATAAACATATATATTTTATATTTTATATAAAAAATATTCCATTTTTAAACTTACTCCTCATGTTTTGTTGGAGATTTTGGCTCCCACTGCTTTAGGAACAATGTGGAGATGAAGGGACAGGGACCCCATTATTCATTTTTAACAAAAGTGCAATGCTTTCAGAAGTAAGAGGGATTTGTGGAGTGACACACGTGTAATAGAGAGCAGAAAGTGCTCCTTTGTGGGCAAGTCCTGGAAAAAAGGGACCCATGACTCAAAGACACAGGTCTGATTCATATGACGTATATTTCCAGCAAGGGTCTTGCACCTCCTAGCAACAGCAATTTCAAATGCCATGGTTATGGCTCTCCTTGCATACTGCCTTCTCCCCTCTCCTTCACTGTTGCACCCAGGCAGGAGCAGGCAGCCTGGCATAAACAGAGTTACCTTACCTGGAAACAGGGAAAGTGTTGCTATTGACTTCAAAAGGATTAGGACTTCAAAAGGATATTGGGATTTCAGTTTGGCTGGCTTTACTCTAACTACATTATGCAAAAGGTCTCTGGCTGCTGCTTCATTCTGGATTTTTATTCCTAGCATGTCCCTAAACATTTTCTCTGTTTTAACTTTAGCCCACATACACTAACATAGCACTAATTTCGTTCTACTGTTTTATTATTGCATGATATTTCAGTTAGAAAGATTTGGCTTCTATCCTCTGGCAAGGAGAATTGCTGATTTTATGAAATATTATCCATCACCTTAGATAAATTTGTTCATTTTGCAAAGTTCTTTTTGCAAAAGACTTAAAATAGAGGCATTTATAGTCTGTCCTAAATCATTTTTCAGCATTTTAATACATGGCTTACTATTTTGAAGCAGTCTTATGGAACTTATTATTAACTGTGCTTTTGTTTGCTTTTTATATTCATTGATGCTCAGATCCCAAAGTTGGTAAAAATCACAGGAAACTAGTCAGTCATTCATTTTTATAAATACATATGCATGAATCATAATTATACACTAACTCATAAAACCAGGAACTGCCAACAATAAAAATTGTATTCATTATCAAAAGAAAAGGAAGAATTTGATTGTGTCAGGCAGAAAGAGGCCTTTTCAGTGCACCTTTTTCACACTGGGGATTTTGGGGCATAGCAGGTAAACATAACTGTATATACCATAATTTATGTCTCAACAAAGACTTTTTTTTTTCCCCAAGATGCTGGGCTTGAAAGGTACTTAGAACTGCCTGAACTATTTAGTTATGGCATTTCCTAGTGTGGAAAAGAAAAAAAGAAAAAAAGAAAAAAAAAAAAAAGAGAAAAAGAGAGAAAGAGAGAAAGAGAGAAAGAGAGAGAAGAGAGAAAGAGGAGAAAGAGAGAAAGAGGAGAAAGAGAGAAAGAGGAGAAGAGAGAAGAGAGAAAGAGAGAAAGAGAGAAAGAGAGAGAGAGAGAGAGAAAGAGAGAAAGAGAAAAAGAGAAAAGAGAGAAAAAGAGAAAAAAGAGAAAAAGAGAAAAAAAAGAGAAAAAGAGAAAAAGAGAAAAAGAGAAAAAGAGAAAAAGAGAAAAAGAAAAAAAGAGAAAAAGAGAAAAAGAAAAAAAGAGAAAAAGAGAAAAGCTCTGTTGGCTATCCCTCAGTGCTTTTTCCCTAAGCGACAGGAAAAGGAAATTGAGATGACAGTGAGCCAGTGCTCTTGAGAAGTCAAGAGCAACTTTGATTTCTCTTAGGTACAGTCTGCTCTAGTTAATATGAAAAAATTTTCACTGCCAATTTCAGTAAAAACGTTCGCAAACCTTGTATTTCTACATGTAATAAAACATGACTAGATTTCATACTTTTACACACAATTAATGCCCCTTATTTTTATTTGTAATCAATTTACAGTCAAAGACAACAGAAATATTTGGATATATATATATATATTTTAACACCTAGAAATATTACTGGAGCAGCATCCCAAGTAAAATGAGCACAAGCTTCCATCCTCCAGAGGAATCCTGGAGGGAAGAATGCTACGCCTACATACATCCAGATTTTGGATTAAGCACTCAAACAAATATAATGGAGTGAAAACATGAGTGTAATATCTTTATGTAAATACAGTAGGAACTTCCACATGCAATAATGACTAAAGTCTGTTTTTCCACATGCATCTCATGTTATATCTACACTTGTAGTGACTCATTAATTTTGGCCTGAAAGACACTTACTGTTACCCTTCAAGCTCAATTATAAGGATAAGATGGTTACTAAGACTGAGAAATGACTGCTGTCATTTAGCTTTGGTGCTGAATCAATTTTTAAATGAAAAAGAATTAATATGCAAATTAGCACTTTCAAGGAAACATTTAACTTTCAGGTTTTCTTACACTAATCTTCTAGTCATTAGTCATCAACCATCCTACAAACAGTATCTTTTGTAATCACAAATGCAACATTTGACAGATCTCAACGTATTTTGCCAAGACATTTTCCTCAGGAAAATTTTAAATTTTGAATAAATCATCACATATCCATTATCTTCAGAGAGATAACAGGAAAAAAAGGCAAACAGAATTTTGTCTATTTAGTTCTGCTAACATTTCCAACTCCTGATGGCTTCTGGATAACTACTGAAGGCCCTCCTAGTAAGATTAGATTTTGATTTGATCTAAAGTGTTCCTTTCTAATGATATTCTGAAACTATAACAGATTATTCCCCTTTAAACTGAATCACAAATCTTATCCAGTTGGATTTTTTTGTGGTTTTCTTAGGAAAATGTGAAGTGCTACATGTAATGAAGAACAAAAAAAAAAAAAAAAAAAGTGATACATAGTTGAAAGTAGTATATACAGTAAAAAATGAGCACATTTGAAATGTGATAAATATGTCTACCACGAGGCCACAAAAACATAGTATGGACAACCACATGGAAGTAACTGCTATACACTACATCTTAAGGAACTCACCTCCTGATTGTCAAAAACTCTCTTAAAACTCGTGGATACTAGCCTCTCAGCTCTTTTTCACAAATTTATCCTCCAATAGTGTTTCATGGTGTCCTACAACCTTCATTAAACTACTAGGTCTCCACATTACTTATCGCGGATATTTGTTCCACAAGTATAAATAAATTGGAACAGATACCTGGGCAAAATTGTTCTGTGCTATCCAGACAAGAGGCTACAGATAAACTTCCCCATACTTAAATTTCATAGCCTACAGATAAAGAAGACCAGCATGTAATACAGCTATTTTCAGTCTTGTATATGGCATAAAAATGAAATGAAGAGTAAATGTATTTACTTTTTCTCACTACATAACATGAGACTACATGTCTCACTACATAATTTATTAGGCTGATGCTGCTCATTACTCCATCATTTTTCTCTCTGAAGTCTCTTACAATATCAAATGAATAAAATTTATATTTAAATTGATAATTTCAGACTGAAACATTAATATTCAAATCAAATATGCTGCTATTGTGATAGGCATTTCTGTTATCTCATTCATTAGTCATTCTGGACAGTTCAGACAGGCTGTTACCTACAATAATAGAGAGCATTTTGCTTTTTAAAGATTAATTTAAACTCTATACTGAACTGCAGCAAACTATTTATTTAAGTGTTGATTGATTGATCCTGACAAAATAGATATATATTTTTTTTTCTAAAGGAATAAGTAATATTCATAAAGCTGTAGCCAGGAACCTTACATAAGGCAAGGTAAGTAACATATTCTGGCTCTGTGGGAGGATGACCAGCCAGGTCAAAATGTGCAACTGTCTAATAAATTTGTAATACATTTCAGAAATTTATAAAGCAGCCAGGAAAGAAAAGAACTCTTATGACTAGCTTTGACAATCTTACTTCCTTTCTCATTTTCAGCTCATATCTCCATCTCTTCTCTGCATAAATCCCCTTCTGAATTTAAACTTACCACCTATTTGTTCATTCAGAGATGTCTTTCAATTTCCTTCATTGACAGTATCAGCGTATAGAGTCAAGTACAGGTATTATATCAATCCTACATATCATTTTGCAAGCCCTCAGCAGCCACATCCAAAGTTCTACACTTGCATAGTGGAGACTAACATTAAAAAAAAAAAAAAAAAGTTTTAACAAATCTCAGCTTGCTTACTATATCTGATTTTTCAATGGATCCTATACTTTCCCATCACAAAATAACAAAAACAAAACAAAAATTGCCAGCAAATATTCATCCATTGTTTTTCTATCTTGAACATTTTTATGCTGCTGTTTTGAAAAAAAAAGGCAAATATAAAATATTTATTCAATGAGTGTATGTGTTAATTCAAAACAATCATTTGAAGAGGAAAAAAAGTCATGACTGTAGAAAGCTAAATATGAAAACTGCATTTGTTGTAGATACACATTAAAAATAGTTTTACAGCCCCCAACATTGTACGGATTCTAAATATTCATGTTCCTCTCAATTATTCTAGCATCACTAAAGTCTTAGCACTATTAAGAATTCCTACTAATAAACCAGCACCCAACTCACTTGGTCTGAAGTCAGTGAAACACAGTTTGAATTGGTGGCTGCATCAGAATCTGATGGGACTGAACTGGCTTGTAAAGAGTGGCTATATCCAACTCCTCCCCTTCCACTTCTCTTCTACTCAAATCTGCACCTTTTACATGCTAGAGCCCACCAAAGCTGGACCTCATGCTAAAACTGTCTACTCAATCTCCTAAAGAACTGCTTCCCAACTCACTGAAGTATTCAGAGGAGCTTTGTCTCTAGACATGGGTTTTGAAGAAACAGAGATGTGCAAACTGTTCTCATTACCTGTGCATATTAACCAGTAAGCTGAGCTATCAGATACTCTGCTTGTGAGAAGGAGGCAGTATGAATGTGTAATAATTATCTCCTTTGGCTCAGAGCAGTGTCATTCTTTTGCGTCTTTAAAAACTTGAGACATGAACTCTTCTTTAAGGTGAAATCTCTTTTTATCACTGTTAGAAATGTATTTGGTACAACCTTGGAGAAAATATTCATACAGTTTTTGAGGGTGCTCTGCTTTTCTGTAACACTAATGTCCCTTTACTTTTGCTTGACCCCATGGGTGCAGATGCGTACATGCATACACACAATTATAGAGGGTAATGAAATTAAAAGGGGATGGCACTGAAAATCAAAGCCTTCTATGTGTTTGGGTTCATGCTCAGAGAAATAGCAAGAACACAAGCCTCATCCCTCTGCTGAGCATGGATATTGCAAGACTGCACATCTTTCTTGGCACTATTTTGGATGGCTCAGGAGCAACAGAGAACTGCTCTAAGTAACAGTGGTAGTGGGGAAAGGATGGAGATCTTTTTTCCAAGAAAGAAATCAGGGTCAGTGTTTCACTGCTTCTTGGAAAGATGCTTTCCTATGCAGATGACAGTTTCTTTTGCATAGGAGTTACCGCATTTCATCTGCTACTGCTGTCTCCGATTATTAGTGCAGAACTGAACCAGGCAATGGACTCCAGTTTGGGGTACTAGATCACAGAGATTTGCCACAGGGGGCTCATTTGGGTCCCTGTATCAGTTCAGCCATTCCTGACCTCCAGTACTTCCCTCTGATTCCAGTAAGATTTAACCTGACACCAGGCTTGCAAGTATTCTTATAACAAAAAATTGCTTGGGTATTAGATCACAAATGTTGTATATTGAAAGACACAGGTGTAATTCATTGGACAAAAACACCCTTTTAATGTTCTCAAGCAGCCTTGTGTAGTTTGCTGAACTGGTAAGAAATATCTTGACACATCTAGTCTTTCTTCTAAATGAAACACGAGAGGTTAGTTTCTGCCAAGAGCCCCCTGAGGCCACTTTCAGTATGTAGAGTGAGTATGACTTTTACAATCATCTTTGGATCATGAGGCCACGGTCTGTCAGATGAAATCCTCAAAGGGATGGCATTCTGAGAGATTTAGGATGTTTCACTCAGTATATATACATATTTCTAGTGGAAACTAAAGCCTACTATTTTAATCTTCTCAGTTTTCTACATCATCTTTTTTTTAGTTTTCATTTTTCCCATAATCAGTGTTTGCTCCCACATCCAAAGTTTGACTATGAAGGCATGAGCACACTACTAACAATAAATATTTCTGGCATTTATGTTTTATGAGTAGCATCTGTAATTATATTACTCTTACTGTAAATAACATAAGCACTGATGCTTTTATGATGGAAATGAATTCAGAAGCCTGAATATTTATGAATTAGTATCTTTCCTCTAAGAGAATATGACGGCATTGAAAACATGCAATTACCAGAAATACCTATAGTGATTAAAATTGTAATTAATGACAACCACTCTTATTAGCATAAAATAAAGCAAATTACAGATAAGATTGTATTTATATATTAAAAAAAAAAAAAGACAATATATCACGCTTTCTACAGCCTAAAGTGCTTACAGGCTGTTAGTCTATTTGCCAACGACAGGTGGTGCAAAATACCTAGAACAGCAGTAAATCTTTCACATAGTGGGGTACGGCTATTTTGGGGGGGGGGGGGGGGGGGGGGGAATAAAAACGTTAAGACACCATTAAAGCTAAAAACATAAATTAATTTCAAGCATAAAGGAAGTTGTTTTGCCTTCTTCAGAGACATATGATTGAGGATTATGGCATAATTCTGCTGACATTGGCAGAATCAATGCCTTATTGTGCAGTGATTCAGGAAGTTAATTTATAATGAAAAGTATATGTTTTCATTTTAACTCATAGTTTTGAGTTGCTTACAGCTTCCTGAAAACAGAGACACATATATCACACATCTAGACATCTCTGGCAGGTGTCCTGTCATTGCTTAAAATATTCAGCAGTGTGACCAATAACGCCTTTCCTAAAATGATGGAGACTTATTTATGCAGTAACTCAGTAAGCCAAAATAATTATTTTCAAATGTTCCTGAAGAAACCATACAAAAACTCTTATGCTTTTTAATACAGATGTTCAAAAATAGTATTTGTATAGCATGCATTCAAAAAATTGTCTGAACAAATTTCCCTAGAGTTTTAAATGGTTTCCAGGATTACAATAACGTTTCAGAAAGCTTTGAGACTCAAGAAAGTTAATTGTTATCAAAATACTCATTCAGATGTCATTACAGCTTTCCTTACAATAAAGGAAAATCCATTTTTACTGTGTGGCTTCCCTGTTCAGTTACTGCAGTTTTCCACAGTTGTAAATGTGAATGAAAGTTGTTTAATCATGGATCATTAGGGCACGTAGTTTTTAAAGCTGGAAAAATATAAATATCTTGGGTGTAAAATGAAATTCTCTTCCAACCTCTGTAGTCTCTTATTATACTGCAAGAGTTGGTTAGCAGTCCCACGCATGGCTTTTAGAAAGCCACAGAAAAGTATTGACAAAGAAAGCAGCATAAGTTAGACTGGCTAGCAACTGTCTGTTGTTGCAGAATTTTCTTTGGAGACATCAGAAGTCAACTGTATGATTCACATTCTACAGAATATTTCTTTCTATGCAGCAATACATTTACTTTCAGTCCAAAACATGGCACTTCTCTTCATGCCCTTAAATAACACTTGGATGTTGCTATTCACACTTCCCACAAAAGACCACTACATACTAAACCCTGTTTTGATTGTCCATCTAATGTCATACTGTATTGGTTTTATGATGCAAGGGTTTGATAGCAGGGGACTGCAGGGGGTGGCCTCTGTGAGCAGAGTCCAGCAGCTGACCCATGTCAGATCAGAGCCAGCTCCAGCCGGCTCCAAAAGGACCCACTGCTGCCCAGAGCCAAGCCAATAAGCAATGTTGTTTGTGCCTCTGTGAAAGCAGATTTAAGAAGGGGGGGGAAATAATAATTATAATAAAATTAAATTTAAAAAATCTGCTCCACAATGGCAGCTGGGAGAGCAAGGAGTGAGTGAGAACCAGCCCTGCAGGCCCCAAGGTCAGTGCAGAAGGAGGGCAGGAGGTGCTCCAGGCACACAGCACAAGTTCCCCTGCGGCCTGTGGAGAGGCCCCTGGTGGAGCAGGCTGTCCCCCTGCAGCCCATGGGTCCCACACGGAGCAGATCTCCACGCTGCAGCCCGTGGAGGAGCCCCCTGTGGAGCAGGTGGATGTGGCCTGGAGGAGGCTGCGGCCCATGGAGAGCCCCCACAGGAGCAGGCCCTGGGCCGGAGCTGCAGCCCGTGGAGAGGAACCCACGTAGGAGCAGGGGCATCTGCCGCCCGTGGGGGACCCATGCTGGAGCAGTTTGCTCCTGACGGATGGACCCTGTGGTACAGAGCCTTGCGGGAGCAGTTCTTGAAAAGCTGTTGCCCGTGGGCAGCCCCCGCAGGATCATTTCAGGAAGGACGGCATCCCCTGGGAGGGACCCCACATGGAGCAGGGGCAGAGAGGGAGCATAAGGGAGCGGTGGAGATGAAGTGTTGGGGATAGACCACAGCCTCCATTGCCTGTTCCCCTGCTCAGGGGGAGGAGGTGGAAGAGGGTGGATGGGGGGAATGTGGTTTTAGTTTTTCTTTATTATTATTATTTTTTTTATTTAGGTGTTTGTTTGTTTGTTTGTTTTTAGTTTCTCACTTCTCTAGCTTGTTAGCAATAGGAAATAAATTACATTAATCTGCCTATGCTGACTCTGTTTTTCCCCGATGATAATTGTAGAGTGATCTTGCTATCCTTATCTCTTCCCTTGAGCCATTTTCATTGTATTTTCTCCCTCTTTCCCCTTGAGGAAGGGGAATGAAAGAGTGATTGTGGTGGAGCTCAGCTGCCCAGCTGAGTAAAAACACCACGCATGTCTAGAGATAACAGAAAGACATGGAAAACATGGAGACATGGAGAGTTCACTGCATTTAACACTGGAGAGCTGCAACATATTTATCTCATTAACTTATTGGGGGAAAAAAAATAATAATAATACAACAAGCAAAGGTTTTAGTGCCTTTAAAATTGTGTAAGTTATTGTGTCATACTTCAACTGAGTAAACAAACATCTTCTGATCACCATCACACTTTTAGGCATATGTGATCCGAGAGTTAGGTTGACAAAGATTCTTGGACAGTGCAAGGCTGAGTTTTGTGAAACCAGTGAAATAGAAATCTGACCTTACACACCAGAATCCACAGTCCTGAATGAAATGCCTAGTCCATGTCCACAGCCCTGGGCAAGATTTAGGAACCTCTGAGCAGAGTACAAGAAAAGCAACATGTTGAGCGGAGTAATCACCAGAAAGAAAAAAATTATGTCAAGGGTGAGTCTGACAACACTGTTTTACCTATAAACCATCTCTGCATTCGGGGTGAGAACTCTAGATGTTAATTTCCTCATGTTTGTTACTTAAGTGAGTGCCTACACTGGCAGGTGTCTGGTTCAGAAGCTGAAACAGACTGACAACAGCAACATCCTCAGGGGCTCCAGGTTTGTATCTGTGGGGCATACCAGACATCAAACTAACCTGGAGAAAAGCAGCATCCCTCTTTATACAAGGCTTTATAAATAGTAAATCTAAAATGTTCTTAGAGACCTTAAACGTTAATCTTTATCTTTCCTGAGCATTTCCTATACCGACTTTAAATAAAATTCAAATAATCACACCATCCTTAAGATGCACTGAATAATAAAGCCAAGTGCATCTATATGACTGCCAAGAACTCCAAGCACCTGCATAACTCCCAGCTGACAGCAGCCTGTCAGACATGTCAGATGCCATGAAATGCGCTAAGAGCATAGAAAAATAAACACACAAAAAAAATCAGCAATTCCTCATGTCTTCTGCCTTCTATGTCCATACACAAACATTACATACTGCTACAGTGATTCAAAATCCACTTACACAGTTTTGTGGTCTTCATCCAGCAACTTATCCTCTGCCCAGAAAACACAAAATCAAATAGGCTAGTTGACAAAATGATAGGAATATCATTTAATAAACCAAATCAGGAAACTTAGCTAAAGTATATCTTGCAGCAGGTATTAAAAGCTAGGGTTAAGATTTTAATTTGGATAAAAGCACTTAAAATAATTTTCAGAGAAAATTAATTTTGATAAGGGAAATTACTGTCTAAAAATTTGTTCTTGCCACATTGCTTCTTTTTCAAACTAGTATTAAATCACAGGTGGATAACAAATTTCCTACAAGTAAGTTAAAAAGTTATAAAATATTTTCAGATAACTGTAACAGAAGGCATTTTGCAGATTATGGTACAAGGAATTCATTAAGTATCTGAAAGACAATCTCTCAAGTACCTTGGTAATTCACTTAAGTCTGGACTTTTGTTTATATAAAAATTTAATCTGTTTCTTCTTGAAAGACATTTTTCTTTATAAACCAGGATCAAATGAATGTTATATTTCATTTTTGCTAGCTTTTCAATATGATTGATGCAGACCTTTAATGCATTAATTTTACAACATGAATTCATATTCAAATAGATAGTCTTGTTAAGAAAGATGAACAGCACCAAAAATGCAAGACCTGAGTTACCCCTTTCTTCCCCTTCTCATCAGGAATTAGTCCATGGAAATTATTAGCACATGTAGTTTCTGAATGTCTAGTTCAGGTAGTTACAAGGTAAACTTCAGACAGAATTGGAAAAAGCAGTCTGAGGAAAAAAAATCCAATAACTACCTTAAAAAGTGTGAAGGATCAATGACAAATTTTCCTTCCCTTTAAAGAAATTATTGTTGATTTATCCTGTGTAATCATAATATTGTGAAACCCAGCAAACATGCTTTACCTACTCTGCTGAACAGGCTGTAATGTATTATGCAGGTCTCAGCCCTATATTGGCATTTACAGTTTATAGGCATAAGGCATGCACATATCCTTACAAGTCGCTCATTGGAACAGGCTTCCCAGGGACGTAGTCACAGCACCAAGCCTGTCAGAGTTTAAGAAGCATTTAGACTACGGTCTTGGTCATGTGGTCTGAATTTTTGGGTAGACCTGTGTGGAGCCAGGAGTTGGATCCTGATCCTTCATGCGTCCCTTCCAACTCAGGATATTGCGTGATTCTATGATTCTAAGTCCTAACTAAACACCAGTTGGGCAGGAGCTAACGTCTGGGACAAGTACACTTGAACAGGAACTTTTCTATGTATAACATGAATTAAAGCCCCCTTCCCCAGCCTGTGTTCACAATCCTACAACCTACCAGCCAAGGATGGAACATACGCAATTTAGGTCTAGGAAAATGCTGTTGTGGGGAGGGACAGAGCCACAACATGTTGAACCAGGAGTTTGGAGGAGCATGGCAACATTTGCCACTGAACAATTGCCATGCAATTAGTACACACTCACTATTACCCACATCTTGCCTTCTTCTTGTATCAAGAGACAGGAGAGCAAGCCAGCATGCTGCGAAGAGCCACAGCACTGTAAAACAGTTTCTGTGGAGCCCTACGGATATCTGCACAGCAAGAAGTGCATTCTCAACACTTCAGCTGGACTCCTGGTTGGCCTGTGATATGCAGCTTAAGGACCACATTCTCAATTGGCACAGGTCCAACTAAATTCAGTCGAGCTGTGCTTTAGTGCACCAACTGACAATCTGAACCAACGCATTTGATAGGCAGCAAAAACCTGGTCAGTGGGCTGGATGAAATGCATTTGTCCCTAAAGAACACTGTATTGAAACATCCCAGTTTTGGTGCTATTGCTACCTTTCTTCTTACGCATTTGGTAAAATAATATAGTGTTCTTGCACCTAGCCTCAGTTAAAGTGAAGCTACAGGCTTGATGGTTATTGAACACAGACATAGCAGCTGCTAGTTTTGTGTAAACAGTATGCAAGGCAACACTTTTTTCCAGGGATCCCAAAGAAACGTTCTGCCAGAGTCATTAGAGAACAGGCTGCTCTCAAGAACTGACTCTATTCAAAGTCTGAAATAGACAGATCAAGAATTTTATCATGCTCCCATCCCTATGCACATCGCTTTTGTGCCAAACATTGCATTATCCCAACCAATTGGCCAACAGGGCATCTAGCCAAAAAGCAGAAAACAGTTCCCATATGAGGATACAGCAACAGGGCCTCTGAAGTCTTTAGCTAAGAATACCACTTAAGAGGAAGCACTTAAAGAGTATGCCAATATAACTGAACTGAGTATAGTAGGACTACTAGGGTCATTATAGAATCAGCCCTTAATCCAACGTAACTGAAAATCCACTTCTGTAATTTCTCAGAATTAATCTACTGCTCAAGTTAAAGTTAAAAAAATAATGTGCAAAAGAATAAGTGAATCTGATTTTCTCTTTCAGCTGAAACCTTAATCTTTTAAACAACTGTTTTATTTTCAACTTTCCTTCCCATTTTCCTGGTTGTTTACCCTCTTGCCCCATATTCCCACATAATTTTATCCATTCAAAAACATTCAGTGCAGCTTCTTTTCGCCACTTGCCTTCCTTGAAAATTTACTCTTAGCAGGAAAGGTGGAGCAATCATCCAACCAAAATACAGCATATCAAAAAGGTCAAAGCACTACAGCAAAATAACATAAATCACAAAATATAATGGGCATTAAAATTCTGACACCTCACTGTCATGACCAAAATTGTAACTAGAGTGAGAAATTATATGGAATTAGCTTCATATTGATACGCTCTGAAGACTGTAATTTCATGGTGCCTGGATGTCATTTTCAGAACCTTCTACCTTTTTGCAGTCCTGCAGGCATGCATTCAGTTACCATCTAGGGCACTTTAAATAGAAGAGGAAAGGAAAGATACATAAATGTTTTACTTGGAGTAAGAAGTCATGCCAATTTTTCAAATTTTTGTTATTGGTTCTGCTGTAGTCAGAAATCTTTGGTAGATATCTGATCTCTTTTCATTATATGTGTAGTGTTGAATCTCCCAGTAGAGAATATTAGGAAAAAGTGGATTTCAATGTCGTGAGTTGATTAGCCTCATGTTGCTTGCTTTCTGCTTAGCCCAACAGAGCAAATAGGACAGAACAGAATCAATCCAACTCATCAAATCCAAAGACATGATGAGAAGGGCAATATCTACCCATAAATCCTTTAACAGACAGCATGAGAGTTGAAGTGTTAAATGACCAGCAGTAAGTCTCACTTTTTTTTAAGGTGATATCACTTTTGAGGATCATTTGATTTAATTAAAGCACACAAGGAGGATTACTCTGCTGACATCTTGATTTAGGTGATCTAATTATACATGCAGTTTATGAGTTCCGGTTTGTTTGCTTTTTTCCTATATTCTGTTTTATGACTGTCTTTCACTCTCTTTGCCTCATGCTCCGCGTAGAGAAGAGGCAAGGGACTGACATCAACATGACTATCCCTGAATAAATGGATCATTAAAGACTCTCAGCACTTCTGTACACCTTCACTTGGTGAGAACAAAAGGATGGAGGTGAGTCTGAGATGAAATCCATTTTTTCTAACCTCTTAGAAAGCAGCTGGGGTTTGAAGGAGTGGAATTTCTCCAGAAGCATAACAAAAAAGATCAGGTGTTAGTTAGGTCTTAAAAATCACAGAGCCTGAAAGACTTATAAACACAAAGAAAGCAGGAGTAGGAGCGAGGAACAGAAAGGATAAGGGGCAGGATATATCAGCTTAGGTTTACCACCATGCTCACACAACTGTGCTGCTGCCACACAGGAGCTGGCTCACATACAAATAGCCTGGAGCACAGGCGGAGGAGGTCATGTACCTCTTCACTAGCAGACATAATCTCAGTTATTGTTACAGCAATAAGGCTACCATAATGGAAGAGAGAAGGCACTTTGTCAGTGCAAAAAGCAGAGGGAGAGGAAAGTAAGTGAACCAGACAGGGAGGAAGCAAATAACATTACAGATGTTTGGTTGTAGTGGTATAGAGGAGAGGAGAATTTAGTTGTCTTGCTGCAGTGGGTGTGAGATACAGCACTGTTGCTTCACTGTAGGCAAAACATTTGGATATTCAGCTACATTAGGAAGTATAGAAACTGATCATGGAAACAGTTTCAATTTAGGGCAAATGCTGAATGATGTGGTTGAGAAAATCCCTGTTGAGTATAATACCTTTTATTCTGAAATTGGATTTATTTAATTTCAATGAATATAAAATATTTAAATGCTGAATGGAAGACTTTAGTTCATACAGACTATTCAAACTATAAAGAAAATAATTTTTACTTAAGCAAAAAACAAGGTAACAAAACTGTCTGATTTTCAGTGCAGACATATATTATTTCCTTCATGCATTTTAACAGCTCAGTTCTTGAAGGTTTTTTCAAGAAAGAGATGTGTTTTCCTACATCAAGATTTCATTTCCTTTGGTAATTCCTGAGTGCCTAATACGAAGGACTAGATCTTGCGGGGGGAAATCAGTCTAGATAGTTTTAAAAGCACTACATAGCCATGCCCAGTTCAGGAGAGTGATGTACTACACCACACAGTAAAGTGACACAGACCTGGGAGGTGGACAGGCAGGGATGCACTGCCAACCTGACTTTGCTTCAGCCCTCTTGGATTATAAAAAAGCTACAGGCTTCTAAAGTGTGGGCATCTGGTCACAGTCTGCGTCTCACAAAGAAACACATAAACCAAGGATTACTGACCAGGAATTTCCATCATTTTTTAAACTCAGAAGAACTGTGGTCATCTAATTGAATGGTTGAACACTTAAAAATTAATTTGAAATCTTTTGCTTCACAAGTTGCCAGTAGAAGTAAAGTGTTACAGGAAAAATGCCAAAACAGAGGGATAATTTCTCAGCGTTTTTTTCTGGTGTCCATCTGTGGCTACTCTCTAGCCATACAGCTTTTAGGTCATGTTAAATTATACAATTTCCCCCAGTTATGATGTACAAACAGAATACACATCACTTGCTATATTTCTGATTAATATTGCTTTGTTTCAAAGGCAGTTTTACAAGTAAGTCAACTACCAAATATAACACTCTTCAATAGAGTCTATAGGTTACTTATTAAAACCACATAAAAGCAGTAAACCACAACCATAAAAAGATGAAGCAAAGCTTGTCTCCACAATCCACTGTCCCAAAGGTATGATTATCTCCTGATAACCATATCTCCCTCTTCTGCCTTATTGCTAATTAAATTAATTAATTAAGGAAGTCTTTCCCAAGTGGACTTGATTTAATATGCTGAATGTAATTAGCAGCTCTTGGAAATGGAGATGAGATTATTTTTTTTTGTGTGTGTGTGTGTGTGGCATAGAGAGAACTCAAACCTGAGCATGAATGCTTGGGGTTGTTGTTTTGTACAGCAGAAGGGCACAAAACTGCCAATGGCTGCAGTCACACAAGTGGGACATGGACTCCGTGACCACAAATTATCTCTCTGTGCTTTTTTCTACTGTGATGTCTGTTCATCATTAATAGGAAGTGGGTATATATGTTTTGAAAAGGCAGATTTTGATTAAAAAAAAAAAAAGAAACAAGTGGCATGACAGAAAAGAGCTAAATCATGTTTGCTTGAAAGCTGGTAATGTTTATGGTAAAAAGTACCTTCCTTTTTCCCTTTGCCAAGCATGTTGGATGCAGATCTATGTAAAAAGACTTTGATTTACTACCTTTATGTGACTATCTGAGAATATCTGTTCTAAAATAGAAAAATAATAATGTTGACTTCAATGAGTAAAGGAAATTTAATATTCACAATTATGTAATAAGTCCTGTTTATCAAATACTTCACTTATTACAAACACTGAGGAGCACATTTTGTTAGCAAAAGTATCCAGTGCTTATTATTCACAAAGAAACAGTATGAACTGATTTTTATCATTAAACCTGCAGTTCAGATCACATTATTTGTGTAGGTCACACTGTATTACTTCTATTCTATGATTGGATGGCTTATGTTTTAAAAACACAAACTAAAGATGTGATGATTCATTATGCAAGACTCAAGACAATATTACTTTAATTCTACAACTTGCCCAGCAGACATTTATTCATAGTTTTTAATTTTAATACAATTACATCAAGATTCACCGGAAAAATAATTATTTTCAAATAGAGAAACATTTTAAATCTGTTTATAAAATAACATATTATGAATTAACTTTCTGTACTGTACCTACTAAAAATGTTACAAATAGATATTGAATAGACAAAGAAACCAGAAGTTACATTAAAGACTCTTAACTACTTTAAAAATCCACACAAAAGTCTTGTATGAGAAATTATTCCACAGGGAGCTTTCCCCACTGCCATCCCAACCACACTGGTTAACAAGTTAAATGCTGAAATGTTATATAACGAAAAGCTGCTACGACTATGGGAAGGAACAGGGAAGCGTGACATGTTATAACATCACTGTCTAATAGTATTTCTTCACAAAATTAAAAAAAAAAAAAGTCAGTGTGATTAAGGACAATGACATTTTTAGTAATCCAGGCACATATGTGAGGTGACACAAATAGTTTTACAAATTTGAATGAATAACAAAGAAATTCCTATTAACAGTAAATGCAATTGCTATAGTGATGATACTGCAGAGATGGAGATCAGTACAGGGATTAAACAGAGGAGAATTGCTCACAGAGTTAAGCGACCTCACAAATTTTGTGAAAATAACCTTTCATATAAATGACAAGCAAGGAAATTGAAGAAATACACTTCATAACTTTAAAGATGTACCAGATGATAGATTTATCTGCTAAAATCACAGGAAAAAAAAATACAAAAGTTATCCAAAAATAATTAGAGTAGCTTTGAATTTGATACTGTATCATTACAATAATCTATCATTCTTTTTATAAAACAGTTTTTATTTTCCAGGCACAAACACACACACTCCACAAATATTCAGGTATGTTACGTAGGGGGAGGCAATGCCCAAGTAGCTGGTGAGGCATGTTTTCAATTGCCCTATGTGCCACAACTGCTTTGTCATCTATCTGTGACCTCTTCCTCTGCCTGCTAAAATGTTTCTCAGATTTATTTTAGGACACCTAACACCCTAATACCTGCCAGCAGCTGCCAGTTTTTAAAAATTCAAGTGCCAAAGGACTGTTTCTTCTTTTATTTAAACTTGTTTCATTTTGTCTCTGAAACCACTATTGCCCTGAAGACCAGGACGGGGAAGTGTTGGTGCTGAAATGCAGACAGATTATCCATGCCTAAAAATGGAACTTTGAAAGCCAAACATTTTAAAGGAACTATCAAGATGAAAAGGGTTTTTTTAATGCCATTTTAAAACAGCAATTTCACGCTTTTGATAGGCTGTTGAATGCCCAAAGATATAAAATCCTCCATTTCACAACATAAATGTAGTGCCAATTAGAGCTGGAAAAAAAAAAAAAAGACACTGAGGTTGCCAACCAATATAACAATAAAATAAGTAAATACTCTCCTATACGAAGAAGTTTTTCCCTTTGAAGTTTATCATGGAGGAAAAAAACAAATAAAAACAACAAAAAAAAAAAAACTACAGGAAGATATATCTTTCTCCCTCCCTTCAATGCCTGCTCTGTTTCATTGGGTGTGCACACCTGTGCTGTGGTCTCTAAGCAAAAGACACTGAAAAAAGGCTGTATATAACTATCCAGAGGCATTCCTATTTGGTAGCAAAGAAGTCTTTCCTAGTGAAATCTTTCTTGATATTACTTACTCTTATTACAAAATGTTTAGCATTGTCAGATCAGCATTTCCATCTATATTTTATAAATCAGTGAGATTCTGAACTGTTCTGAAGCTATTCTGTAGCTGAAAAGAAATGAAGAAAGTGATCAGTATTCATTGTTCTAGTAAGTGGGTTTCTCTGCAAAAATTTGACTTTTTGATTAAATATTTGGAAGGAGGGGGGAAGGGTAGGGGTGGGAAAGCTCACTGCTCCAAGCAACAATAAATACTCCTGCACAAGAACCCTGGGGGGAAAAAAGGCACATACACATGAGAGAATTTGAAATATCATTGTGCTGTGCATTAGAGAACTTTCTGGAAAAAAACAACATCCTTCAGGGATTTTTCCTCTTACAGTGCAGATTAAAGTGATATGAATATGGGAAAGTAAAACCAGCTCCTAATCTTCAGTATATTATTGGGGGGAGGGAAGAGAGGATATAATGCTTTACTTTTTCTCATGAAAAGGTCCAGACGACTGGTAACTAAGATGCATTGCTATGCATCTGCTGGGGCTGGAAAACCGTCACTTTGGGCTGTCATTTATGGAAGTCATTAAATAATCACAAGAATAATTAAAAATGTTCTGGGATAGAAAGCAACTATCCCAATACAAATTTGTCATCCAAACCAGCCTTTTCCGTATCCAGGACTCAGAAAGAAATCCCATTCTATTTCCAGGCCCTTTTATTTAACTTCCCTTGAGCTAGGGTGAGCCAAGCAGGTCCTTGCCATCAGGGCTGCCTGGCTTTCCCACCCCCAGGCACTGTCCTCTCACCCACAGCAAGCGCACTGGGGTCCCCCAGGGATGCATTGCCCCCAGCAACAACACGCACAGCATCTGCTGCTGCCACAGGGTACCTTCCGCAGGTCGAGGCAGCAGCCCCTAAACACAACACAGAAACTATCCAAAAAGCTAATCTCTGTCCAGACTGAAGATCAGGATTCCAAAGCCAGTCAAGAAAGGCAGACAGTAAATAGCTCAGACGTTTATCTCCAGCTCACAAACACTCACCAGGGATTGTATTTATTTAAGTGTGCTAAATACTAGGGAGAGGAGCTGAAGAAATCAGCATTTCAGCAACAGGGTTTGGCTAATCTCACTTTGAGATCATCAGTTTGGGTTTGACTAGGGTCAATCCAATCACAAGTAATCGGTCTCTGCTAGCTGACCAGAAATTCATGCAGAAGTTTGTGGTCTCAGTGCAGTAATTTGACACTAGAATAATTTGGCAGCATCAACAAAGACAGCAAGAACTAAATTGGTAAGAATTAGAAACTAAAACACTGCCAACCAGGCCTCAAAAATTCTGCAGTGTGCTTCAAAACCTTCCCAGAGTACCCAGAGGAGAAAGCTGGTGTTTTAGCACACTTCCAGTCCCCATCCTCAACTTCTTGCATGACAAATCCCATCAACCATTCCCATGTTAGCTCCTCCCATAGACATGAAATTCAGATGAAACATCTGAACTGTCAGTACCCCAGGAATCAAAACAATCAGAGTCACAGAGTGATTTGGGTTGGAAGGGGCCATAAAGATCATCTAGTTCTGATTCCCATGCTGTGGGCAGGGATACTGTATCAAATAATTAAAATACCATGCTTTTCTTCTGTAACAAGTGGCCTCAGGAAACTCCAATGCTCAGTAGTAGTAAGAGCAAGCATATCTGCTCTGAGCTTTCTTATATCCTATTAATTTTATTTTTAAATTGTACATACATAGATGCGCACATACGTATATCAATATGGGTGTGCTTAGCAAAACAAAACAAAAAATGTATATTCTTCCTTTTACAAGAAGCTCGATGGCCAGCCACCACTGTATGCCATATCCCTTACACCAGTTAAAACTGGTTCCTGTGAAAAGCCAATACGTTGAGATGCAATTAGCATCTCTGATTTTTCATACAGCCAAGAAGGGTCAAAAAACAGTGCATTAATATTGTATGTGCTTTCCTGCAGTCCATTTTTTTTTCTTCTAACACCCATTTTCTAATAACAACAAAGCAGTCGATCCTGAATTGAGCCCTGCAAAGGCAAATCACCCAAGTGGAACTGTGCTGAAATCATAGAAACCACCTTTTGGAAATGTATATGACTGAGTCTCCACTGAACTGAGACCATAGGGAGACCCAGATTAGATCCATTATAGAATCATGAGTTAATTAATGAGGTGGATTTAAGGTTAGTTAAATTACCATTTTTTCTCCTGGTATGGCAGTTCATCGATGATATCTATACATACAAACACCCTTATTCTTAGATAAGTACTGTTAGTGGTACAGTGAAAGTTATTAGGTAAATATGTCTACTTCTACTGTTATGAAAGAAAGAGTAAAAAAACAAATGGTGTGATGCTTCTCTTTTTTTATGGTTACATTTTTAAACTAAACAGATAAAAAGAGGTAGAGATGAATTGGTTAACTAGTTAGTTGATATACATGTTTGCCTACAGTTTCCTCTCCAGAAGTATTTTGCTAATGATTCAATTGTACAAGAATATCTCTTTCAAAAGGACAAGTGTTACACTGCTAGGAGGAATAAAATTATATTTGAGGAAACTCTTTTGTAGGGAAAAAATAAACAAACAAACACAACTTATTCTCCTGGTGCCAAATATAAAGGAAATCCAAACCTTGAGCCTGTAGTGAGGTATATCAAAGTATGTGAGAAAAAAAGGAAGACCGTTGCAGAGAACAGAAAGGTTTGTTGAAGAGAGGAACCGTTGAGAAAATTGAATTCTGTAGAATCTTTGGAAACTGCTTCTACATAACTCTACATACATACATTTTATCTTCCTTAATAACTATTTCACTGAGTCACTAAACTTGTGAACTGCAAGCACACCTAAAGAAACTATTAGAATTATACCTTTAAAAAAAAAAAAAAAGTTATTATACCATTTAAGAAATTTCATTATGGTCACGGAGATTTTTATAGAAATCCACCCTACCTCTATGACACACTGATTATTTTTCATGAATAAAATAATGATTCTGGCTCTCAAGCTTTGTCAGAACAGTAGTCTTTAAAGGAACTAAGAAGTTCATACAGTCGATGTCTTTTGTGTTCCCTCAAAAAACTGAGAAATTAAAACAAACCAGAAGACCAATGTACCTATCAGATATTTCTAAGGAATTTCCCCCAGTGTATGCTTGCATGCTCAGAGGTCAAATTCACATAATGAACAAAACAATAAAAACATAAAACAAAACATCAATAAATTTAAAAATATATATATATAAATTTAATCTGTTTTATGTTTTACTGCATATTTGCTTTTTTTTTTTTTTTTAATTCACCAGCCAAAGCTAAATATCTCTTGGTAAAGTTAGGCTTTATCTTTTAAGAGGCAGTAATCTCTGTAAACTGAAATCCCAGCTCCCCTTTAGGACTATGGAAGACAACTAAAGTTAAGACTGAAAACGTTCTAAGATTTTACGAAACTATTCTACTTAATATTGTCAGCCTAGCAAAATGCAAAGTACAAAAATAAAGAAATCTACAGACACTAAGGCAGTGTTATATTATTTCAATTATATTATTGAAAAAATTACAATATCAATCTCATTCTATAATTATAGAAACTGAGATAAAAGGTATGTTTATCTAGTGCATATATATATATGTAGTATTTATATTGTTTATATTCAAATACATTTCATAATTGAAATGTGTAACTACAGCATTTCCCAATGATCACCAAGAGAAAAAGGAGTTACCTTGTCTTGCTGTCAACTAGACGGGTGACTTAGAAGATGTAAAGAGTCAACACACAGCTGGAAATCTGCAAGTTTTGTATGATGGTGGAAAATGGTAAATCTTTCTCATAATAGCAAGCTTTCTGTCTGTGTCATGGAGCACTATTGATTGTTATCCAGTACATTGCAAGACAAAACACGTGGCAATAACTCACCAGGGCCATTGCCCGATAAAGTCAATGGAAAGAGTCATGCTGATTTCCAATAGTGCTGGGCTGAGGCCACCAAGCATTAGATTTCACAATTCCTGCTTTTAAGAAACAGCCAAATTATCGGCCGGTGTAAATCAACTTGACTTCAGTGAAGTCAAGAAGCTATGTTGATTTAAAAGGAGCCAGTGACATTTATATTATGTTCTTCAAGGGGTTCTGTAGGGAATGAAATTCAATAATAACTTTCAGCTTTTTGCTCAGCACGCCAGATGACAGGAGAGACACCACAAATTCTTCTTTTCATCCAGCCGTTTATAATAGGCATAAGTAAAATTACATCAAACCTGCTCTCTGAACTTCTACTTCTTCAGCACTGTTAAGTTTCCCGCTTTTCATCATTATGTCAAATTTCAGAGCCTCATTACTATGGGATCCCAAGGAAGAGCAAGCAGGAACCTCTACTCCCGTCTGTACTGGGGAACAAAGTCCCCTGTCCCAACTCATACCTTCTGCAGGACTACACTTGAGCTAACCATGAGTCCAGAGTGTTATGTCTATACTATGTCAGACGGAAAATGCTTTTCAAGTGGGAAATGAAGATTATTTACCAGTTCTGTTCATTTTGGCATTTGGGAAACAAGACTACAAGGTTTGTGAGCTGATGTCTCATCCAAGTGTTCTTTCAAGGCAAAAATATATTTTTGGATATTCAAGCCAGCTCACATCAAATGGATTAACAAAGCTCTATCTCCAAACTTCTGCAATATTTTTCATAAGAGCTTCTCCTACAACTAACCAGCACAATAAATACAATTTATCCAGGAAATATATATATACATATATACATGCATATATATGTAATTTTGCACTCAGCTTCTTCTTCCACCATAAGGAAGTTGCAAACTACAAAGCAGCATCTCTTAACATTATGTTCCACACAGAGTATTTTCTAAAAGTAGTATACCATAATAAAACCAATATATAAAAGCAATTCATGAAATAATGATTAAAAAAAAATTATTTAATTTTAGCTATCAACTCTGACCACTGTTTTTAATATAAAATTTTTACCAGCTTTTGTATCCAGAGTCTCATTACTGATGTATTTCCATGAAATTTATTTGACCAGCTATAGACACAATGGGTTTATAAGACTTTCTGTTTTGTCTTTCCTGAAGTAATATTTACAAACTGACACTGCACAAAAGCCTATATTCCTTGCATTCCTTGATTAATCTGTCGGATGATGTCCATGCTTCATACTTAGAGCATTCAAAATCAGCCCAATGCATGCCATTTAGTCTTCAGGATATATCATTTAGACTTAGAGAAATATTTTCTCATTGATCCACTTTTCATTCAAGAATGATAATGACACAGACATAAAATTTTAAATTAATTTGTTTAATAATGCTTATATCATGAGTATCAGTGTGTAGGACAAGGCTTTTGCAATTCTGCATGGAGCTATTATTTAGAGATAAAAGCCATTTAAAATAATTTAAATTTAGGGCTAGAGAGAAAAAAATAGGTTAAGATTGAATATTAATTTTACATTCCTGGCTTCCCACTGTCAGGTGGACATGCTTTGCTATCTCTTCTTTACCAAACCAAATACCTGCTTTTATTAAATCTCATTCATATCCTGGTCTAAGAAACAGTAATGGAAATGGTCCTCCTTTCTTTTTTTGCCTCTCCTCCTCAGTGGCTGGATATAATCATTGTCCTAAATTCAGATAAGCACAGGAAGTCTCTTTATTAGTTGCATGACTTGATCCAATGCATACTTTTCCCTTAAACTAATATGATAATGAAACAAATATAAGAGATTACTTATAAAATAATCCATAACAATTGGTGGAGTGATTCCCTGTTACTATTTGCTTAAACTATTTATTTGGTATAGTTTATTTTTACTATGTGTGTTTACACACATGCACATATGCACACACACACAGAGTGGAAGAAAAAGAAAACAAGCATATGCCCGTTGACACTACCTTTACCCTCTCTTCCCCCCCCCCCCCCCCCCCCCTTTTTTTTCTCCTTTTTGAGAGCCATTCTCTAGATGACTGTTGAGGTATGGTGTGTGAATAAGTAGCAAATAAATACATAATAGGTTTCTGAAAAGTAATAATAAATAATTATGCCTATTCATTGCACTGTAGCTACTCTGAAGATAAATAAAGGTCTTTGGTGTCAAAAGCTGTCAGTTTATCTCCTGCAGTACTACGACTGTAATTTTAGAGCCACGCTACAAGGAGCGAAATGCTTGAAAGAGAGACTTCACAGAATAAACATGCATGTCTAAGATGCGTCTGTTTTTACCAAACTTCATTAGAGGCCAGACACGACTCATACATGTACTGTCTACTAAATGCTGTATTTTTGCTGCAGATAGAATCATAGAATCATTTAGGTTGGAAAAGACCACTAAGATCATCTAAGTCCAACCTTAATGATAGTACCTACCTACACAGAACACAACTGGGGTTGCTGGAGATGCTCAACACATGATTACAGAACCCAACATGCATGGGCAGCCACTAGAAGGGCTGCTCTGTACCCTCTCCTGTCCTCAACTCTCACAAAACCTCTCCAAAATTGAGTGTAATGGGCCTAAGACACCACACTATCACAGAGCAGCAACTGGTTTAGGTATAACTGTTGCATCTAAAACTTCATTTTGACCTTAAGGATACATCCAATCTGGTAGGTACCTGGTAATAAAGCCCCGAAATGGCATGTGACACCTCTGATACTCATTACTTTTTTGTATATTACAGACATAGCCTATGAATCTACTGAGTAATAGAAAGCTCAGTAGGAAAACTGTATTTATAAAACCGCTGAAATGAGCATCTGTCTGTTCTTGTGTTACAAAATACCCAGACGTCTATCTTCTTTCAAATCTCACAGGGAAAAATGTCACATTCTATAATATAAAATTAGCAGGTTTGTATTTTGTACTGCTGGATAACAAAATCAACACGAAACCAATGAATTCTTATTTTGGCTACATACCTATTTTACTGTCTTTTCCATCATAGTCTTTTGGCTGTTTCGTATCAGATTTTTCTTGATACAAAAATATCTTTCACATGACTTAAAAATCTACAGCAAAAGCTGTAGGTGGGATGCATACAAACAAGATCATGCACAGGTGTATTTTTCTTTTTTTTTTTTCTTTATCTTTCCACCTAACTACTTCTTCAAACTTTAACTATGGAAAAAAAAATCTAAATCTTTTACATCTGCTTTTATTTATCATTACAGTTACAAAATATTAATGTGTCATTTTACTCTGAGAAACACTATTTTAAAAAGCAAAGTATTCCATGTTCATGAATATCTGAGCAGATGGTATGTGTTGCAACAGATTAGTATTGAATGTAAAAATAGTAGCACCACCTATTGGCAAAACACATAAACTGATCGATCAAATTTCATGCTAGCATTCATGTTACTGGATGTTAAGGTTTTGTTCTTTTTTTTCCTTTTCCATTCTGTTTTATTCAAAATGCACATATTTGTTAACATGACCTTTTGATTTCTCTTAGAGTACATCTAAAATCTACCGGAAAATGACCCAGGTATTAAACTGGAAAAGCAACCCAAATGTAACCCAGAAATTCTTAATGCTAGCATTAAATCTGGTCTAAATATATTTAAAAGATCTGAAATATACCTAAGCTGTGGACATTACATATTGACTAAAGCCCTGATCCTGAAATATTAGCCTCAAATTCCCCCAAGAATCTTGAAATGTCCCTTTGATTTTATTGGACTATATAAATGGGGTCCAAAAAATTATGTGGAGAGGAAGTATTCTAGCGCTGGAGTGAGAAAACAGGATTTTCAAATACTTGTGCATATCAACATAGGTGATTTATGAACTGACCCTTACAAATAGTTACCGTGATTCTGCTTAATACTAGGAGAGAGAAATTGCTGCAGAAAATAGATGGAGTGAGAATGAAGAAAGCTTTAGTTTAGCTGAATATGTGAGGCTAGGAGTTGGGTGTGCAATGTTAATTTTTATCCAGATCACATTTAAACAAACTGTAAAAGTTAGCGTATAATTTCTTTCAGTGTGCCTCTGTTTTGTTTTGGTTACTTGGGTTTGGTTTCTCAGAACAATCCTAACTTAAACTCAACTTTATAGGACAACTTTCTGAATATTTTTATTACTATTATTTTCTGTAGGATTGATTCTTAGGGATTTTTTATTATATTTCTTTTTACAAATTTATATTATTTTACTTTTTAAACACCAATAGTGTTTGCCAGGAAAATTGGTTTGATCTATATATTACTATTGACACTGCTATTTTTTAAGTCTTGTCTTTCTCTGATGGCCTTGTTCGTTGCTCCATCACTACCTCAGAAAAAGAAAATCATGTTAATCCTGATGGGTCAGATTCCAGTAGTAGAAACTCTGCATACTGAGTCTGAATATTGACCTTCAGCTAGGCATTCCTAGTTGTTTCACTGTTTTCTCCTAAAGTGCTCAAAAAATTGGAAAAAAAATGCTGTTTTTTTCCTAGGAGCAAAGCTTCCTTGTGCTCAGGAGCATATTCATTTTCATTTTGTTTCAAAGGAATCCAGGGCTTTTGAAGTGTGCTAACAGTCTTTGTATCTGCAACCCATTATCAAACAGAATGTGTTTGGAACATAAAACCATGCTAAACTATACTACCCCTCAGACCTCTGGGGAGAAGATTGCCAGCTGGAAAAAGGACACTTATTCTCCATGTCTGCAGTCCCCTGCATCTCAGAATTCATGCTTTAATGACCTCATTGTCATGCAAAGTGGCTGTCTCTCCCATCAGCGCATATATCGCTTGTCTTTGCCTACGATGATTTTACTAGAAATAATGCCAGCAAGAGCAATATCTTGTTGATCTCCTTTGTGATGCCTCTTGTTTAATCTGAACTGGACTAAACGTAGCAAATAAGGTTGCATTTACCACCTTCTTATGTTTAAGGTTTACGTTTTTTAGCAGCACACATTTCTTTGTAGTATTTTGTATATGAAAGACTTTTTTTATTATTATTATTCAGCAGAAAGAACAATTCAATTTATTTTTTAATCTACAAGGATGTGTTGGCCAAAGTAATTTATGTAGACTTCCTTGGCTTCATTACACTGTTCCAGCAACGCAAGCAGAGCCAGCCACAACTGCAGCTGCAGGCTTGTAAATACTTGCCTAGCAAAACAGTCCTACTACAGCTAATGAATCTTGGTGAAGCTGACACCTCTTTCCTAGTTAGAGCTACAAATGTGCTGCTTTTGTTAGATAAAGTGAAAAGCAGCCAATCAGACTGACACCATTGCATCATTTTCTAAGGCCCCATGAAGACACGTCACATACGATATATCGTCTTGGATTGAGTCAGAGTACTGTGTTGTTCTGTCATATTATATACGTGTGTGATGGTCTTTCACCGTAGCTATCTCTGTGCAACATGAAACAGTACATTGGAAATCTGTTAAGGATTTAGAGCTTTCTGAGGGGCAGGCAACGTGCCAATGTCCTGTGGCAGAGGACTGCAGTTATGTGGTTGCCACCACGTCATGGAACAGAGGAGGGTGGCCTCAGGTGGGTGCTAACTGTGGGGGAATGGCAAGAAGGGAGATGAGGTGGAGCCCTGCTGAACCTCTCTCACCAGCACACGCAGAACTCCTAGGAGCTACCCTACAGTGAGTGAAAAGTATTAGGCTGAGTAAGCACAATAAAAGAAAAATTCTGTGAACTTGATAAGGGCCAAGAACTGAGTCAAGCGGTCATGTGATTATTATGCCTACCTCCATAGCTCCTGAGCACTCAGTGTCTCTGAAATATATTACAGACTTAATTCCTCTAGCAATTACATCAGCTTTAAATGTGTCACAACTGTCGTCACTGGAATTACTCTTAATTTGCCCTTTCATAACTAGGAAGGAGAACTAAGATTTATATCACTTGTAAGGAACTATATATTTTTGGTACTACAAGTTTATTCACCTTCTGACTAATAAACAAAAGCAGATTGTGTATCCAAAAGAATTATAGCTGGGGAGAAGATGATTCGTCAGAAGACAAAATTTATCAGGACATGATGTCTCATAGATTATTCTTGTATGAGTTTCAGGTAGCCATACATTTTTAAAATCATTAGTAAGTCATTCAAAATAAGAAAATCTAACAAAAAGTCATAACATTACATTGTTAGGGAAAAAGTGGAAGATTTTTATAAGGCACACCCTTGGTATATACACTTCTAACCATGCTCTGATACAGTGGATTATGTTTATTTCTTGAACTCAAATACTGTGGGATTGTTATTATTGTTGTACATGAAATACTCCAAAACATGAGATCATCTAGGTACCAATAGATTACACCATCTACACTCACATTTGATTACTGAAAGCAATGGAAACTTTCACCAAAAAAAAAAAAAAAAAAAAAGCAGTTTCTGAAATATAGAGGAAGAAGCCCTTAACCTGTGAATTTTAGGAGCTATTTTATTTAAATGATAGTTAGAGGGATAAATTATCATAATCACCCTACCTTTATCATTTCATTGTTTCATTTGGCACATAAAAGAACTGGCTGGATAATTTTTTTCCAATAATGGTTGCATTGACTTTTACTCACATTTTTTCACTATTCTATCCTCTTCAAGACTACATAATTCTCTTCATTTTTCATGGTGTTATTCACATACCTGGTTTCCCATTAAATAGTAGTAACTACTTCCAAAACTGCTTCAAGTAAACACAAACTACCCTCAGAAAAGCATTTACTGCACACACACATTAAAAAAAAAGACAAAATATGTCCATGTGAAAACTGTCACTGTGACCGAGAAAGAAAACAGAAGATAATGTGTAAAAGAGAAATCTAACACATTTCTCCTTAAGACAAATAACATTTTGAGGAAAAAGAGTGTTTTAAAACACTAGGAAGCCTGCACTGTCTGAGGAAGACACCAATAACCTTGGTAGGCAGGAGAGCCACTTTTTGCTCATTTGAGCTGTTCAAGCCAGACAAGGCATGCAACCAAAGCACAGAAATAGGCCAAAAAAAATATAATAAAATAAATTAGTAATAATAAAAAGTAATAAAAGCAACTAAATAATAATATTTTTTGAACCACATCGGACTAAAGAACTTCCTACCCTTGACACAACAAGCAGAGGATTCATACAGAGAGTAGCATATAGACCAAATCCAGCACAATACAACTTACTCCCATTTCCCACACAAATCCACACTGCTAAAGGCCTTCCTGCAGGGAAGAACACCCTCCCCACGTGCTCTGACACACTCACTACGGGCTGTACCCACCTGGAAGGTGGATGGGCAGAGCACCCTGCTGGTCCTCTGTGCCCTGGTCCTGCCTATGCTGCTACCCTGATGCACATTTAGCTTGTGTGACCTTTCCATCCCCAGATCCCTCTCTAGGACTTCCTGATTTGATGATTATGTCCAAGCTATTGTTTGAACACGGGCCACTCCTCCATAAAATTATTTCAAGGAAACCTTTCTGGCCTCCACAGCAAGGGATCCCACAATCTAAGCCGTGTGTTCTCTAGAGATCTCTAGTTCTCCCGACAACATTAATAGCTAAACATCTGAGAGAGACAGGCCATCAGCTTTTTTCCACCACCATGGATGCTGACAGCTCACCTCTGATGGTGGCACCAGCCTTTGCCACAAACAACAAGCAATCTTCACAGAATTGCAGGGACCCAAGTTAGATCTAAAATGAGACAGCCTGAGAACCAGACCTCCTACAGAGATGAATCTGCTGCCCAATGTGTCAGGGATGCTTTCAAAAATGCTTATGAATTGCAAACACTTACTTATTATAAATGTTTTACCACTTCTTTCTGCATCGTATAGATGTGCATGATGAAGAAAATGAATATCACCCAAACATTTTAACAGAAAACTGCTAAATTCTTCCTGATCAGCTATGACTCTGCTCACTAGGCCACAGAGTTTCAAGTTACATTTTTCATTTCAGATTATTAAACATGAAAAATAAAGATTTAAAAACTAAATTCCTATAATAAAATAGATAGGATGGCTGACAGACCAGAATGCAGAGGTAAAAGATGATGGAAAACATAGGTTAGGAAGGCTTTTTTTCTTCCTTGGAGCAAACTGTATTCAATTAAAATCTAAATAATCTAAGCCCTATATCAAAATAACTTGATTTTTAGTCAAAGGAAGATTTTAGGAATGCCATTGTTTCTAATTCAATTCTGTCCCAGTGCCTGAGCTCTCTGCTGAAAGCAGTCTGGATTTTTGTGCTCTATTCCTTTGTGGTCAGAGTGATGCTTTAGGTCTTTTCTGGACTTTCTCTCTTCCTTCATTTTCATCTCCCCCATTCTGTCTCTTACATTTCATTGTAGGGACGCCCTGTGTTCTACTCTCATTTTTTCAGGAATTCTGCACAAATTGATACAACTGGAAGCCATTACATATATATGCCCCTTAATTGACAATCATACAGAGCTCACAGGAAAGTAATAATATCCAGTTTTCTCTTGTCTAGTTACAGCCTTTGCTTCCGAACTTGAAAAGCAGCTCCACGAGGCAGGTAAGGTCAAGAAGGAAACTGATATAATTATCCCATAATTCTTCAAATACCAAGTACTATCAGACACAGTATATATAATGTAGAACTGACCAAAAGACTTTAACAGTATGGGATCTTGTATGGTATATGACTAGAAGAGACTATGGTTAGCATTAATTTATTTAGGACAAGGGAAAAAAATCACAAAATACATCCAATGCTTCTCACATAAGCTTCCATACTGTGAATATCTAGCACATAGGCACTACTCTTGGCTGGGTATGTAATATTACCTGTCTTTAGATCCCATTGCATTTATTTTAACTAGCCAGACAAACTTTTCAGGCTGAAACTTTCTCATAATTGAGGGTTTTTCAAGGCAGGGGGGAGGAAGAAGCAAGTTAAATGAAAGCAATGCAGGTATCTCATTCTGGAAATGAGATTAGGACGATGATACTGAAATCTACATACTACAGATAATACTAAACAGGTTGATTTTGCTTAGATATGTCACAGGATTGGAGCAATGAAAGGTTAGACAATACATTCAGATTTCTCTGGTACCAGGAATGCCTTCTGCTGTTTCAAATATCAGCAACTTAAAAACCTTTTTAAAATCTCTGTTCAGCTACAGTGAGTTGAAATATGACAGTAAACTTCTCTGAAGTACTTATCTACTATGAATATGTACACAGCCCCTGAATGCAAACAGTAACGGCCTTCTAGCATTATCGAGTGCACTTCAGTCTGGATTTACAGGGTGTAAATTCTCCCCTGAAGGGTGCTACACACCATCCTCTGTTGGCAAAGAGACTTCCAGCTCTTTGAATTCTCCCCAAGACTGAGGAGGGACAGCAGAAAGGCTCCAGGAATAAAGTTTATGAGCAAGCAGAGGAAAGAAATGCAGGATCGTAGTATAGAAAGGAAATATACTCAAGTGTAGCAGAGTTGGTAGAGGAGGGCAGGAGGTACATGCTCTCTCTCACAGGGCTCAAGCACCCATGCAGGGCTCATGGATAAAAGGGCTGTTCATTACAGCACTGAAACTAGTGACCCAAACCATCCAAGCAAGGGGTTGCTTACACAAAATACTCCTGGGTTAAAATGCAGTAAAAGCTACAGATATTCAAGAGAGAAGTCATGGAAGGCTTGGAATAACCTCTTTCTTGACAGCCCTATTCTTGCCCCAGCGCTATGGCTTATAGATACAGAATCACGGAATATCCCAAGTTGGTATCAGGGCCCAAAGGCACTGTCTTAGGCATTGTCTTAAAAAAAAAAAAAAAGCCTTCCTTAAAATTAGGTTACATTTAAGATATTTATTTTCTCCTGTTTTAGCTGTGCACATTCAGGGATTTTTTTTTCTACCTGTGTTCCTTCAGCACCAGCCCAAGAAACATTCACATCAATGAACATGCTAACAGAAAAGAAGTGCCCCCATGGGGGAGAGTGCCTTACATTTATTACTCTTCAGTACTTTTTCTTGTGTTATATTTTCCACTGAGCATCGAGTCCCTGCTACTTAATGGAATACAATTTAAGCTACAAAAGAAATTATAATATGATATCAAGGCAGCACTTAAAGTCGAGATGAGGATACAAAATAGACAACACGAAACAAAGCAGGATTCACCAAGCAGCACGGAGTTCACAATGTGTTCACAGCCATATCTTCAATCTGCCACTTCATGTATCACAACTCCCACCATGCTCTATTTTGAGAGCTGAGGTGGGATTAAATGAACACCCAGATCATGAATCAGTTTTTTGCATATGGATGCATTTCACCTGCAGTGCCTATATTTTGTTGTATATTTTCACATCAGTAGATGGTGACTGCTTCTTTATTTTTCTGCCTCCTTTAAAATTTACTTACATTAAAATTTTAACATAAAACTTAACGAATTAAAAATAATACAGCTGCTTCCTTTGGTGAAAATAAGATCAATCAGAAAGAAAATATGCTGTCTGTATTGGTGTTAGCAAGAATGTGTCAAAATTAAGTTTGACTGCAAAGAGTTTGCATATTTTAAATGATAATCTCTTTCCTATGTCTTAAACAATAGTAACAATAGCAATTTGTGTGAGCTGTATGTGTTTAGCTATGTAAAATGAAACTGCAATAATTAGATATATTTCAAATCAGTAGGACTCCACTATGAGAAAAATACCCATTGTTCTCTATTGCTTCAGCTGTGCATGAAGCCAGTTCAGAGACTTAAAATGTATGAGAATAAAAAAACCCAAACACTTGCAGTGTGCTACTTATCACACACTGTGACAGTGATAAATTCCCTCAGTGATTCCTAGGTGCCCTGTTGTTATCTTTAACTGCCTTCTAGCTTGTCAATCTTCTGCTTCCAGATGGTATCAGTCATTCACACAGGCAAAACCTTGCTTAGAGGGACTTACACTTTGTGCTGGTAATAGGTGTTTTATCTTCCAGTGGATTATTTGCCCACTGTTCTTGTGGAATTTCACAAAAGAAGCATCTCTGATTATCTGACAATTTATCTTTTGTACGAATCTTGTTGGAGATTGAGTTACTAGAAGGAGGTGGTTCTTTCAAAACGGAATCTCTCCCTTAGGCTCTTAGTGCAGGGTAATAAGATTTCAGCTTCAGCATCACAGAAAGTAAGGGACAGAAGAATACCTACACCTCCAAAGCATCTGATGAGGAACACCAATAATTGTGTAAACTGTGCATCCATCTGAGGTATCTAATACTACAGATAGCCCATACAAAAAGAAAAGTACAATCTGTACTGAATCTCAGTTATATTGTATATTTTTCTAGAGTTATCACATACTATGTAGAACATTTGGGGTCAGATTTTTTTTTCCTTTAATGAAAACTAGAAATATATTAACTTATTCTTGACTGTTTTCATTGTGCATCTGCTACAGAGAACCCATTATCATGTTTAGAGGCCCCACTAATTCCTCTTTTTACTGCTGGCATGTGATTATCTCTGTCTTGAAGAGATTTCAGAGCTATGTATAGGTAAAAGCATATTAACATATCAAAAAGTGCAAGCATTCTATCAACTTCATTTTATTTGATGGATTTCACAATGTCCTGACATTTTATCTGCAAATACTTTTGAAAGCAATATAGTAGTAAGGAAATGGTATTTTTTTTACCTAGAACATCAGATGTCAGATAAATTTTGCATGAATACTAAGCTGTATAATAATGTAAAGTACATTCTTCCTTTAAAAAGTTCAGTTTTGTGTAGATATCTTTAATCAGTAGAAGACCTAATAACTGACTCATTGAAAAGAAAATTATACTTGTTTCACAGATCATCATGAAACATGGAGAAGAACTATCCACAGTCACTTTATACTGAACAGAGAGAGATTTATGTTTTTAATTGTAGCTAAATAAAACATTTGCCAGAATTCCTAGTCACAAGTAGGAAAGAAAAAATATATTTTTCCATTAGAAGGTTAAAATTTGGTATTCCTTAATTCCTATGATTCATGTTATGACCTCTGGTCTCTTTGGATTGATTTGTAATTTTTTTTTTTTAATTGCTTAAAGCTTCCATCTAAAGCAGGGACAAATAGATCAATGGCAGAAAAATGGAACAAGTTTGCAGCTGCTCATCTGAAGCCAGAGGGAGAAGAGGAGAAAGCTCAGTTTTAAGAATAAAGAACAAAGGACAGGAGCATAGCTGGGTAGTGCCAAAGAACTCCGAAATCCAGATGATATTTTTAAACTCAACCCATTTACAAGTCCTCTTAGTATAAGGGATTCTCTTTTTCTTTTTTTTTTTTTTTTTTTTTTGTGGGGGGGGGGGAGGAGGTGCGGAGGCGGTAGGGCTAGGAACTGTATCCTGAGGTCCTAATAAGTTACTTTGCAATAAAGGTAGTAGTCAACAACTGCACAACCCTTCCAAGACCTTATGTAGGATTTCAGAGCTTTGTAGAGGGAAAAAACAAACAGCATTTCCAGAAAAAAAACATTCCTTGTTTCTGCAGGCCAGAATCACCTTCACTAAAACTAAATGAATTGCAGAATGAATTGCAGGAATAAATGCAAGAGTTTTCACTAAACCAAGTATAGTTCACGTCTCTTCTACTCAGCACTTTTCAGTAGAGAATAAAAAATAGAATAAAAATGGGGATGCAATAAAATCTGCTAACTGCAATATCTTCTACAGGTCAAAATCAAGTTGTCTAGCATACTTCTGATGATTTGAGGTAGTCTTTTCAGGTCAAATCATAAAAAAAATAGCCAGAGTTGCTCTTGATCTCTGTAAGACGAAGAGTAACTTGAGATGCTGGCTGAGAGAGAAGGGGCAGCAGCCTTGTCACAGTGCCTTTGAGACATTTGAATTTGCAGTGTCATAATTAACAAGATCCATTATCATGTTTGTTCCTTACCTACAGAAGAACAACTATCCCTCCAAACAGATGTGTTTAAGGTCCTCAAGGGTAAGGTCCTGGTATCTGAATGCCTGTTTTTCCACTTTCTGCAAGAGGAAAACAGGTCTATAGTATTTTCATAAGAAAAATATACATAAGAGCAAATAATAACAAGGAAGATAGTGATAAAAATAATCAATAACACTAGTAGCAATATTTGGGATTAGTAATAGAAAGTTGCTTTCAACTCTCACCCTTATGCTTTATACTAACAGGAAGTATTTTAAAATTTTATTTTGAAAGCAAGATCGTATCATTCCAGCAGAAGAAATACATTATAGTCACAATAAATAATGAGACTACTTTGAATCACTTAATCTGAAGATGTCAAAATATTTTGAAAATATTAATGAGTTTGTTAATCAAAGACACAACTTCCTATGAGGTACAGTAATATATTTGCCCAGAAAAAGGGATACCTTGGTCTCTCAGTGCCATCATAGCACAAGAGAAGAAAAAGGAATTCAAAGTAATTCTTCACATGTCTTTAAAAACAGATTTTACCTAGCCAAAGCCCAATAAAGAGGAAAAAAGTTCCTACTCTGTTGTGTAACTAACACTTTCATTCAAAGAAAACAATGTTAGTTTTTCTTCTCATCTTTCATTTTTTGCTTGTTTGTTAGCAGAAACGTGTCTAGGTTTTCTTTTTTTGTTGTCATTTCTTTTTACTTTTGTACTTGTTGCTTAATTTTGATTTTTTTGATTTTAAAGCTGACGTCTTACAAAGGCTGAGAAATGCTGACTGAAGTCATCTAGTCTTTCCATTGATAATGATTTCAATATGCATATTGATTCTAATAACATGATCTTTGAAAGTGTAAACCTTTTCACCTAGAGTTATTACTATGTTTATTAAAACATTGACAAGTGTAAAACATAACCTTTCCTATCCCTATGCTTCGTGCCTCCAGAACTGGCCACTGAAAATACAGATATTTTTTAATGAATACCCCTCCCACAGATCATCACTTACAGATATTTTTTGCCAATTGATACCATCATATATGTGGCAGAGCCAAGAAGAAAATTAAAAATATAGGGAAAAAACTGCAAAAATAATAAACAAAAGCTACAGGAAAACCTGAATATTTTTCAGATTATGAATAAAACACAAGTGAAGAAAAGCTATAGTAATACCAAATTTCTGGAATCCTAAAATTCCTTTACCTGGAGGTCTTAAACTTTGCTAGCCATTGGCATCAGGTTTTCTTACAAGCAAAAGAAGAAATGGAAAACCAGAATGAGTATGAGTGATTAAATGGATACTTGATCATGGTTCCAAAGGCAATAGGAAAAATGAAAACAAGATTTCCTCTGTGAATGTCAACATTCACTCCCTGTATATGTATTTACATGACATGGCTTCATCAGAAGACTTTCTGAGCCAAGGAAAAAAAAATTTAAAAAAAAAAATCAGATTTAGGGTTACAGAAAACTTTGCATTTGCACTACTATTAGGCTTTTAAAAAATATTCATTCTTTTTTTTCAGGAAATGCTCACACAGAAATCTCTCTCTCCCCCATAGCTTCAAATATGTTAATTTGTCACTCACTCTGCCATTATTCTGAAGCTCTATGTTATTTTTTTCCCTTGCCTTGTTCTTTATCATTCCACTTATTTCACTGAAACTCTTTGGAGAGCCTGCAGAAGTAATTTGTAGCCACATAACAGCTGGTTTAGATTTTGTCAAGCTTTCTGTTACATTTTAGTGTGCTTTTGGATTATGTTGTCTTGTGCTTAATGTGTGTAATCCATGTCTGTATTAAAAGGATACTTGACCGCATTTGGTGTAAATAGCAGTGCCATCTAGTTGCATGAAGACAACCAGTAAATCAGCTTACAATTAGTGTGCTTCATTTTATCCAAGAGACTAATACTAATCCATAGTGCTAAGGATCACGATAGCAATGCCTTTAATTAAATATAACTTTACGGTTATAACAAATGTAGCCCTTGAATTCTGACACAGTTAGTTAAATTGAAAGATGTGTAATCCCACTAGTCTAGGAATTAGTATTGTTGTAACCAATAATAGAGTGGAAAAGCATTAGAAAAAAAAAATAGAAACTGGCCCATTTTAGGGGTTGATACCTACAATGCAGCTTCCTTAATCCTCTCCAGATGGTTACCAATACGTTAGCAGCTACTATCCAAAAAATAAATAAATAAAAATAGAAATTCTTATGATTTTTGTCACTAGCAGTGTTTTCATCAGAAAAGCAGTTACGAAACAAGGCGGACTCCACAGCCCTGTGCTTAAGTTCCTCCTGTCTCTTCCCAGCACAAAGAATAAGAAGGAGGGGGCGGACAAAGGTGATGTTAGTTACCTTGTTGTTTCCAGTACTCCCCAGAAATTTAGTCATCCACAGATTTGCCCTGATGCTATTCTGAGCATTGGAGCAGAGAAAGCTCACTCTGCCAAACCACTTCCCTTCCTGAGCTACCTATGACACATTCTCCACCCAGCCGTGATACGAGTGCATACCAGCAGATGTAAAAAGGCCAATGTACTACAGTTCTTCATCTCTTACAGATATATAACTGGAATTTAAGATAAGTACCATGAATGAATATTCTTACTTGCTCTTCCCTGTTGCTGTCTTATGAACGGTTGTTTATTGACTATCACCATTCAAAAACAATGTTTATTGAGGTGATTTGAATGAAAAACTTCTGGCTTGGTGAAGTAGCATTTTCTATCTAAACACATTTTAGATATTTTCTGACCCTTTCTGCTCTGGTAAGCTGCCTTGTTCCATCATGTCAAATGATTTGGACTATTATTTCAAACTATTATTAAGAGAAGAGTTGCAAAAGAACTGCACAGATACTGCTGTAACCAACACTATAGAGAAGGCACGAGTCACCACTGCTGAGAAATCAGAGTTCTGCAGACGCAGTCAAGTTCTGAATTTTGATTTATATTCTCCACAACACAGGAAATGTGATCTCTTTTCTTTGATATTTTTGCAAAAACATGAGCCAGAGACACAGAAGGACACCCACCACCTGGTCCTGGTGGGCTCAGAGGAGCTCTAGGGCACATTTGCACATGGCTGTTCACAGCTCCCCCAGCTTGCACCACAGCTACACCCAATCCAAAGACTTGCTAATGTCAGCATCACACACATCAGAAGAAGCTTCCAGAAGCTCTGAAGTAAGCAGATATGGGGTAACCTGGGACAAGGAAAGCTCAGCAGTCATGCTTGTGCTTGACCTGCAAGCCTGCTCCCAGGTTATATTTTAAAACTAAAAGTCCCACATAGTCATAATACAAATATGAAAAACCTCATTTTATCAAAAAAGGTGATTATTACTGCTTTTATTATATTCTTCCAGTCTATAATACTAAAAAACTTTCTTCTCGGCATCTTTCCTAGATAGGACTCATTATATTTAAATGACTGCCCTGCAACTTGCCAAACTTTAATGATTGTAAAGATGAAAACTATATTTTAGCTCACGGTGAATGAGCTCATTCTATCATTTTAAAACAGTTATTGAAAAGTTTAGCTTCCTTCCAAAAAGTTTGTGATGATTGTAAAATTGTTTTTTCACCTAATGGTAAATTCACAGACCAGTAAACAATACTTGGCTGTAACTTTACATCGTGTCAAAAAAGCTACCGTTAGGTGTCATTTATTATTATATTATTTGTGCTTTGTTTCAGATGCTTATGTTTGTAAATATGTTATTTATTATTTTTAATATGATTCCCTGACATTTCAGTGGAATATGCTGACATACTACTCATATCTCTGGAAAATTAGACGCTACACAAATCAAGTAAGTTTAGCAGGAATATCATTTTATAAGTGTAAGCAATTTCTATAAATGTCAAAATATCTCTCATTTCATTACACTGGGAGCCAAATGTCTTCCATTTTAATTTTATTTTTAAATTTATATTTTTAAAAAGTATTATGTATGTTTTCTAGTAGAAGATGTTGAACTTTAAGAATTAAGATATATCAGTCAATAACTTACTATTTTGCCTTACACAGGATATACATTATACAGGATATACATTATACATTGTTTGGTTTTGCTTCCTTTCAGAACAACACCAAATTCCAGGCGTCATTCATGCCTTCATTGTCATGGTCACTGTATTTGTTTCAAAATTAGCCTGCATTACATGGGAGATATCTAAGAGAAAACAGGCTGGGAAGGAGTGGTTGATTGTTACAAACAGTAGGATAATCTTTAACACATGGCACATTCCCATGCTGGCTTTACGGCTAATACTCCTGAGCATTTTACGGCTAAAATACAAAGCAGTCTGTGGTGTTGTTAGGCCTTAATACTTTTAAAGACACATTGAGTGTTAATGGGGTCCTCTGGATTTAAAGCTTTGTTGTTTATTACACCCAGACTGCCTGGGTTTTCTCTAATGACCTTCTCCAGCAAGTCCCCTAATTCCTGACCTGATGCTAAAGTCAGACAGCCCTGGATTATCCTCGTCCCTGCCTGCAGCAGGCTCAGTTCAGCAGCACAGGCTCATTCTCTTCACCCCCGAAACTATGCTCTGGGCTCCCAGAACGTTTGCACATGTATCTTATTGATCCTGATCCTTACAAAAGGACATGTTAGGAAAAACTTATTTTTTGTCATGCCTCTGTAGATGCCTACAGAGAGCTGCCATACTCAGCTACATCTGCTCAAAGGCTGCTCTCTCCCCAAACTTTGCACAGCCCAACAACCTATCCCAGCAACAGCATGTGCCATATAACTATACAGTATAACGTACAAACTAATTAATCCACAGAAGACCAAAGGGAGATTGGAAGGGCTACATAAAAGCACAAAACCAAATAATTCATCCAAGTTCCCAAATCCAGTTGCATGCGCCGTTACTGTACCAGTACAAGATGCAGGTACAGCTCAGCAATTCTAGTTTTTCATCCCTGCTTCCACACAAAAGTAATCCAGGCAGAGGCAGGAGCTGCAGCATACTAAATATCCCAGGAATTATTCCTGGACTAAGGTTCAGCGCCCTCTGTCATTTAAATCAGCAACAAGGTTCCCACTGCTGTTCGTGGCATGTGTCTGGGCTGCTATAGCACTGCAAGTGAGAGATCAGTCACAGCTGAACATTCAGGTGTTCATAGCCACTGCAAAATGAAATCTGTAACCGTGAATTTCTAATTATTTCTAATAGACTTGTCTTGTCCATTCCACAAAAACACCTTCACTTCCATCTTGGCCAGTTCCACCTCCCACACCTCTGTCAGGTTTTACTCACAGCTGCCGCACTTTATTTTTAAGATTTTGAGATGGGGATTTCGAAGAAACTTAAGGGTTTCTGTTGGCTGTTCAAATCTCATTGAAATTCAAAGATAAGTGCCTAACTCCTTTAGAGCACTTGAAAATCATGAATTAAACTCTCACAGGCATGGACTAATTTTACCACATGCATTCTTGATTTGAAGAACAACATTTTGTGTTCAAAACTGCTATGTATTTTTTCATAATACAAATAACATTACCTTCTTACATATCTAGAGCTGGCTAATCTCATGGGTATCAGACAGAGTTCATCTCAGACCTGCATAGGGAAGATCCTGGACTTAGCAGGAGCCTCTGGAGAGCTCAGTTTAATTTCCTGCTGTACTGGCAGCTCTGTATCGTGTCAAAATGAGTCAGTTAGGATCAGATCTTTAATGGTACTTCAGTACCTAACTCTCACTGAAAAAGTAAGATTCAGATGCCTAAATACCTCAGACTGGGGCCATATTAGCTTAGTTTCCCAAACAAATTATGGTACCTAACAAGTAGCTTAGATAGATTTGGGGAACTAACTTCAGCAGTCCAATTCTCAAAATCTGAAAACAAAAACAAACAAAAAATATATTTCAGTTGGTATCTGTGGATACCTATATGCTTTTGCTTAAAAATCTTTTATTGAGCAGTAAATATTTGCCTGTGTCTGTATTGGGAAGTGCCTCTGTGTTGTAAATGAATGAAAACATTTGTGCTTATTTTTCTAAAATGACAAATATTCCTGACATCTCTACTAAGTTGCTTATTGGGCAGAGTGAATTACGTCAGAAACTGTGGTCATGGGCTATTTACATTTGCAAGTTATACCCAAAGGAGGAAGCTGCAGCAAAACCCTACCTTTTCAATGGTAGCTCAGGTGCTGAATCAGTAAGCCAGCATGCCAAAGATGCATTCAATGGCTCCTTCCACCTGAAACAGTTCAAACTCACATCCCAGAAGAATGCTACATCTCCCAGATGTATATGACAGACAGGGTGCAGAGCATTTTTTTAAATCCTAATATATTAAAATATATATTTCCCACATAGACCAAGAATCTGTATTGCATTGATTTAAGCATGTAGCACAAGAGACACAATTCTGCTTCTAATCTTGGTTCCAAAGACTATCTATGTATTTTACACTCAATATTTATTTCTTAAAATGTTTTAGTAGTTCTTTAAGTTTTTGTTTCTTACAAAGCAGCAACTACGCCTAACTTTATATTGTGACAAAATACTTTGTAAACTAACCACAGATTCTGATTACTGGAGCTTCCTCTCCCAGATATCTCCCATTCTTCTGCCTGCTGGGGTTGTGACTTCTAATGAGTCAGATTTGCTTGTTCAGAAGATTTATATGCAGCTCTCTGCGAATAACACTCTTAAAAAATTAACCAGATTTTTTTTTTTTTCTGGAACCTTACTTTTGATACACTAACAAGACATGACATATGCCCACATGTTGTAACATATGACAGTGTACAGTGATACGTTTCCATTAGGTTCTTACAGTGCTGTTACTCCTAAAATCCTTCCCAGGTTAAAAAATGCCTATCATGTGTTAAGCAAACCCATAGAACTTTTGTTTGTTTGATTTGAATGGTTCATACCTTTGACCTATTCCAAACATCTGTGGTGCCAAAAGTTATTCTCAGTTGAAATACTTCTTACAGCACAGAAAATGGGTATGAGATTTGCTTAAATTCTCCAGCCAACTAACAATTTCTCTCAAGAATTAATTACAACAAATAAAGACAGAAGATGTTCGTTACTCATTACTTATTTAATTCATTCAGGAGTTTATCTTGCAGTAGTTCCCAATTCTCTCTTTACCCTGAATCATTTCACATTTTTCCTTAGTATTTCTATTTTAAGTACAGAAACCTCCCATTTCAAGTGAATGAACCTCTTTGTCCTGTAAGCTTTGATAAATGAGAACATTAGATACACCCAACAGCCTAATGAAATTCCACACCTTGGTTTGGATGCTATCAAATGTGCTGCAGATTGTTTATTTCCCAGAGTGTGATTACTTGGAGAAAAATCTCATCTTTGATAATGGTGCTAAACAATGCGTAGCTTCATTGATATTTAATAGAAAACATACTTAAAACAACACTGTTGGAGTATATCTTTTGTACCCAACAGCTGTTCAGTTTAAAAAGACAGAAGTACAATACTGTATCGTATACTTGAATTACACATTTAGTTTAAGGGATAAGAATCCCAGTAGCAGATGGCATTCCAGGCTGTCTAACATAGCAGGGGAAAGAAAAAATATAAAGCAGGCCAATAGTCTGTCTTGATGTTATAAATCAACAGACTGGTTACTGCTGAACACATGAAGATTAATACATCAAAATCTGTGGGTTATTTCTGACAAATGAAAGTAGAAAACATTTCATTGTGTGGACCATGTCATGACAAAACTGTGCCTGAAACTCTGCTTCTCAGAGAAACTCTTGCTAACTGTAGTTTCTCTAGTGTTTCTCATTAAGTGCAATTACAGATCTTGCATTGAATTTTGGGGAAAGAAACCTGGGTACAGATTCTCTACTCCCAGGAAAGTCCAGGTGTTGCAGTGCGACACAGTGTGGGAATCCTGATTCGCAGGCACATCATCCCATAGTCAAACTGAGCTACACAGCTAGAAATTATGCAGCTACAAAGCGAATCAGGGAACCATGAATGTCGAAATATCTGCTGTAATCATATTTTATTCCAGGAGAGCACCCCTCCCAGCCTGATTTCAACTATACGACAGCATCAGACTAGCTGACAGATTTTAATCCCTAGTGGACAAATAAAGGCATATGGTATGAGAAATCTTCCTTAGAGCTGGAGGAATTAAATCAGCTTCCTCAATTGAAACAAGTATCCTCAAGAATTCAGGACCGGTTCTGGATTTGTTTACTTTGAAAGTTTTGCTGTACTGTAGATTAGGACAGTGACTTTTAAATTACTGTACGTAGGGCCCCTTTGAAAGCTGAGGTACCTCTGGTATACATCCATATACATATGGGAATGATATTTCACACACACAACATGTGAATCCATGCAGAAGGACACAAATACACAACACACAAATTGCTCTAAAGAAGTTACTTGGTGAACAAAATGCAAAAGCAGAGCTTTTGCATCCGCAGCACTCTCTCAGGTCTAAGTAGAAAGTTCATGCTTAAGTTTTGTTCTTCAGTGTGCATTAATTTTTCCCTATGCATGACCCTGAAGCCTTCCTGTGTGAGATGTTGAACAGACCATTGATAAGCTTCCTTTAGCAACCAAAACGTAGCTTGTCTTGTTTGACAAGAATAGAGTCCTCCGAGATTAAGACAGCTTTTAGTCATCAATTGCATATTAAGACCAAATAGTTCACAGTTAAATTGGATGCCACTATGGAAAATACTGTTAACAACGTGTAATCATGTAATAAACCCTTAAAGAAAAGAGGTGAGTTGCAAAAAATAAAAACAAAAAATAGAAACCTGCAAAAGAATTCATAGAAGAAACAATTATTCACTGATCACCTGAATTCCAGTACTGTGCCTTACCCAGCTCTCTACTGCTATTTTCAGGAGCACCTGCTTAAATACCTGTTAGCTTATGGGATCATCTCCAGTCACTTTTGGAGAATTTGTTTATTACTATAGACCGCTCAGTGCTGAAAAATTCCTTGCTGCTGGGTGGGGAGGACAATATTGATACAGCTTCACTGATGTCATAAAATGGTCCTCTTCTCCCGTTTTATTTGTCTTCAGTTACATTTACTGAGTTGTCCTAAAGTGATTCTGCACTGCCATTGCTGTTTTCATTACAGTAAATGCAACGTAATTACATCTATAATTCACAATTTGTAATTATAATATCATTATAAAATTATAAAGGAGCATTTATAAACAACATCTATTTCAAATAAATCATGAAAGAATAAAAATTAAAGTATATGTCTATAGAAGACTAATTCTTGTTAATGAAAGTCAACATGATCAGAGGATGATTTTTAAGTACTCAGTATTTAGAGCTCATACCATTTCTTCCTGTGCTACAATATATTTGTTGTAGTAAGTTTCCTTATAAGTTTAAAAAACATACTTTAAGGAAAAAGAGCAAGTAAAATGAAACAAAAGGTTTGTTTGGTTTAACCTGAGGCTAGGTCTTTCTCTTGGCTAAAGAGAAAAAAATATATGGAGGAATAGGGAACAGAAGGTAGAGTACACCTGAGATACAACACACCTGTATCTCCTGGGATGCCCTCCAGAAAACATCTGTTTTGAATACATTTGTCAAGGGAATAATGATCCATTGAGGATTTATTTTTGGATTCTGAACTGTAGAGCACCATCAAATCTTAACTAATATTTTAACATTTTCAAGAGTTTCATCACTGTATTTTTGTTTTGGGAAAACAAATTTATCCAGGTTCATCTTTTCTAGAATTTGGGTTCTGTGACTAAAACATCTGGAACAAGTAAAATAATTTTTATACTGAAGATTGGTAAGTTTTCACAGGTTATAAAAGTCACAAGTTCATATAACTAGTAAGTCTCATCCAGCAAAACACTGCTGTGTGATTTTTGAGGATGAGACCATGCCTCCCCGCCTCACTAATAGGACAGGTTATATAGCGTTATGTTATTTCAGGAGGTTATTTTAGCTAATTCTCAACTAGAAGTCAAAGCTTTGTTATTAAAAAAAAAAAAAAAAGCCTCAATTTATAATGTATAGTTGCCAATAGTAGGTATGTGTTACATGTGAGAGTGACAGAGGAGCTGGGTGCCATGTGCTAACCATACCATCAAACTACGTAGGAAATGGCAGTGCAGAGGTGTCCAAGGCAGAGACCTGGAACCACCTCCACATAGACAGTAAACATGATCTGCTGTATACTGCAGGTGGGCCGAGAGTTCAACAGCTCCCTGCACATCAACATATTTCACAGAGTAGGACACATTGTCCTATGGCCACATTGCCAGAGGTGGTGGAACTCATACTACCAGCAGTGGTGCACACCATCCATTATAGCTATAAGTTATAAAGCAATATTTCTTTGTAGTTTTTGTTCAGGAAAAAAACAAAAGCAATATACAGAAATGACCTGACAGAATCAAATTGAATTGTATGTATAATCAAATAGGATGTATATGTTCACTTGACTGAAGTTTAAGCATGCTTGTTTTTTGTAATTTGGTTTATAAACATTCTGTACTGCTAAAGACTCACATATTTTAAAGAATTGAAAATATATTTTCACAAGAACCTGTACTGTACGTGCTGCCTAGGGAAAAAGTTACTGTCATTTGGAGGAAAGCAGCTCTGATCAAGCAATAAAACATAAGCAACCTTAATGAATATAGTAAAAGGGTGTATTTTTAAAACAGTAGTTTACTTTGAACCATACCTAGGTCTTCCTACACATTTCTGAAATAATTTTAGTTAATTTGCAGTTCAAGGTTAAGCTGCGTAATGCTTGCTTACAAAATTATTTACACCTTAGACTGTGGTACTGACAGCATCTGTGTTATCTCAGTGACATGTAAAAAACAATTTCCCAAAGGAGACAGGCATCTATCCTTGGTATTAATAATATATATTATTTGTATCATATACGGATATTCAGTAAAGATCTATTAGCTGCCTACATTAATTTTCAGTATTCTTAATTGTAGCGTTCAGTCCAATATTATTAATGTCAGCGTAACTTTCCATAATTTTTCAAGAGGATGTTTCCTGTGAAATGTAGACTTGATCCTTTTTGGTTTTTCTCTGTCATGATCTCTATATCTATCTAACGACTACCATTCAGAAAAAAAAAAAAAAAAAGAAAGAAAAGAAAAGAAATCCAAAATCAAATAAGATGTGAAAATACGATAGCTTCTTAACTGGGAAGAGAAATGTGTATGCTGTTCTGCAGTTTGTTATTTTTAAAAGCAAGCTAAGCACTGGTCTGCTACAGCTTTGGAACCTGATATTTTTCTGTCACTTTTTAATACCTTCTTCAGGTGTTATCATGTATTATAAAAAAAAAATTTATTTTATACATGCACGTGCAGAATACATAAAAATTTCTCATGACTACCGCACTTTTCTGAACATTATAACAATGCATGTGCAGTGCACAAATGTGGCAGGTCCACTGGGGAGATCAATTCCCACTCCAAAGGGGAAAAAATGTGATGCAGTTAAAGGAGTTGTTTGAATGAGGACTCCTCTGCTTTAACACAGAAATAACTGATGGCCAAATAGGTAAGGGCAGCTCTTCACAGATACAGAGAAATCACATTCTAACCAGACATGAGCACACACTGGAGCTATTTTAAGAGGAATCAACGTTGAAAGCATCTGTCTCGGGCTTAACAGTAATAAGCGTCCAAGAATCTTGTGAATATCCCCAAATCAATTGTCCCCAAGTCCACAAAATTCAGTGATAGTGTTACGTTAAAAGGTACAGTAAAAACAAAACAAAACAAAAAAAAAAACAAAAAACCTAAGCTTTCTGAACTTCAACTTTGATCTAAATATTTTGTAAAAAATCAGAGTAAATAAATTAATTTTACTGGACTGTACAAATTTCCTTCTCTTTTTCTATATTATTTATACCATATTAAAAATCATAAAAATATAAAGATTATGAAGATCATATTAAAGATTATTGCTTCATATAAAGACATGAAGCAATATTATCTTAAACAACTACTTTCGAGCATCAAAATATATTAACTATACACCTTGAAAAAATGATGCTTTGATTAAAAGTATTGGAAGAGAATATTCACTGACAAAGCTCTTTTATATATTAATGATGTCATTATAATACCCAGCATTCATGTTTCAAAGTAAGGTATAAATTTTAAAGGACTGAAAAATTAAGTCACAGTTTGTCTAGGAAATTTGTTTTATAATTAGAAACTTAAGAAAAATTAATCTATTTCACTTTTTAAAATAAGTGATTCTAAATATCTACAAAAAAAATAGACTTTTAGTAAAGGAACTTTGATGTAGACACTGGTGCAACATGACTGCAGTGTCTAGCTACTGAGAGTAGATATATTCAAACAAGAAATCAGTTGCAAATATTTAACAATAATAATATTGGAACATCTTATTTATTGAGGCAGTCAATTCTCTGTTACTTCACGTCTTTAATAAATATTAGATATCTTATTAAACTATATTCTCTAGCTCAACCAGAAGTTTGCAGACTTGATTGAAATCAGGTAATAAAATTACATGTTCTCAGTTATGCTGTAAGCCATGAAAATTGTTATATAGATTCCTTTTTGTCTTAAAAATTTTTCTTTTTTTAAAAATCACTGATAGAATACCACTTAACTTTTTACAAGAAATAAGGAATTCACTTTCATTATTCCCTGAGCATTATGTCAGCTTTCATTGCAGAAATTTTGTATTTCTTCAGTTTTGCTTTAGAAGGAGTCATCCTTTACAACAGGTAGAATGCACATACAGACTTCTGTTGATTTGGGGGAATTACAAGCTGAAATCTGCTACACTTCATCCTGACTTTTGTCTAACTAACTCATCACATTGGAATCGATTGAATGAATTGCAAGGTAAGATACTAATCAACAGGAGCTGGAATGGAAGAGTAAAACCCTCTGTGATAGCCTTTATCAGATTTCACTTCAGTGACTTTATTCCTTATAAACATGCAGGAATTTACTACAATTTAAACATATATATATATATATATATATACACACACATTTTGAATTTTATATTTTACTACCAGTATCAAAATGCATATATCCTGAAGTCTGAGAGGTAGATTAAAGTTTATATTTGCAATGTTGTTTACAACCTTTTTGTTACTAAAAAGACAGTTTATTTGTATAATTAATCAGTTGCATTATCCCCAAGGATTTTTTTTTCCAGGAAGATAATTTTTGTTGTTTAGAAGTAATGAAAACATTTTGCCAAGATTTTCTGGTGTGACTGATAGTCTTCGATGAATACTGTTGAAGGCTTTTTGTTTGAGTGGTGCCTTGAGCTCTTTATTCAATTTTATTTCATGGGATCTGTAACATTGCTTTAATTCTCCACTAGTAACAGGTGTTTCCTCTATAGGAAACCATTAGCTCCACATTTTTAAACAATGCGGATCTGATTTTGATTTCAGGCCTTTTTTAATCTTTCTATATATAGAGAGAGATAAAACCTTTAATAATTCAAAAATAAGCTTTACATCTTAAGACTACTAGTGGAACACTAAGGGCTTCATTCATTAAACAGGTTTCTAAGCCAATTCCTAAGCCAATGAGCTGTCTCAAAGTAATTTGCATATTTTTGATGTTTTAACTCTTCTCTGAAAATGCAGGTAAAAAGAGGTTGGTTTTTTTATTTGCTTGGTTTTTTTTTGTTTATTTTTTTCCCCTTGTGCATTCATTGTGCTCAAACAAGTGGAACACAGGGAAAGGTAGCTACTTTGGTTTCAATGATCAGTCTGAAAATATGGGAAGGGATTAATTCTTACCTAGAGGATATGGAATTAAAGAAGAAGAAGAAGAGAAGAGAAGGAAATATTATAACTATGTGATGTTAAATCCAGCTATGACTAGTTAGCAGGGATTCTAATACTGCTCTGAAGGGGTAGCTTTACTCTGCTTTGATAACTCAAAGAACATGGGGCTAGCAATCAAATCTGTGGAGAGGGGATTAGCAAAGCTAACATTTAAAAAAAAAAAAACAGAAACATCAAATAGGCATTAGCAAAATTCAGCTGGGAAAGAATAACTGAAATATGAATAGGAGGATAATATAATATACATATTATAGGTATCTATATAAATACATGTGTTTATGCCTGTGTATGTAGAAAGACATATAAACACATACATGTATAGACTATCAAAGACTAACAGGAAATGAAAAGATAGGGAAGCACCGCCTTTATAAAACATAACATTAGTCCTATGAGAGTGATTATTGTCTATTACTGTCTAGATTATTATCTAGAGCTATTACATATATTACTATTGACTGGATTATGAGTAGCCCAATTAATAAAGAAAATTTCAGTTAGCTGCTTATATCACAAAGAATTCTGGATTAGCTTTATTTTCTACAAGTTGCCAATATATTCAAGAATGATTTGGCCACTGCAGCTTCCTCACTGATGCTATGCTGGTGATGAGTATACGAACCCCAAATGCAGCTATTTAACTAACAGTGGAATGGAAATACCCCATGGTAGTTATGGGGTCATGTCCAGATGTCACCGGTGAAGGCCTAAAGGTGGTTTAAATGGAAAAATGACACTTCAGAGTGAAAAAATTTTCTGGATGAAGAACAAATAGCCATTTGAACCGTAAGAACCTAGCTCAGAAATCTACAAATATATCTGTTGTAGCACTGACTTGACTCCTTAAGAGATATGGTTTTCTTACTGTATCAGAAGAAAACTAAAATAAAAAAAATAAAAAATAGAGGAACATGCCTTTAATCAATCTTTAACATTTGTTGCTTTGTAAAGCAATGAAAAGAAAGGCTGAAAAGGTAAGAACAGAATTCTAAACATTCGATTAATACAAATGACAATTTTAAATCTAAACAGGTTTAAACAAACTAATTATTCCCAGAAGAGTGGATACTCTCTCATGCACTGTTAGTATTAGATAAAAGCCTAATACCATTCCTTCTACCTGTTAATCTGCCCATTTAAGACTGCTTGTTATAAACATGCACTTCTTTCTGTATAATACATGAACTGAATTACCAAGTGCAGAAGTAAGAATAGGCACCTACATGAAACAGGACAGTTTTTACAGACAAAGCATCAGAGCATTAAAATTTTGCTTCTGCAGAGTGATAATTGATCCTGGCATCATTAGCTGAGTTTTCCTTCATGTTTCATCAAAGATTTAAAATACGGTAAAATAATTATTAAGTTGCTATATGAGTGATGTTTATTTGAGTTCTTACTCACACAATTAGAAAGAATGTAAATAGGTTGTCACTAAAACTGCACTAACAGGCAGCTGTGGGGAAAACAAATTATACACAGAACCAATTTATCAAGGCTCTGTATATGAACAAATGTTATCTAAGCCCTTTTATTGATTAAATTCTTTAAATAATTTTATTTACCTTTATGCAAACTATTAATCTACTTTTCTGGTTGAAAAAAAAACAGTGAATGTGTGAATCATCCTGAAAATTCAAATTGACTTTGTTCCATCTGTTTTGGCAAATTTGGCAAATTTTTTCTTGTATTTTCTATGTAAGTAGATGCTTACCAAATTTTTTGGTTCTGAAAGTTCATTTTCTCCTCTTTGCAAAAGAATCCTTTCTCCTTCCTTGTTGTTAAAAGGAGCATACAATGAGACAGAGAAGACAGATGGCTAAAGTAGGGGAAATTACAATTACACTAAACCAGGCATTTAAATCTACTTTTCCATATTTTGTTTTAGAGACCCATTCTTATCACTTTCAATAATGCATTTTCAGCCAGCTCTAAGAGTGACCCTTGGACCTGAAATAGAACATTGTATTATGCTAAACCTCCTCCAAGCTAGGTGTACTGAAAAAAAAATAAAAAATAAAAAATAAAAAAATAAAAATAATAATAATAATAATTAAAAAAAAAAAAAAAAAACAGGACTAGCACCAGGGACACAGGTGTCAAAGTTTTCCAAGCTGTAGGTAGAAACCCTCTGCTGACATCTGCTTCACTCCATAGTCACGGATGGGGTCTCCTGAACCCCTGACTCCTGCCACTAGACGTAGGCAGAGGCACATTAGTCTTAGCAGCTCAGTGCTTCTCCTCCAGTGGCCACAACGTGCTTCCTGCCCTTTCTAAAAAAACACGCCACCCCAAAGGCAATCCTAGGACACATCTGGGCAGGGATGGCTTCTGCTACCCTCTAAAACAGGAAGTAACCCTCACATCAGGATGGGTCTCACCCTCCTGCCTGGCCCAAGGGGCTCCGACTGTGTCCCATTTGCAAGAAGGGTATCTTCTGTACCTGAGTGGCACCAGTCGCACACTCCCCACTCATGCTCAGTTGTGAATTGTTTTACCTGACAGGGGCCCATATTTGCAAAATGTTTCCTTTGTCATTCTTCACTGGAAACAGGTTAGGGTTCAGGTGACCCTTTTGTAATTGAGTATCACAATCATATAATACAGAGAGTCTCAATCTTGTCAGACAAATAATCCTAAGGCTATATTTTAAACACTAAACAAGTATAGAAAAGGGGATCTCCTCCTACTACTACTAAAACAGAAGCTGCATTTAGTTTCTTTTCCCTTTTGTTTTTGTTTTTTTTTTCAGTGTGTGATAACCAACTCTGGAAATAACTAATGACTGAATCAAGCCTTTCGGTCAGGCAGGACTGCTTTAATCAATCTTATCAGGCTTAACCATAAACTGTGTGGCAAGATACTCATCTGTGTTAAGGAGGCTGCACTTTGTCATGCACATGAACAGAAATAAAAGGACCTGAGGGGGTGGGAGGAATCCCATAAGATTTTTTACAAATTTCTGAGACCTACGAAGTCTAAAGACCTAAATGAAGACCTTAAGATCTTCACAGTCACTGTTTTGAATGTAAGCATTTGCATTCTGACCTTTGCTTTTTGCACCAACTCCCATCATTGCTGTAAATGAGGCTGTTAAGCTTTTTGGATCACATGACATAGATGTGGACTTTTGGCATCTGAAGAGCAACTATATCCAACCAACCCAACATCAGTTTCTATTAATCTTCCTGTGTGCATAAGATCCTTTTAGTTTATTTCTTATACCGAACAAACACAGAAGTACTTCAGTGATGGAAAGGGAGTTTAAGGAGTATTAGGTAAAAGTAGTGTTTTCACACAAAAGATTATTTGATACTATTTGTAGCTATTCCAAAATTCATGAGGTCTTCACATTGATTTTAATTGCTCTAAACCAAGATTACAGAACCACAAAAAGTGGCCATAGGAAAAATCAACTTTAGTCAAAAAAAACTTTATATATAACTAAACAACTTTGTGGGAAAACATTGTTAAGCACATTTTGACCTTTTAATATTTTTTCCATTCCTTGATTATCATTTTCTATTTTCCTCTGTTAAAGAGGATGCAAAAAGAAAAAAAAAATCTTATTTAAATTACTCTTGATGTCAGGGAATAAAAATAATTGAGTAGTCTAAGAATGATCACCTACATGCCTGATCAAGTTATTCAGAAGCTATTAATGTCTCTGTTGCAAAGTAACGTAATTACCTCCTTTTTCCTTGTTCTGCAACTCCTTATTTTAGTCAAACCTATTTGACTGGTTCTTGTTTCTGTTTAGATGGATAGCTTCAAGGCAAATAATATTTAAATACCAGGAGACAAGACAGATTTGTTTATCATGAATGACAAAGTTAACTTTCTAAGTTCAGCACCTTAACAAACTGGTTTAAAAGTCAGGTAGTGGACAGACAGTGCTGTGTCTGTATGAAGTCCACATGAAAATCCCCCAGCTTGCATATCATAAAATGAATTTTGTTAAGTATTTAAACTGTTAACACTATCAGTGATTTTGACTTGATTAGATTAAGAAGTGCTCTTCAGTTGGTTGCTGGCAAAGTCTGTTCAGCCTAACTACTTCTGTTTGCAGTACAAACCCCCCAAGTAAAAAGGGCTTCTGGTCTCCACAAAACTTGAACCTGGATTAAAAATAGTTTCATTGCCATGATGAACTAATCCCAAAATACATCCTCATTTTCTATATATAAAACTGATCTTTTAAAACTTTAATGCTATGTCAACACACATATCCCTTAGTATGCAGCACTAATATCATTTTAATAAAAGTAATTGTTCCCTGGTGCAACCTTATGGAAGTCAATAGAACATAAGGGACATATTTGGCCTCTTATGTCTTATCAAGCCAATGAGCTAGGCAAATTCTGATACGGCTAAAGGAACTTAATGTCCAATTAAGAGCTCAGTAAGAAGAGTGAGTCATAACTCATCAGGTCTTTTATGGCTGGAAACACACTAGCCCATTCAGATCAGAGCTACCTATGGGCAAATCTCATAAAAACAGATGTTTGTATTCTCATTTTTTCATTCATATTGTAACCACTGTGAAACATGACCTTTTAGTGATAGTTAAATAGAGAATTGTTGCATTTCTCTTTCACCTCTTTCCTTTTCTTTCTGAACCAAAAGCATTTGCAGGTAGTTACACATGCAAGCAAGCAAGTTAAATCATATTATATTTTTTGTGCATTTTATTACTTTGTAGTACTGAAAAGGAGGCAACAGGCTAAATTTTTTCTCAGATTACTTTAAAGAGAGTGAACACTTCCTGAATAACATCTAGCAGCATTATGCAAATGTGCACATATTTTATACACCATTCATTCAACACACAGTCACAGGATACTATTTAAAAAGAGAAACTACAACAAGTAAAAGAGGGGAAAATGTTCTGAAGATACTAATCATGAAAGCGAGAGAATGATTAATGTGAAAGCTTTCACAGATGTATAAAAACTCCAGTGCGAAAGGATTCATAAAAATCAAGGAGAAACAATCCCAAGATCAAACTGGTGTCATAAACATAGTTATGAAGTAATGCCTCAGAGATTTTTTTGAAAACAAGGAGGGCAGCTTTAAATTGTATTAAAAAAAAATGGGTAACAAGTTTTAGATTATTAAAGTGACCAGACATGAGGTAGGCTGGCTACCTGATATGTCTGGATGAAGTATTACAAACCACTAAAGTTCAGAGAAAAAAGATTTGGATAGATCACGAAAATGGGAATTACATTAGTCAAGATGAAAAATGACTAATTCTTTTATATATATATATACACATATTTTTTAAATCAGACTGGCAATCATAAGTGGCTGACATGTGGGGAGTATACCATTATTCATACTTCAAAATCTTAGTGAACTATTAGATAGATGTTAAGCTTATATAGTTTCACCAGACTTAGCAAAATCCTATTCTATTATCACAGTGTCTAGAACATTGTCAATCATTAGAACACCTTTTGATTTATTTTGAAAAGGAACTGTCTAATAATCATAATTCTGCTATAATGTACTTCCCTATGCTTTCTAATATACATTTTATAAAACTAAGATTTTTATATTTCATAAGAATTTTATATTTCAGATATTTTATCTGAGGTTGTTATGCAATATGAAACATACACAATGTTAATAAGTCCTTTAAGACATCACAACTTTACTTCACAATATCTACATTTTAAAAGATTTAGCTCCATTGCATTGCACTACAAATTGTTCAAATTAACCTGTTACCTAGCTAAATAACATGAACAAGTGCTATTACACCTTTATTTCCATTTGCACTCTAAACAAGATTTACATCTACCTGATATTAAAAATACCAATACTTATAAGAAAAGAGGATTTCTTCCAAGTTCTAGTATTGCTAAACATTTCTTTTTTGGTTTGACATACTGCACTGCAAAAGATGTTCAATTTAAAGTTCTGAATTATTCTTTGATAAATCATATAAAAATCATACAAATTTGAAAGCAAAACAACAACCCAACCACTCCTAGGAAAACAATGCCCCAGAATGTAGATTTGGAAAACAAACAAACAAAAACCACAACAACAACAAACAAGCAAACAAAAAAAAAATCCAATCTAGTAAAACAGAGGTGAACTGGAATCCACCCCTTTGATTAAAGTCATCTAAAAATTAATTAGTACTGCTAGTCATCTTCTAACTGCACCTCCACAGGACAATTGCTCTCATCAAATATAGTTTCATAGCATTTAAGATATGTGAAGCAAAACACTCTCAAAGTATCAAAGGAGTCATTTTACATAGAGTGATGGAGATCCCTGGTTTTAGAATTTGGGGCTGCTACATTGGCCATCTAATAGAACTCAAAACACATAAGCATGCTAGCACCCTCATGAACCAGCAATGGTATCTTGATAAGGAGAGCATGACAGCACTGACTACTATCACTGAAAATAAAACAGTGTGCAGTTAGGCTCTGGTGAGTTTAATAATCTTGCTATATTGTGTTTTGTTTTTTTTTTTTGGGGGGGGGGGGTACTGGGGGATTAATTTTCTTAAAGAAAGCAAGAAGCAGTGTAACAGATGTTATTTCTACATAAGCCGTTCTCCTGAATCTGTTATAGTCTTCCCCTGCAACACTTTTAGTCCATCTGCTCACTTAAATACAATAGGCCACTTATTTAGAAAGTAGAAGGGAAAAAAAAAAAAAAAGCTGTTTCAGAAAAGAAAATGTAAACCAGTCCTATCAGCACATTATGAGATTTACTCTGTTGTTTTTAGAAGGAAAGAGGAGGCAATTTACTGTAAAGTGTTTAAAAACAGTAGCTTCAAGAATTTAAGTGGTCTAAAAACACCTGTTTTGAGGGCACGGGGAGCTAAATTAAGACCGTATTGCAAATATATGTGATGATGTCTAGTAAGGAATTTAAAATATAGCAGAAAAGAAATCAAGGAGTAATATTCAGGGTTATAGCATGAAACAGCTACTCAAGTCTGCTGCAGGTGGAAATGGGAAATAACAGCAATTTGAAAGGGCTGTCTCATTCCACTTTCACTTTTCTCTTACTATCTTTTCTGTGATGGCGTTTTTAAATTGTTGTATGTCTTTAATTTTCACAGACTTAGAAAGGATTGCTAAATCAGAGACAGCATAAAGAAATTTAAAAAACAGAACAGAGTGAACTATCGTCTGATACAAAACTATTACTATGCCATAAAAAACTTATCATAGTATCAGTTTCAAGAATATCATATCTTTACAACTGCTCTCTTATATGAACTCTCAAATGAACGTAAAAATGTTTCCAAAATGTATCACAAAAATTTCTGCACCCATTTTTTTATTTTTAACAATAAAATCATTTTAAAATTAATAAATTGAAAAATATTAGAATTTGTTCAAATTGGAAAAAAACTACAAAGATATTTTACACAAGTCTGCATAATTCTAACAAATAATTTTATTAGTATACAAGTACATTTTTGGAGATGGGCAAACCATAGCTGCATCAGGCAGAATATATGGACTACATGTAGTGGAAATCTTCTAAATACTATAACCAGAGATCTTGTATTACATCTGTCTCACTACACTATTGAACAGTCCTGTCTATGAACACACAAGCATATCCACAAAGCTAAGTATCAGGGGGACACTGACTTAACTGTAAACAGATGTACTGAAGACTGTTTTCGGACCAAGTTTATTTGTAGGTCTTTCTTTGCTAGCTGTTTGAAACTGTTTTCCTCGTTTATTTTGCTTTTATAAATACATAAGTAGGAACAGCTTTAAAAAGTGCTTTTAAAGAATCACAAAGTAAAATGGCTCTCTTGACAGTATTGCCTCCCAGAACTATATGATTTGTTGTTATACTTCACCATCCATTTGGTAAAAAATAAGATTACTGTCTTTCTTCCTTTCAGAAATACATTTCATATAAATGAGGGTTCTCCTTCACTGTTTAAAAGGCATAATAATAATACAGTAACAAAAATACAGAGGAAAATTTACTCTTAACCAAACAGAAGAAAAAAAAAAAGTTCTTGACTTTATATATCACAAGGGAGAAAAGGCATAATTCTATATCCATCAAGCACAGTTCCATTCCTTACCACCTTTGTCAAATAGCACTCTTCTGATCACAGTGATCCAGGGCAGCATTAATTACATTAATTAAATTAATTGCAAATTATCACATGAGCTTAGTTTTTTCCCTATTTTATGCATTGGTTCTCAGAAGTATTCATTTTCAAGTATAGAGGCATAGTGGTCTCAACTCAAGACGGTTTTGAACTTGAGCCTGGGGTACCAGTCAAAGAGAACACAGGTATTTTACTAATACCTTTTGCACTGAGAAAGTAACTCAAACAATACTCCAACATTACTCGCCATTGAACATTACTTGAAAAATTACTTCCTCAGAAGTACCACACAGAAAATATAATTATTCACTACTCCAAGTTACGAAATACTGGAAATGCCATGAAAACTGATTATTAGTTTCTTACTGGAAAGAGAGGTAAACAACAAATGTTTCCCCCCAAAAAAGTAGACTCTGATACATGAGAAGCACAATACAAACCTTGCTGACAAGTAAAACCAAGGAAAGTAAGATTTTTCAGTCTCAGAATCTCTGCCTTTCTCACTTTTTTTTTTTTTTAATCATCAAGTAAGTCTTATATTAGGAGAATTTGTTTTAGTGATGTTATAAGCAACATCACACACACACACTTTTTACCCTTCAGATTCAGCTGCAACATTTACACCTCTGGTTCACAATAAATTATTTTTTAATGTTTCTTTTGTATGCAAAACTAATTAGCTCAGTGAATAATTTTGTAACAAGAAAGATATGTTGAGCATTTACTAAATCTTCACACTAAATTAACCATAAACTCGTTCTTCATTTTGTGAGCTCACAAGATATATGTATTTTGAGAAGCAACCAAAAACTTACTAGAACTGTCTCAGTGTATGTTTTCACTGCAGGGCTGCGTATTTGAAAAGAAAAAAAAAATAAATCTCTATTTCATGTTAGAACAACAACAACAACAAAGTATATATTGCGTATCTTATAGTACGCCTGACAAACCAAACTACTCTATTCAGATTCCATGTTAAAGAGGAGAGGCTTTTTTTTCTTGTTTTCCATAAGCCACACAAGCTACATTTCCAGAGTACTATTTTATACTGTGCTGTCATACTAGCTCTACTATCATTTATAAAACAAAAGATGAAGTCTTTGAATTGCAGAGAATATTAATGGCTTTTTTTTGCTTTACATTATTGCTGACATCAAGCATATTAACAAAAAGCAAATTACAAAGAAAGAAAAAAATGCTATTTCTGAAGCGGAAACAATGAGGTATATGGCTTTTTTCCTGGTTGGATCTCTAAGAATAGCTTGCTACGGAGCAACAAGTCTTTTCATGTGGACAGTTTAGTTGACTGATAAACAATTTGGGGCAAAACCTATTTTTCAAAGCAGGTTACAAATATAGGAAATAACTAGCCAGTAGATATTCTGTGGCTGAGAGAGGAAATCATAAGTCTAGAAAGACGCAAATGATGCTATTTCATTTTTTCTTACAAACAGACTGTATGATTTATAAGTTTTCAGAAGTAAGATTTATAGTCTCTTTGAAGTCAGCCTATAAATAATGAGAACAAATGGAGACTAGGAAGGAGTAGCAGGTGTGAAGGAGAACACAGGGGTGGGCCTGGATACAGGCACTCTGGATGGATGGCTAACTTGTGTTTTACTGAAAGAGTTCAAGGGAATTTGAAGACTAGAAAAGGCAAGGCTGATAGAAATTGTGAAGAATCTGGCAAATGAAGTGAAAGAAAGGCTCAGATCAGATGGGGGACGCTCACAACAAGGTAACTGAGGCATTTCAGGAACATTGCACAAATCCATGCAGTTGGACCTCCATGGGGAATGTCCCATCCTGTATCCCCTCTTCTTGGAGGGCAAGCTTCTCCTCCTTCAAGGGGAGAAGTCATACCAGGTTTGGCTCTCCTCAACAGAAATTAGAGTGTCGGGAGACAGCAACCTGTGGTGCAAAAGTGACTGCTTTCATGCAAGAACAACTTCCCCTGTGAAACCAGTGATTCGGCACCTATACTGAGAAAGCAATCTTCCTTGGTCAATGGGCCCTTGTAGTACCTCCTACATGCACACGCACATTTCCTCTGAGGAAATCTGGTAGTTGTCTACCTCACCATAAGGAAGATCTTCAACCTACACAAACTTAACTCTTAAAAATAAAAAAATCAACCACACCCCCTGACATCTGTTTCTTATACAGGACACGTAATCAGAGAACAAATCAACACTCATGGATGGGCATTCACACATGCTTGCACAGGAGAATCATGCCCTCTCTGTTTCAGAATTATTTTGATATGAAGACATGATGCAACTTCATTTTAAATTGCAAGCTGTTGTTCCAGACTGTTGGAAAATGGAGCTTGCAGCATCAACTGTTTGTTTTACATACAGTATCTCAGAACAAATTGCATAACCTGAAATTTAATGCTAATTAAAAGAACTGGTTTCTACTGTAATTGCTCTATTTTTTGTCATTAAAATGGCTCGTTATGTAGCTTCCAATACATACCTATTTACTGAGTTACCAACTCAGTATAGTTTTACAACAGGTTTAGTTTCCACTGATTCAGTGCAAAAGCCTGGCTATACAGAAATAGAGACACGAAGTAAGAGTTATAATCTTGTCTATGATATGCAGACTTACATAGGCAAGAAATCTTAAGCTGCTTACGTGATACCAATTATAAAGATCACAACAAAATATTTAATCTTTAACACTATCTGTGTTATTCAAATAAATGAGCCGGCTGCATATTCCGCACTAGCTTACCTGAAGGATTGAGTACAAGGGCATGGGAATCTTCAGTGACGTCTTTAAATATCAGCGCTCATTGGCTCCTAATCATGTCTGGGAAACTCTGTCCTCCTCAGCAAACAAACTGCTCACTCAAAAATGTGATTCCAATATTCAGCAAAAGGAACATAAATCGACTGCATTTTTTGTCCAGCTAAGAAGCATGGTTGTTGTTTACCTACTTACTCAATTCATCCAGTTCAATTCTATACAACTCTTAAGGGAATTAAAATATCCACTAATACCAGTTGTTGAACCTAGATCTTAATGGTCAGTAATCTGAATGCCTAAAGTCAATAAGAAATATTTGGAAGGATTTAGCTGGAATTAGGTTAATTCAACTGAAGTTTGATTCATTTCTTTTAAACGTCTTAAAATCATCCCACACGAAAAACATCATTGCAGATTGAAATGACGTCATTTAAGTATTATATAAATGTGCAGATTCAAGCTGGAATGAAAAGCTCATTAATTAAAAGCAGACAACTTTTAGTTCCTGATAGATAGTGAATGTTACAGTGTTTTCCTCTGTCCTTAATGGACTCTTCTTTCTTTGCGGCTATTAAATGTGTCATTTTAGGGGTTTATACCCACAAGATGATTTTTAGGGCTTAAAGTATAAATCTTCAAGTGGAAGGTAACATCACTGTGTCACAGCTTAGAGAAGTGCTTCTTCTCTTTCATCATGTTTGTCATGGGAACCCTTCCTACAGATACCTGTCCTTCCTCCATACCTATATCTGAATATTAATACAGATTTCTTTCACAATCTCCGGAATTTTTTCTTTCAATTTCAAGGCTCAGTTATTTCAATTAGTAACACATCATATCACTAAGTACTATAGTGTTTCCAGAAGTCATGTTCACAAGACACTGCTGGTCTGACTTGCAATGTGTGCTTTGCTGCTTATTCAGTCTTGTCATCAAGTGTCTGTCTTCCAGCTACAGCAGCAAGCAATATTTGTGAATGAAGCTCCTTTCCACATGCTGCATCTGCCATACTTCTTACCACTAGGCTTCTCACAACAAAATCACAGATGAGATTATTTGGTTTCGTATGCTCTTCAGATCTGCATAGATGATGTATCACGTTAAGCTGGTTCTGACCTTTATAGAGCACTGCTTGACCTCGCTTTGCAGTTTTGCATGGCAGAGAAGTGCCAAGGGACGTATGAGAGACTAGGAACTTACTCTATAAAAACATGAGTTCTTAAATAAGTAATTTTTAGGTTTCTGCTGCAGCAGTAGAAAATAGCATTGCACAGGAGAAAGCAAAACTCTTTTCTCCTACTTCAGCAACTTTCAACTGACACAAAGGATTTCATTGTTTACCTAAAATGTTTAGTGCTTTTGGAAGTGATATATAAATTAAAGGTATTCTGCTGTTAGGACAAAAGAGAAAAATTTAATATCATATGCAAATAAGGAACTGGACACACATCTGAAGCCTCAGGCCTCGAGACATGAGAAAATGAGGAACCCCTTAGCTATTTCAACAAAAGCTTATCTCAACTTATAATTATTTTTGATCCAGAATTATTTCTAGCATGCCTATTCATACAATGCCTATTCACAAATGCATCACAGAAACAGTACACTGACATTATTCCTGCACTGTTTTCTCCTCCTATGGCAACTGACAAACTCCAAGGGTTCTGGCTTCATATGTCTCAGACTGGTCAAAGTATGAAAAATTCATTTCAGTCCTGGATTTTCATGAGATATTTAAATAATAAATTGAACTTAAACAGTCATCTGAACTCTAATATAAAAAGATTAATCTGTCTCCTGTAGGAACCATTAAAACTATATGCTATGTTAGTATTAAGAAAATCAGTGTCAGATATAACAAAAATAAGCTGGACTACCAAGTCCCTTACAAATAATTAATTTGGCTCTTAAAAGGGAAGAGGAGACTTGTTAATTGAAATGAAGGGGTTTTAAATTATTTGAAAGTTGGGAAGCAAAAGTGAGATGAGCCAACAGAGATTTGTAGAGAACATATCACGTTAAAATTGGCTTCAGCAACAGGGTAACCACCTATGTAGTTGGGGAGAAGCAATAGGCATCATGTATCTTGTCTTTAAAACATGACATTATTTCATCTTACAATCTTTTAAGCTAGGAAAACACAGTCTAGATTAAATTGCTATAAACTGGGTGCAACAGTGGTTGGATAGTACCTTGCAGAAGACTTGTCAACTGTTCTCTGTCAAAATGGAAGTAAATATCAAATGGCTCCCCACAGGGCTTTGTCTTTCATACAGCTCCATTCAATCTTTAATTAATGAAAGAAGAGAGGAGAGAGACTAAGCTTCTGTGGAAAATCACAGAAAACACAAAAGATGGGAAGGACTATGTTGAAAGTTGGGACTAACAATCTAAGAGAGCTCAACCAAGTAGAGAAATAGTCTGGGAGTAATTCAGAAGGTACAGGTACAGATTACTGAGAAACAATCAGCTGTAGATGTATCGAGCAGGGAACAACCAAGTAGACAGCACTCCTTCAGGAAAGGATCTTGAGGTTAGGGGGTATTGCATGCTCAAGAAGAATCGGCAATGCCATGCATTCACAGGACAGGCAGGCATCACAGCGGGATGTATAAGTACATGTCTATCCCGAAGAATGCATGAAGCAATGCTCCTGCTCTACTAAGTGCTGGCAGGGCCTCATCAGATGCCAGGAGAGAACACAAAGGAGCATCAGAGGTGCAAAGAGGGTGACATGCAAGGCAGCTCTGAAACAATCAGTGTTTCCTTCTCTAGAGAAAGGTGGGAATAAAAGAGTACCAGGGAAAACTACGTAACATTACATATCAGGTGTGTGAGATACTTTACTAAAATGAAAGAAATTATCATTTCCCCATATGGAAAAAGTTAGTGTCACTGCTACAGGAAAAAAAAAAAAAAGTTTAGATGATTGGAATAAGAAAGATTTTTATTAAATGGTTACAATAGTGAGAAAACAGTCTACTGAACTTTTTAGTAAGTTGCTCAAACCTCTGTTAAAAATATATATATATATTAATATCCCCCAAGGAAGAAAGAAAGGTTAACTTCTGGAGGTCCCTCACAACAAGATGTTTCTCAGCTAGTATAACAGTACACACGCACATACCGACTAAGGTTTGTCCATATCAACATCTATACTTCATTATAAAAAATAAATAAATCTTTTTCAAAGGATTGGATAAGCACCTGAAATAGCAGCAAGGAACAATGCAAAAGTTTTCATATCACTAGTTAATATGACACCAGCCAATACTTTGCAGCCAGACAGGACTGATTCTCATTATAAACGCTTCTTACAATACAGATACTGATGGATATGAAAAACCTCAGTATTATGAGCATGTACTTACGCAAAATTACATTCTTTATTCCTTTCATTTATTCGCTAATTGTTAAAATAATATGGTAAAAAGGACAGTAAGAGTGGGCATGAGTATTTAGCTGGGTATTTAACCTCAAAGACTGTGTAAATAGGTGTATTGTAAATATTTAAAGTTCTATGACTAAGCCTCACATTAATCCTTATTAACAGACTTTGTGCGTGCAGACAAGAATATTACCCATGCTCCTTCCCTAAGCAACGTCCTGTGAGTAATGATGTTGATAAGCCCAACCTCTAAAAAAACAGCGTATAATCTTTTTCTGTTTGCTTCTGTGGTGTGGGTCACTCGGTTACTTGCTTGAAGCTGAAGTGATACTTTATTTATAAATGCTATGTATATATCCTTTCATAGGTGCTGCAAATTGAGGGATACAAAGTATTGAAGAATACTGTGTATTACAGGTTTACAATAGATATCTCAGGTGGTTGGAAGGGACAGATCCCATAATAATTGCCACAGAGATATATAGATGTGGTTTTCCTATGTTTTTTTATTATTATTTTTTTTTATTTTTAAATATGCAAATGGAAACTCATATTTTAAAGATCTTAAATTTTCTTCTGCCCAAACATGAAAGATTTAGCTGTTTGTAAAATTCTTACATTTTATAGGATTCATTTTCCTGGAGGAATTCTGAATTTTATTGCTTAGATCATGGAGTTATAGCTGCATTCTTTTATTTTGTCTATAAATAAAGTGCATACATTTTGTTTTCCATGTAAAACATTTTCTTGTGACAAAGACAAATGTGATGGTTAGCTGAGTCTCTCTTAAGTAAATACAACTCTAATATTCATATGAGCTCTATCGAGATATTGAAAAACAGTGTTGTACCACATGCTTATGTTACTGCTGAGACATCAAAGTCTTTCATCTTTTTTCCCCTATTGTGTCAAGTGCTAAAGAAAAACTTCATGTAAAAGCAGGCCAACAGATTAGCTGAAGGAATAGCACCTACAAAGGTGAGTCACAGCAGTGGTGCAGTATGAGCTGGTAATGCACAATTCCTGTTTTAATGCATATAAGCTCTATTTAGTGACTTATTTAACATAACAGATACACAGTTAGTGAAACTTTTCAGAAGGTAGCTTTAAGAAACCAGAATATACCGAGGTAAATTATTTTTCAGCACAATCTAACTTGCAAATGAGCAAGTGATCACGAAGTCTATATCATGGTTTCCTTCTGATCTTGGATTAACAAAAGAACAGGTTATTTAGCAGACTCAAACTCCCTACCTCCTCTGCTTATTATGAGCATTCAAGCTCATAATAAAGGCATCTGACAAGCACTTGCCGTTCGTGCATCATGCATTATCCACAGACCTCTTAAATCTCCTTTACTGTGTGAGTCTCTGAGAATTGCCTTTTGTTTCAAGTGCTCAGAGGACAGACCCGCTCCTCTCCTGCTTGTTGCTCCCGGTGACTGACGCTTCTGCCTGGGCAAACCCAGGTGTCATCCATGAAACAACATGCTAAGGAGGTCTCAACTACTGAAAGGAAGGCAAGTTGAGAGGTTTATGCTGAGTAAGAAGGACTACATTTTAGTTATCAGCATTTCAACGCCGTGATACTACCATCATACTTCGATTAGCAACATTTGCCACTGGATAACTATCTGACCCACACATAAAAATGCACCAAGGTCAGCGAGTAAAATGAACTGTGAAGGTCAATTATGTTAATTTTCAACCTATTGGGTCAATCCATCGCTACATGTAAGAAAAAGGGGATTATAGTTATAGGTGGACTGAAAATCCAGAGAGTTTGCTGTGATATGCAACAGAATATCTCTTTAAGATGCCTTGCTTTGATTTCACTGGCAAAATAACTGCTCAATATTTGCTAATAGATGTTTAATCAAAACAATTTGATCTATGAAGCGTGAGGATTTCCAATAGGAATAAGACTAATATACATATAATCGGCATATTTAGAAACCAACCTATTTTGGAGTTCTTTTTTAAATAGTAAGCCTATAAATATATACTTTCTGAGAGTTCAGTGATTTCTAATTTTAAAAATAGGTTTGTTCCAAAATTTACTAAGGCATTTTTGCTGTATGAATCCCATAGTTTGCCTGCCAAAAAAGACAGGTTGTCAATTTATTTTTTTTTTTAAGTTTCACGTTAGCATCAAAATATGTTTTCACGAACTCTGTAAAAAATAAGGCATCTTGTGCTCTCAGTCGTGCTATGTATTTGCACTTTCTTGGTGCAACTTGATTATCTTCACATAATATTCCTGATACCAGAATAAATGTCTCATTCAAATCAGAGTGAAATCAATGGAAGTCCTTCAGTTACCTTCATTGAACCTTACATTTGTTGGGGATGAGTCAACTGAATGATATTAATTTATGCAAACAATAAGAATGAAGGCAAGAACAAGTGCTGACGTGTATATCATTTATGCTGAGAGTAAGATTAGCAAGACAACAAGGGTAATAGAGAAAAAAATACTAGATAGCTGGATAGCAAAATAAGTAGATTATACTCTGTCCACATAAAAGAATGCCATATCAAGTTAGTTGTAATGCTTAATATATCACAGAAGAGCTTTATTATCAGGAGTGATTTCAGTACGACCTACTTGTGACAAAGGTATCATTGTTCCAATAATAAAAAAAATAATCTGACATTTTCTTAAACAATATTTAACAAGTGTAGGTCATAACTTTTTAATGCAAGTAGTCCAGCATGCTGGACTCTTATATCTCATCCTAACAACAGTGAGAAATGGATAAAACAAACTTAAAGGCTGGTTGTTTAAATACAGTCAGTGTAGCTTAATTACATTTAATGCAAAAACTATGGGTTTACACTGTTTAAGTAAAAATCTCAAGGTTGAAGATATTCTCACAAGGAGATAATCGTTATCAGATAAATCATGAAAGAAATAAGCAGGAAAACAGCAGTGGTATTTATATGAACTTTTGTCCCTGTCTTAAAATTCTGCTGAACAAGAAAGACCAGGTTAATAGAAGTAAAATTAAATTTCAACATTTTCAATATAAACAGCTATTAGAAAAGGAAAGGGGAAAATAGGCAATAATGAAAATATAATATAGCGCAGTTCATAGCATATCCCAAGTTGGAAGGGACTCAGAAGAATCATTGAGCCCAATTCCTGGTTCACACAGGACCACTCAAAAACTAGATTCTACATCTGAGAGCGTTGTCCAAATGCTTCCTGAACTCCAGCAGGCTTGGGGTTGTGACCACTGCCCTGGGGAGCTTGCACCAGTGCCCGAGCACCCCCTCAGCCTGAACCTCCCCTGTCCCAGCTCCATGCCATTCCCTAGGGTCCTGTCACTGTCCCCAGAGAGAAGAGCTCAGCGCCTGTCCCTCCGCTCCCCTCCTGAGGAAGCTGCAGGCCGCCATGGAGGTTCTCAGGGCCCATCATAAGATAAAGATAAAAGGTGAAGAAAGCATTAAATATCTCTGCTTTACCTACGTCCCTGCTTGTTAGGTCACCAGCCCCATCAAGTAACAAACCAATGTTACCTCTGGTCCTCCTTTTGCTGTTAACATTCTTTAAAAGCCCCTTTTTTGTGTCCCCTACAGTACTGACCAGATTCAACTCTAATTTGGCGGCACAAATTTTCTCCCTACAATGGTGAACAGCATCTCTCCAATGTCCGTACACTATCTTTTCCCACTTAAGTTCTATTAGAAGATCCTTGACAAGCAAAGCCAGACTTCTGTCCAGCTTGCTTGACTTCCAACATTTTGGGATCACCTGCTCCTGCACTGTTAAAGAGATGGCTCTTAAAATGTGACCAGCACTGATGGACTCCAACATCTTCAAAAGAAGATTCCCAGGAGATCTTACTAACTAGTTCACTGAGCAGCCTGAAGTCTGCTCTCCCCATATGTAGTGTTGAAGTTCTGCTGGCTGTTTTTCTTCTATCACCAAAATTTTGCAAAATGACTCTTTAATGTGCACTGTGGCCAAGACAGCCAGCAGTAACCGCTTCACCATTACAAACAAGGAAATTAGTAAAATAGTAAGAAAAACAGAAAGACAGGAGAGATCTTAAAGTCAGCAGAGCAAAAGAATTCAAAACAGATTTTATTATATATTAGCTATGAAAAAGATCTTCATGTTTTAATTGGTCCCTGGTAGGTAGTGTTGCCTTTAGGACAGCTAATGAAATTGTCAGCCAAAATGAATTTCTAGTGTCCTATTGTGGCACAAAAAGCAAATACGTAAGGCACACCAGGTAGGAGTAACAAATATGTCTTGCTTGTCAATGGAATAACCAGTACCGACATAATCTGAGTCCGCTACATTTTGATTTCAGAAGATTATGTTAAATTGAAAAAGTAAAAAGAAACATGAGAATAAGGTTAGAAATAATATTTTGTTATCAAAAACTTCTGGTAAATCAGACTATACTTATTTCTTCTGTCCAAAGAGGATGTTAAAGACTGACTTGATCTCTAAATACTTGTCTGTGGAATATTAATTTGATAAGAGAGCTGTACAGTCTCTCAGACAGACTCACACACCAGAAACTGGTCATGATGAATTAAGAGGTGGTAGTGATTTGTTAGGCAGAAGTTAATCTGGGCAGATATAGTCAGATAGTAAAATGCACAATTCTAAGTGAGGCTAATTAACAGTAGAATCTGCAACTCATGCAGATTATGTGGGCTAGAGAAATATATCTTGTATTTACAGCCAGTAATTCACTGCTGGTCTAAACTCATGTGTCTAATCAAAGGCTTACCACAGTTGCAACAATACTAATGCTTATTGTCAAAATTATCAAATTATTATATAAAAGACTATTAATAGCACATTTACATCTGTTATCCGTGTTCCCTGAGTATCTGCCCTGTTTCACTGCTGTTGTGCTCCCCACTCATGCCCCTCTGGGTCCTAAGGTCAGCAAGGACAATTGTCTGCAGGAAGAAGAGGTAGGGGATCTGGGATCAGAGTCAGCATCATCCTGCCTTCTTTACCAGGAGGAGTATCATGCTAGCAGTGGGTTTCTGCCTCTTCCCCACTCCAAGGTCTCCATGGCTTTCGTTTTGTTCAATTCTAGCACATGCCGTACCTTGATCATCACTAATTCACAACCCCATATCATATTCTAATATACTATGATTTAGATGGTAGGTATTGAATATTCTAGACGTTTGCCCTTTCTTTTGTTTGGCCATGAAACTGGTTTTATCTGATTTCCAGTGCTGCATTCCATTGCAACGTTCGCATTTTGTTTATAACCTCTGCTGTCACCCACAAGATGTATTTTAAAGGCCTTTGTTACCACCCTTCCCCTGTTCTCTTCCACTCCATGTTATTATCATGGGGTCAGAGATAGTTCACACTACACAGAATAACCAATTATTATTGCTGTTACTTACAGAGATACATCAAAATTATTGTAACACTATACTACACAACTGCATGGAGCTAACCTGAGCTAGGACAAGTTAGGTGATATTCAACTTCTCAAGAGGTAAATGAGCTAAAACAGAACTCCAGGCAAGCCCAAAGAAGGGCAACCAAAGCAAGCCTAGGAGGGCAAAGCTCCAGGGCCTTGCCAAGTCCATAGGCTCTTTCCAGTAATGGTAATAACAACTTTACTGCATTGCTGACCAATATTGAAGTGAATTGTTCAAAACTTACTTTTGAAGCTCAAATAATGTTAAAGTGAGAATTCATTCAGGAAGGGAAAGGCTGTTGCTCTGTAGGTAGCAAGTCTAGACAGCTATAATGGTCTCTTTCTGGATTTATAATCTACAAACATAAATTTAGCATGTCCTGTGTCTTGAAGGGCTAATTCCTCCTCGAAATTTGTATTTGCATGCAAAACACAAAGCTGGTAGAACAAAATAGACTTAATTGTTTCTTTTGTAATATTTTGCTTTTGGATTGTAGGCACTGCTTGAGTTATCACAAGACCCATCAACTGTGGCAGCAGTATAATTGTCACACAGACAAACTTTGCATGCACACTTCTAGCTTCAAACAGGGAAAAAGAACAAGCTTTTAAATATTGTAACATAGCTGGCTTTGTAAGCACAAAACTTTTTTTTTTTTTTTTTTTTTTTTTTTACCCCCCCCGTGGCCAGTGATCTTTAAAGACCTGGAACAAAAGGTGATATGATTTTCAGATCATCAGATCACACCTAAAGTTCAAACCAAGTTCAGCCAGATGGAAAAAGCAGTTTTTGGGTCAGTAACTTTTAGCAGAAAGATAACTTTTCTTGCACTTATGGTTCTTTTTACTGCATTTTATTTCTTTACTTATTCTACACCTGTTCCCCTCCATATTGGCTACTACTTTGCAGCCTGCCCTTTAGCTGATAGGTGATACCATCTGGGACTTCATAAAGCAGTTTTGGACCAGGTGGCCTTGCAGAAGTAATTCAGTGCCAGAACAGAGCTCCTTTTCAGATGTGCTCATCTCATATTTGCTGTTGGATGACCAACCAATCCCTTCTAAACATAGGTATGCCCTACGCATACCGTACGCTACACGAGGCTTTTTCATAAGCCAGAAAGTTTGGTTTTCTTTATTAACACAAAAGAAAGTGCTGTGCTTAAAGTTAGTGTTGTGCGTTAGATAAACAAAGCTGTTACCTTTTAGCACCGAACTTGAGAGAAGAGGCAGTGCAATAGTGCACATTAGGTCTACACGAACGCATTATGATACTGTAATATTTACAACAGTTGAATTAACATGTGACCATCTGCTTTTGTGTTTTAAGCTTCATAGAAAGGGGTATTTTATTGATGCATTTTGACAATCTTTAAGAAAATAATTGATTTAAGAAAGTAATTGAAATGAGATATTTAAGTAGCAAACAACTTTGTAGTAGCCATTTTGGAAACTGATTCCCAAGTAGCTGGAGTTTTTAATGTGGGCAATTTTCTGCTTTCCTAGGCTCAACAGCTCACTGCTGATGCAGAAAATCTAGTGAAATACCTTTTTTGAAATGCTGTATTAAAAGGGGGCTAAAACAGCAACAGTACTAACCCATCTGTGATGTACATTAAAAGTTCATCAAGACAAGTTTCTTAAGAATGAACAAAGATAAACTAATTACTTCATTAACGTACACTTTGTGCTATTTACACAGCTCCAAAAGCATCTTTAACACCACATCTTAATAATATTCCATCAGTTATTAGACCCCTGCAGCACCCCAGGAGGGACAAGTTTCTCAGATAACTTTGTCTCATGCAGTTTCCTGCATGGCAGCAACTTCCCCAGCAGGAGTCCTTTTCAGAATCTCTCATGTCAGGATTCTTTCTTTCCCTTTGATGACGTGCCTCAGCCATGTCAAACACCGTTACTTCAGGGCCCTCCTAGCTGCAGAAGTATCAAGCACTGTGTCTTCACCCTACAACTACAGAAGTTACACCAGTCCCTCAGTGTGTCAAACATGTTTATTATTTTTACCTTTCAGTGACTTTTAGTTCCACAGAGTGCTTGCTAAAAATCTTCCTTTGGTTTACCAACTGCTCCTGCTGTTACATATATTAGCCTTAATAAAATCCATTAGTTATGCACAGTGCTTTCTTCATTAACGAAATACAATAATGTTAATGTTTCTGGTCTAATGTGCGGCCAAGCAGTTGTCAGGATTCTTTTCAGATTGCTATAAAATTAAATGCACATAACATGAAAGGGGTTAACAAGTTATTAATACCTAGTAAATGTGAATTTAAATTTTAAAAATGCATTCACGAAGATTTTTAGCAGATTTAACCACTGATGCAATAGATTTTTTATGTTATTTCTCCTTAAAATACAGTGAAAAAAATGTATTAGAAGTTTTTGGTTTCTGTTATGTCAATGATTTAAGGTGAAATCTTTCTTATCCTTGCTTGAGCCAGATGCACTCAATAATGTAAACACAAAAGCAAATATTGTGGCAGGTTGAAAAATAAACATGGCTTAACTCTTCCCATGCTTTGCCCCGGGGAAGGAATTTACACCAGAGCACAAAGGATTCAAAACATTGTTACTAGAGAAACTGAGTGAATAATTCTTATTCACCGATGGTTTTATTCTTGTACATTTATATAATGTGGACACACAGAAAGAACATTAGCCACTAAAAAAGCACAGTCAACAATTCTGTGAAGATAAACTGCTGACAAACTGGAATCTGGCATTTGCTCTTCTTCAAACCCAGCCTAGCCACAAGCTCATACACATATATGAAAGATTTTTCACATCCAGAGTAGTTTGTTGTTAGAAACCATAGGGGGGAGGGGGAAATGAAAATCAATTACTGCATTTGTAATATGCCTTGTTAAGTGCTTGGTAATCTCTCTTCCCTACTCCAAGAACCCCGATTTTTTTGAAAAGAAAAAAAAAAAGTAGACAGCACTGCAGTTTCACAGGAGAAATGGTCACTGGTGAAATGAAGGGGACCTTCAGAGTCCTACCTTCAGGGGACATACAGAGTACAGTAGATAGGAAGGAAGAAGGAGTAGGTTTATGCAGCAGAGGGTTTACTGAATGCCTAGTGATATATATGACATGATTTAAGATAAATTACTGAGAATGTATCTTCATGTGCCACTGAAAACATCATGTTCTTCCTCCATTTCACAGTAAAGAAAATGGTAGGGTCAAAAACTCAACTGCTGACATTCATAAAGATACGCATCCTTTGAAGGCCAAGTGGTCCATTTTCACATTTTGAAGACCTCTACTAAGCAGATGAGAGTGTTCAGAACTGATCACCGTGTACTCAGCAGTCCTGTGAATATCTCCTCATACAACATTCCTTCCATTTTTAGTTTTCACCAAAATATAAAGTACATTAGCAGCTATTGGTAGCATTCATGCTTCCTTCCTCGTATCTCACATAGTGTGCAAGTATATACTTCCTTCAGATGCTGTTTTCCTTTGGAACACAGCCTGAATTCTATGTAAATGCTTCCTCAAACCACTGCACGTGATGTACGGAAGTAGGTAACATGCTCTTTTGGGTATATTTCTTTAACTGCCTTTTGCTGATGGGGGATGAAACCTATTCTTCCCTTATTCACTCTTAAGAATATCTTTCACCTTACCGTTCACTTCTCAGAACGATTCAGTTTTCCTGTTTAGTCTTACTTATAACACCAAACTAAGCATGAAGCTAAATGTTGCCAATGCCCTTGCTGACAGTGATAGTCCTGATTTGGGTTTCATAATATACCCCTGCACGTGCGCTGACAATATAAATCCTGCAAATAAATAAGAAGTTTGGCACTTCCAAGGGACAAAACTTGTTGCCAAAGCTTTCACTACTGACGTTAGAATCTTTTTACCTCTAGCTGGTACCAAAGCTCTGTCCAGACTTCCGTTTACTTACAAGATACATTCACAGAAATGCTGTTCTCTTTATCAAAGTGACTCTTCAGTGCCACAGAATACTAATATTTCTACAGAAGCGATTATGTTTTTGGCTTAGTGGAAACCTAGGTGCAATGCTGATTCCAGTTCCATTTAACTGTGTTTGACAGCAACTACGCCCAAGGATGAATCAAGGTTGACATATTTAGAACAAAATAGTGGAGCACTTGACTAAGCCAATAAATGGTTCCAGCTGGGACTTGTCCCGTGGTTGGCGATGAGGAAACTGGGGGTAGTTTCTGTGGCAGATAACTTTAGCTAAGGATATTTTGCATTTACCAGAAACAAAAGATATTCCAATTATTTTTCTAAATGCAGATTTGTTTTTTCATTTGCATCATTTTTGTTGTATTCCTGTGTTAGATATTCCTTGGGTATTTGTTGCATTCCTGCTTGTATTTATTGCTATTTTCAGCCTCAGCATGAATCTGACTGGGAGTTTCAATTGTTAGGAGCAAAATCGACCAGGATCTAAAGTTCAACTGAAGGCATTTGTGGGATGTATTTGGGACAGACTGATGAAGAGTACAGAAAACATTGGTCACTCAGTCAAAACGTAATAAATAATGAGGGTAGTTCTGTAGTCAATGTTGCTTATTTTTTTTCTCTCTAGTATCAGAAAGACCATAAAAACTGTGAAAACACAGCAATCTACAGTTTTAACTTATTCCTCTTTTTTTTTTTTTTTTGCGTTTGTGATGGCAACATATTTTCAAAGATAAAAAATTTATTGCAGTCAATGGAGTTAGGTTTATTTTCACCAATGGTGAATATAAAGTCTTTTTATTAACTGATACATTTTCACAAGAGATTGAGGACAGCTTTTTTTCAGTAAAAAAATTTGGAAATTTAGGTGCACATTCATCTTATGCATGGAATTGTAAGTAGCCTTTAAACATCCAACCACCAGCAGGCTGGCATCTTTTCGAAATTAATGAAAACTGTGATAAGTATAACCTGTAAATATTTAATCTGGATTCTAGTACATGGTGTTCTGCTTATGTTCTTCCTTCTTACCAGAACCTATCTTTAACCTCACCACCACTAGCACAGTGCAACAGAGTTAATATTGAGAAGCCACATTCTGTTTCCATAATTGCATGTTAATAATTCTTCTATACTATATACACAGAAGTATAATTTAAGGCCTTCTAATAATTTTGTTATGTGTGGTATAGAACAAACAGAATAGGAATAGGTAGTTGCAACTAGTAGCCCAGATGGAGGGGGGGGTAGCCAAAACTTTCTGCATGGCAGTTATAACCACAGGCATCTCATCGCTACCAAATGCTGATAAAATATTATTCCTCTGTCTTTGCTCTCTTTAGTTTTAACAGTGTACTAGCTTTTGAAAAACAGACACACTAGGTGTTTTGAGTTTTCTGTCCTGATTTTCTCATCTAGACTCTGTGCTGCATAATATGATTCATACAGTACCATATACATCATAGGATGTTCTGAAATACTATGATATTTTGTAGAACAAAAAAATATTACTGTTTTCGTTGTCTTCCTGTGCTGATTATGAAATCTGTATTCAGACAGGCGGTGTTTAGCACAAACATTTTCTTTCTCCTAATTCATACTAATCTGCATTCCACATGCAGTCTCACTACATATATCACCTAAATTCCTTATTTTTCCCCTGGCCCCCACAAGAGATTATTACTAATATTACTTTTATTATTGTCATTGTTGTCATTGTTCCATCCCTTCCCCACAGATTCCAAATGAAACACAGTGAGCAGAAAAATTGTATTTTCTAGATTTTGGTCTGCAGTAAAGAATAATGCAGCTTATCTAACATCATGCAGTTCATATTCACACCAGTGTTCAACCAGATTATCTTCAGTGTTGTTTTGTCTTCCTCCATCTATATGCCCTGTGTCCCCCACCCCAATAAATTTAACAGCTCCTCAGCTTTGGCTTAAGCCTCAGTACCAGAACAAGTATAGTAATCAAAGAAGAAGGTGTTTTTGTTTTATGTTTCCCTGAAATATCCAAAGGCCACTGCCCTGTAATAGCTCTTTGAAAATCTGAGTAAGTGACATTGCAATGCAACAGCTACCACATCACCAGCTACAAGAGGACCAATTTCATCCTACATTTTCACATACCAGGATCTCACTGCCCAGACTTTTCCAGCAGTAAAATTGCAGAGCTGTTGGAGGAAATAAAAGTGCAGAAAACCCTTCACCCATTACACTCCAGCAAGGCCATTTAACCTAGTGCTGAATCTCACCATCACAGAGATGATAAGCTTTGCTATTGAGCATGTTTATGTGCAAAACATTGCAGAATGAAGCCTGGATGAAAACATAGTTTATGGTAGCAGTCTGTAAAGACATCTTGTTCTAAAGTCTCTGTGTTCCATGAATCTGGGACTATACGTGCACTGAGAGAAAAGACACAAGAGATACTTACACCAGTCACTGAAAAAAAACTTTAAAAACACTGAACTGAATCCCACTAAAGTACCAATTGCTATTGATTCAAATGAAAGAACTGAGTAGGAAGCACACATTAGGGTTGGATTCTTCCTGATTCCTTTTTATTTTTTTCCCCCCTTTTCTCTTTATGAGCTCCACAGCTACAACAGAGACTGGATCTTGGTTGCACTTTAACTACAAAATTTTCCAATTTGTGATACCAGGAGGAACAGAAAGTAAAGATGCCCCATCATTTTCTACCAACATGATTACTTTTGAGAGTATAGTCTCAATCTAGCTCAACCTTTCACTACTTCAAGAAAGAAATGAGAAAGCAAAGCTCCTGAAGAAGAAATATTTAGCTATTGTTACAGTAGAATGATAAAAACTGTCTTTTTCAGTTTGACAGTCTTTGTGTATGGGTATTATTTTACCAACCTATTTCCTAACACTTGCTGAGCATATGCAATACCATACAGATCTAGAGATTCCTAAAGTTGTGGGGGTTTAAGTAGGTGCAGAAGTCTGAAGAAAGTTGTCTTTCTTGAGATCAGAGCCAAATAAACTTTGATAGTAATAGCTTTAGTAAGATTTTGTTTGGGCTTGACCTGTTAAAGGACTTGATGGATTTTCTGAGGCCTCATCTAACATAGTTTCGATATACTTCTACCTACACAGAACTATGTACTACCAATTACAAATCCTAGGAAGTCTCATCTTCAAACAAGTCTAACTTGCCCTACAAAGCTAAAGTATTATCTCCATTAAACAAGCGTTCAACATCACAATACAATGTTTCTCCAATTAAATTGAAATGTGTTATATAGCGCATAATAATTTGGGGACTGAAAGTGTGAATACTTTTAAATGTGGCATATAAATTTCTAATAAAGGATACTTTTCAAACAGGATCTCCTGCTGAAAGAGTTCATTGTATCTAAAAAGTAGAAACCTGTCAATAATACCCATGTGTCCTATAAAATGTTTTCATTTCTTTCATGGTATGTTATGCTTCATCAGTTTCTTTAATCCTAGCTGCAGTTCACGTTGCCATGCTGAAACAGCTCACTGAGCAGTAATTTATCTCTTGACTGTGGCATAACAACCACAAATGCAGGTTATTCTGGGAGTGAGGATTTGCATTGCATAAACTGTATTTTTAAAATCATTTTCAAATGAGATTAATTCATGATAGGAAAATTATTCCTCTATTTTTGGATCTGGTTTCCAAACACTTGAGGCTGAGTCTTGAGTGTTTTGTTGGATATCAGGCAGAATCTTCATTTGAGGATTAGGGATTTCTGTAAAAACGAAATGATACCATGAGAGAAATGAGAAGATGTTTCCCCCATTTACTTTAATACCTATTTAAAATTGGCATTGGAAAGATAATGACAGATTGCATTTTAGCTGAATTTTTCAGCTGTGCACTAGATGACTTGTATTTCTTTTCAATTAGGCTGACTGCTTTAGCGTGGTAGGAGATTACTTCTCCCGCATGCTGAAAAGATATTAACAATTAAAATGGGGGGGGGGGGGGGGGGGGGGGGACAAGTATCAGAGGACTATAGCAGTTTTCTTTGCCAAATGACAAGGGTTTCTCTTTGTAAGTATCTTGTTTTAGTGTTTGCTATTAAGCAAGGATGCTATGCATTGAATAGATATAATTATTTTAAGACAGTATTTGATATAGATAGATATTTAAGACAAATGTAAATATTTACATAACAGTCATACTTAAATAGCTTGGCCTCATACATCAGAATGGAGTGAAGTTTTCTTCAGGCATAACGCTGTGTGAAATGTGCTTCTCGAGCTTTCAAGGCCCAGATACAGTAAACAACACTCTTGTTTACTCCTCCAAGAATGGAAGAAAATCAAGGGATGTGTGAGCGCCTCCCCCTGGTGCGGAAGAGGCTGGGGGTGTTGTGGGAGGGCACAGGTGCCCTCATGGCCCCAGCCACCTGCACCCTCCAAGGGGCAAACCTCACCCGATTTTCCATCGCTATGTTATAGCATTACTGATCTACTTCTGGTGGCTTTCTTACAAATTACTATTGATTTCATTAATGGAAATTAAACTCAGTAACAATAGCAAAACCCCACTTCAGACAGTCTGCAATTAACATAACTTTCCTCTCTAAACCACCCTCCTGAGAGGGCAGGCAAAGATATTGCAGAGGTCAGTGGGATCCTGTAACTTTTATGTTCTCTCAAAACAACTCCTTGCTTTTTATTACTAAAGTGTGTTTGAATTTAGATTGCAGAGACATTCTGTATTGTCAGTGCGTTTTAACAATCTCAGAGTATCTGTGAAACACTGTCTTACCTTCATCTACTCTGTTTCCTTCCTGCTGATTTTTCCGTACTAGCTTCATACTAATCCAAACCAATGTTCATTTATTAAATATCTCAGCAACCAGGCAAACGTGTAGCAATCATAATTGCCATTTCCATCACAACAGGCAGTGGCACAGTTGGCTCCAAATTATGCGCACTTTTATCCTACTCCACTCACCTAAGTCCCATTGTTATGATTTATATCAATTCATGCCTAGATTATGTCTATATGAGTTTAAAAAAAGAGGTATGGACAGATGCCTATACACAATGTATAACTAAGTATGAACTCCAAAGTTCATTTTGTTTTTGTATAAAGCTACCAAGTCCCATATACAAATATTTAATTTTTTTTAGCCATCTCAGAACCACTTAAAAACTTTTTGAAATAGACAGACTTTATCATGTTTCATCTTCTGAAGCTAACCCAGCTCAGCACTATTAACTTGCTACAGTACAATTACTCCTAGAGATTCTTCTGAATTATTGTGTAGTAAAAAAAAATTAACACCTTTTTTGATTATGCGTATTCAAAAACAATCTCTAGGATCCAGATCTTCAATTTCAGTAACTTTGCATAGTAAAAATGATCTTAGATACACACCAATTAACAATGTTTGAAAATGTAAACCTAGACTGAATTAACTTTAACATCTTTGGCAAATTCTTCATTCATGCGGTCCAAGATAGGCTGGTATAATTAGATCCAAGATCTAAGTACTGAAGTCCAAATGACAATGCAGAAAAAAAAAAAAAAAGACTACTTATAGCATTTTAGCCTGTATAGCATCTTCAAAAATAATCAGGAACAAGAACCTTATGTTCTACAATTCTTTTTCTTTTGATAGACAAATTATACTGTAGGCAAAGATGACAGTAAAATAGAAATATGTTGATACCTATGCATGTACTCACACTTCCTTAGTCTTGCATCTGTAACCTACTCTTCAACCCTGATTTGTAACAGAGCGAACACTCATCAGAATTATGTCTGTCCTCATCTTTCACACAGAAAGGTTCTGGATCAAAATCCTCACGGTAAGTGAAGTTCTCTTCATTTATAGTTGTCTTAATCAATTTGAGCAGCCTCTACTTTATGTGGGTTTTTCTTTCATAAAACAAAAAAAAAAAAAACACCCACGGTTTTCAGAAGACAGAGAGAATGGATACACACACTGCAGAGATGGAACAACTCGGACACAAAGCTACTCAATTCTCATTTGAAGTCAAAACAGAACAAATAAAGCATTCTCTGAAAGTACTCTGGAACTCTATTTATGAAATAGGCTTAGAAACAAACTGCCCTATATGGTGGTTATTACAGCAATTACTATTAACCATCTGAACAGACAGACACACACTGTGATGAAAGCTGCAGTTTAAAAAGCAAGGTGAGGGTCAACATGTTCAAATCAGGTTTCAGTTTTTGTCTGGTTTGTCACTGAATTTAATGCTTTGAACTCACTAATGGTAATTAATAGCTATTAACCACTGTTCAAAGCAGTCATACATCTATACACAGATAAAATACTTGTTTTAACAATAAGTCTCCTGGCCACAGAAAGTATTTCATCCTTCTCCCAGTTCTTCCTCAACGTGTATGAACCCAGGTGCCCAGGGATCAGCATCTTGTGTGAGCCCATTATTAACTTCTCTGCTGAGGTGACCAGAGTTGCAAAACATTAAACTAAGAGTGCCAGCTGCAGTTATTTTTTATATACTGCAACCATGCAGGGAGCACTACAAATTCCTGGAAGAAGAAATATTGTCTACCCTTATTGGCTAGATGGCTTACTTCATTTTCTGACTCTTAAATATATTTCTAGCAGGTAGGATTGATTCTATAATGATAAAAAGTTCTGCATTTATGCACATGGAAGTGAATCAATATTAATATTTTTAAATTCCTAGAACAAGGAATAATCTTTTATGCATAATAAAGGAATGAACTTGCACTCAATTCTATTTATAGGATAAAAGTTATAATGGTGTAAATTCAAGAACTATATTAGGATCTGAAGCTTTGACAAATAGAGCATTGCTGTGCAGGAAGTCAGCAATCACCCACAAGTGAATTGTCAGGGACAGAAATTAATGGTGGACACAGATACACATCTAAGGCATATTTGGGGTTAGTTGGGTTTATTAATCATTACCAGATCTTTACCAATCCTTAGTCTTTCTTTGAAGCTTTTTGCATTTAAAAGATATTTACAGTGGGGATCAACTAATTTTAAGTGTCAAGTTCCTACCAACAGGCAATATTTTTGCTGCGCTAGGGCATGGGGCTGTAACAACAATCACCTCAGAAAATCCAAGCCACTAACTCGGATGCTAAACTTGGAATCAGTCTTAGGTTAGTCCTACAAATAATCCAATATCTACAACAAGGAAGAAAATAAAAATTACGTCCATATGAACGTGTGTGTGTGTGTGTGTGTATTTTTCCTTCATCTGAGAAGGAATCTGAGATGGCTCAGCCCCTAGATGTGTTTTTTTATTCCATAATAAAAATGCATGTAGATGTTGCTTGTAATTCCCTTCTATGTGCACCCATTCCATTTATGCACAGGTACTCATGGAGAGAGTGGGTTTATCTGCTTGCTCTAATGTTAGAAAGAGGACATTAGATTCAGATCACCCCTTAGCTTGCATTTACAAAGCTTGCTATATATTAGCTACAAAACAATATTTTTCAGTTCACTCTGGAATAAGAGCTGAAAAAGAATAAATATTCTTTGATGGAGAACTATGTAACATGCAGGCTTATTTCAGTTACTGTAGAGTGTTCATTACACTAGTGCACACACTAGATATTTTCTAAAAACTGTCAGTCACTCTCAGATGACTACAAGAGGTGTCTGTTGAGCTGTAAGAGATTTAAGACAACAATAAATATCTGAAGTAGATAATTCCTTGTGTGCCTAAAGTTATATGCATGCAAACATACACACACAGAGTAATTAAAGTTGAGAGGAACCTCTGGAGGTGATACAGCCTAATGCCCTCCCAGCTGACCAGCATCTGAAATAAATGTGAAACAAATCAAAAAGGAAGAGAAAAAGATCTTGTATGGAATGTTTCTGGAATAGTATAAAAGAAAGATAGACAGACAAGAAAGATTTCCTTGAAATGTGGCTCGTAGCATTGTTGCTCTCCATTTGAAAGTTACAGCGTTTCAAAATCACTCAGGTAAGACAACTGTTGGAAGTTTTTACTTGGAGAGTCTCTAAGAGAAACATCTTGTTACTATGCTAATGTGCCCAGTTGCTTTTTCTTAGGAATTGCCACAAATGAGTTCTTGCAGTTACACATCAGCAACGGTCACTAAAAACGCTAACTAAGGACTTCTGCAAAAATAAATAAATAAATAAATAACTTTAGATGTTCCTAGAAGATAGGAAAAATGAATCATTTAGCTCCAAATTTATCATTTATCTGAAAATTTGTTTGTTTGCCTGGGTATTTTTGCCTTTATAGGATTGGTTGTTTTTGCATTGATCTTCTCAGGGCCATCAGATTATCAGTGGAGAGAAGTGTCCAACAGTTATCACCTACTTATCATCCAGCAGCAGTCATCAGTAGGGGTATAGTAACAGTGTATGCATGCAGTTTGCTTTACACATCTCTAACTGTGAATGACCTGAGGCACCATGAACATACACCACGTATGGAAAAGGGAAACAGGAAAACATACCGAGGAAAAAAGCGAATTACTGAATCATCAAGCAATACTCTCACCAAATAATAGTACTTCCTAAACTTCACAGAAGCCTTTTTAATTCCTTACATTTCCAGCCTTTATGGCTTTATAAAATGAATTCACAGTTTATATAGTATACATCACGGCTCTTATTGCTTCAGTTTTCCACTTATGTTTGTAACAGCACTCACAGTGAAAAATAATAATCAAATGTAGAAAGTTACAAGAAAAGGACAAGAACGTTTTTATATGCAGTGGTTCCACTAATAAAAAATTATAGCCATAGTTTCAAGTTCTTCACCTACAGATCTAACAGCATGATCTTGGCCAGTACTAAATGCTGTTTGCTCCAAACTAACTAGAAATACTGCTGCAGGTGACAAACACCTGCTCTTCTCACCTGTGCTAAAGTCAACACTGCAGTGGCTATGAAAAATAGACCTCTATATTACTTTGAAGGTAAACCAAAACATTCTGATATCTTAGACAAAAAGAAAACATGAAAGCATTTGATAAGTGCATACAATCATTGTTCTCTCCTTAGAGCTTCAGAATTAGAATATGTGCAGACACATGCATTTACATATACAGAAGCACACACTTTTTTCAGGAAAGTCAAAGTTCAAAAGTCACCTCTAAAGACTGTTCTTATTGCAATACCCATTAAAAAAAGAAATTGTGATGCCATTGAAAACCTACTGAAAACACTGAAAAAAAATATTAATGCAACTTTTACTGCAGAAACCCAATTATGCTCCTTTGCTCACTAAATTTCTGTAGACCACACATTTCCTAATATACATAGATCACAGAAAATATGATGGGTGACTCTGTCAGCTAGTGCTGAAGTGCTGTAGGCTCATGCTGAAGTCCTTGAAACTTCATTTTATTGATGTGCCTTAATTGCATTAAGTCCTACCAAACACAGTCCATGTAGGCCTAAGGCCAAGTGCAGCCCATGCATTAATTTTCTAGGTAAGGACTTCAATATTAGGCCCTCATTCAGAATAAACTGCATGTCAAATCAGATAGCAATAGAATTTTAATTTTTTATTTTATTTTATTGAGAATAAAACCAAGGCAGTCTTGCAAAACTCTTATCTCGATCCAATCTTATTTCCCATTTATGCTAACAATATAGAACAGGTAGCTTGGAGCTCTTTATCTTTTCACTGATTGTATCATTTTGTATTCTGTAAGTACTTCATTGTCCTCAGTTATAAATGAACTGTAACAGAATTTTAATAAAATTTAGGAAACACTTTCTGATTCATGTTTGCTATTAAACACAAGTAAAATGAAATTTATTATTCCAGTTGGGATAATACATTTAATACTGATAATGATAGATCGCTTAAGATATTAACTTCTAATCAAATGTAACTGAAATACGTTTCAGCTTATAAACGTTTAAGTATTGTGTTAGGCTGTGCTCTGTTTCTTCACTGTACAACAGAAAATAAAATCAAACGACTAGATTTTCTGTACTGTAACGTTTTGTTAAATTCATTCAACCAAGCAATTGCAAGTTCAAGAAATTGGTTATTTCCTATCAAAGAGTATGTTAGCATAACATGTTGAGTAGCTTCTGCATGATACTGAAGAAAAGAGATTTCATTTTCACAAGCTGTATTTGTTGCAAGAACTTCCTTGTTTCCTTTGCATCTTACACAGGCTATTGAATCAGACTCCCTTAAACAAAAGATATCTGGAAATATTGGGTACATGCTCATTTACTGAGCATTATTCATTCTATATGCATGTTGTGTGTCTATATATTTCATACATGTTCAAGTTTGATAATCACATAATACAGACTCCGTTTATTAATTTTATTCATATAGCCCAGGTAGATTTTTAATGAAATTGTTAATTAAATTTAATCAAGTTTCAATCCAATAAACCTTTATTCTAATCCTTTTCTCTGAATGTTGTTTGAAGTACTGCAAGTTTACTCCTGATTTTTGAACATACTCTCATTGTCTAACTTATGCCTTGGAGGGGTAATTTGCAGATGAGTTATTTGACATGGACTGGGAGAAAGCCATTTCCTCTTTTTCTTTGCTCAGCTGCTCTAGGCAGTGAGAATAAAGGGACACTATAAACCATTTTACCTTCCTTAAAATCCACAGAGAACAATAGATACGGCTCCTTTGGGTAGACTCCAATCCCTCAGTCCCCTATTTAAGTGATATTTTTACACTGAAGCTCAAATGTTTCAAGTAAAAATATGTGTGTTTTTTTTTCAGCACCAAAACTTAGTCACCTTTCTTGTTTCCCAAAGACTGTATGTAACAACTCAAATGAGAAGACCAAAATTCAAAGTATGAACCAAATTCAGTTGGGTAAGATTGCCAGGGGAAAATGGGCACATTTAGAAATCTGATCTACAACAAAGTAGTTTTTCTTAGTGACTGATCATAGTGCTCTACTAGGTACAATAAGATGTAGTATTTTAGATTTACCATTGAGAAACCCAAGAATTTGCCAAGCCTAAGTATTCACGTTTTCTCTTTGCTAATGTCATAGTTGACTGTTATTAAATGTTTATATACTGTAAAATTACATCAAAACAAAAGCCACCTTTAAAATTTGTCCCTTTTTGCATGGTGAATCATCTCAAACAACTACCTGTTGTGGAAGCTGGAGCCTTTTCTCAACACTTGTTTTTGTTAAAGACCTTATACTCTTATTGCTAGGGGTGAAAGATGCATGCTAGCAACATCATGCAAGCTACTTAAGTGCTGAGATTTTTTTTTGTTGTTTTGTTTTTTTGTTTGTTTTGGGAGGGGTGTTTTGGGGTGTGCATGTTTGTTTGTTTCCTGGAGTTTTCAGGGAAATATAACCTAATATTTATCAGAATGAAATGGACAGCCTCTCACGTAAAGCCTGAACCAGGACAACAGGTAATTTGCTTTAAGATAGTTATAACCCTTGAAACCAGCTCGATATAAGAAAAAGCTAAGATGTTAAATATAACTGTCTCTCTAGCCACTTGTGAATTTATCTCTTGGGATTGTATCTAGTCCTGTGGATTAAAATCAGGTACAACAAAAATGGTTATATCAATTCCACACTGTTCTACACTAGGAAACAATAACTTCATATATTGTATGAGTCCATTTAGAGTGACTTAAACTTTAAAATAACATCTTTCTACCTGATGTGATGCAAAATCCTGGAAATTTCTGAAATAGGCTTAGGTACTAGTGAAAATGCCAAGGTCTATCCTTTCCATAAGGTAATGTGAAATCTGGGCACTGAAAAAAAAAGCAAGTCAAGACATTAACTCTTTCACCCATATTACCCTTGTACTTTTTCAGTGTGTTCCTTAACAGATCTGAAATGTATTTTCCAATGTATTTGCTTTGCTGGAGCTGTACTTTATAAAAACCCAAACATGTTAAAGAATGTTGATTTTTAAATTAGGTTTATAGTAATATTTAATCTTTCAGAGAACTGATCCTTCCCAGACTGCAACAAATCCACTCACAAATTAATAAAGAATGTAAAATATATCTCCTCCCATTTAAATGGCATTATGATTCCCAGTGTACCATCTGATGGACTCAGAGATAAATATTTCAGGCTGTCACCTTGCACAGCCCTGAGAGAGACTCACAGGTTTATTTGGTTGCACAAGCTTGTACAGAGAAGGTGAAATAAAGCAACCATTTAGTTTCACATAGATTAAAACCCTGGGCAACTGAGTTTTAAGGGGAAAAAAAAAAAAAGATAAATTGCTCTTACAAGCCACTACCTCTTGCAAAACCAATGGGGACAGAGAGAGTTGGCAAACTGCATTGTTAGCAGCTCCCAGTCCTGTGAGAAGCCCAGGCTTAACTGTAAAAATAAAGGTTAGTAGTCTCAGTGATTGAACTTTTTTTTTTTTTTTCCTTCAGAGAAAGAGTGTCTAAGGACCCAAGAATCTCCAACCTTCTAGGTCTCATTACAAGATGCTCTTTTTCATATTTCCTCTCTTCAGTCTAAAACCTCCTCAGCTAACACACAATCCCTCCACCAGCAGGGTCTCAGTGAGGAAGACCTAAGCATGAGCACCCTCAATGCCATCCAGCAGCATGTTCAGGCATTGCAATGAAGAGGATGAGAACATCCTCACCAAGCAAGGATTTAAGGGAAACAATGCAGAGCCAGGTCTACAGAGTTCCTGTTGTCCACAATGGAGCAGCTGCAAGCCACAAAACTGATTTGCAGAGTACTTCTCTGTGAAAACAAGCTTATAGATTAACACACTTTCTCCTGAGAGAACACACTTCTCTCCAGCTGAAATCTCTTTTTTGCTGGGTCTCTAAAGAGCTCAGACTATTACCCAATGGAGTTATTTTCACTGTTGTTGGCCTTTACTATGCGAATTTGTATAAATATAAGCCCTGTCTGGCTGAAAGGGCAGTGGTAATAAAGTCTCCTAATCCAAGAGTAGAGGTGGAAGACTGTAGATGTAGTTCAACGTACCTTAGTCTGAGAATGCTTTTACCTACCTGCAAGTGAGAACATTTTAACATGACTGCCTTCAAAACTAATTGATATTACTTTTATATCCCCACTTTTTTGTTGAAAATAATGAGAAATCACTGAACAGTTAGTTAAAAAAATAATACATTAAAACGTTTTTCTGTATGAAGTTGATTGTTTTTAGAATGCCTACCTAAAATTGTTAATGTAAATTATGAACTAGGTATTGGTTTAAAGCAGGCTTTGTTTAATGTGTTTTAATAGAAAATAATCAGTGCAGTATATACAGTACATTTCCATTAGAGCGCTGCAGCATAAAAATATTTTATAGTATATCATAAAGTTTTGTGTTTACAATACATTTCCATTAAAGAGATCTGTTATAGAAGCTGTTTTTAAAATCAAACAGTAAACAGTTTTCAGTATAGAATGTGTTTCCATTAACAGTCTCTGCATAATGAAAGCATATTTAGAAAAAAATCTAGTGATTGTTTTGCATAAAAGCTGCATTAGCATGGAAAATTTCAGCAAAAATTATAATCTTTTGACTACATTTACTTACTGCATTCCTGTCAGAAGCACATACTACAGTGGTGGTAGGTGAATTGCTGGTTTAGATAAGTGAAATATAATTCATAATTGCTATAAATGCATTATTTTATTTTCTTTCAGAAGTCTTTCTGACAGTGCAGATTCTGGATTTGAGTACGGTGTGCATCAAAACAACACCCAAAGGCTCAAGTCAGACGAGGGCAAGGCAGTACACCAACACAAAGAAGAAAGCTTCTTCCCTGAAGGTTGGACCATTTTTAAGTTTAAAAGGGAGGGGGGTGGAGATAAAAGAAAGAGTAAATGGAGTCTCAGAGGTGATGTGCCTTGCTTAAGACCATAATCACATCCTTACCACAACAGGAAAGAGTAGCCAGACCTCCACAGTACCACAGCAGGCCTGGAGAGCCCCTTAGGATAGCTTAGGAAGCTTAGAGTTTCTGATCGATTAATTTCTTTATTCTGCGTGAAGCATTTGAGATGGCAATCATCACATTCTCTGTTTTTTACCAGTACTGGCGATGGTCAGTAGTCTTCTGCTTTTTTAGGGATGCGCTCACAAAAATCACAGATTTATTATACTCAGCCAGTAGGGACTGCCATCAAATGGATTTAAGTTTATTTAGACTCATACAGACCACTCACATGCAAACATTTTAATGATGTGCATATTTAATTGCATATATAACTGCACTTCTTTTTTTCCTTATAAACAAATGCTAGGATATGGGGCTTTTCTGTTCAAGGTTCTTGCTCTCAAGACTTACCACAACAGTCTTCTCTGAAACATTCATGATTTCAAATCAAATATATTGCTAGAGGTAGCTATTTTATGGATGGCTTTATGAGGGTTCTCCCATCCCACTCTACAAGAGCATAAGACAAAGATGTATTTTAACTTCACAAGATCCAGAAATTGATTCAGAGCTCATTTACACGTTTTTAAATAAATTTAAAAAAATCATTTAAGTCATCTTGCTATAATGAGTATGATAAACCATCAGGAATTAATGCAAAAAGTTAATACTTACACCAAGAATGTGAGAAATATTTTTCCAATTTGCATTTTGTTACTGCTTTATGATATTTACACTCTAAGGAGTGTATATTGCATGTAGTATTAATACCTTTAAATCAATTTAATGTTCAGTGCAACTATGTTAATGTAATATTATGGTTAAGGAATTTAAATATATAAATGCCAAGAAATTCTAAAGCTGTTTCCCACAACAGCCATAACTCAGTTGCATATAAATCTTAATATAACAGGAGTATTAAAAACGTGAAAATTAATTCATTAAAGTAGGCTTTTTGGAAGATACAACATCTCTTCACTGATTGTTTCAATGACTAATAAAGCATTTTGCTCTCAGTAGCCACTCAGAGCCAAACAATCTCCAACAGTCTTGTATTACTTCTGCAGCAGCACATCATCTGCTCAACAGAACCCTTCTGACTGTTCATTTGTGAGCGAAAGCAAAATTATTCTGGTTAGTGCCAAGGTAGCATACTTCTCATTGCAATCTCTTTCAATTAATAAACACCCCTCACTAAAAACTGCCCCTTCCTTTTGCTCAACTTCTTTTGGTCTCCTCCACAGTCATTGCCTCCTCCTGTCCAGAGGAATAAAAACTTGCAGTCTAGGAAAGTCCTGAGCTATTTCAGCAGCTGGACCCTGGGTTGTACCAGCAGTTCTGCCACCACTACCATAGCTAGAGTTGACCAGGTTGTGGGGACAACATCATAACTATTCTCAGAGATGGACATGGGACAAACAGTAATGCTTAAAGGTACAGCTTAATCAGCCGTACTCTTTGGCTATCAGTACCCACATCTGTCTCCCTGTTTGCCCACTGTTTTTGCCTAGTATTTGTTTAGCTAGGGCAGGCATAACACTTTGCTGCAGCGTCCTCTCTTTCTATTTGGCAACTAGGATGAAAGAGCCTCCTCCTGACCAAAGATTGAGCAGAACGAGCCATAATCAGCAAAGAGGATGATAATGTGAAATCCACCAACCCTAAAGGCCCATTCCTCCTCCATTTCAAAATTCATTTGCAGACAATGCTGAAAGTCAGACCAAGGAGTGCAACACAAAGATAATTTCACCAACACAGTGTAGATCATCATTGGCCCGTGTCTGTCAGCATCATATACACTTCAAAAAGTTACCAGTTCTGTAACCTTTAACATCCACACTTGTCAATTTAATATGTTGTCACTATCCCAAATAATTAATAATATCATAAATAATAATGGAGCACATTCCTGGAAATAAGGACAAAACATAGAGCTGGTACATGATTTAAGAAATGCTAAGTAGCCACCCCTCACCCTTTGCAGTGCAGTAGCTTCTGTAGTAGCTTTTTATTGATCAATTGCACTCCCAGGAATAATGTTATGAAAGGAGTTCTGAGGAAAGAAAGACTTTACAAGACCTATAAATATAACATATGTGGAAGTACACACTACACCTATCAAACTCTGGCTGTTGCTCTTGAGAGCTCATGGGAAGCATTTAGAGTAGGTTACGAAGGCTTTCATATTTCCGAATTGGTAAGGAAAATGATGTCCCGTTATTAAAGACTTCTTCCAGCTTTAACTATGAATCTGACATAAGTGTCAAGAGGAAGCAGAATGGTAGGAACTTATTATAATGAAATATTTGATAGGTTCACTGGAGCTATGTAAAAGGAAAAAAGTCCAAAAAAAAAAAGTGAAGCTTCTTATTAAGATCTAGCTAAAATATAAGCCAGAGGACAGAGTAATACGTAGCAGATTTTTTTTTATATCACCACAAAAGTAACAATTTAGAAGCAAATTGCATACTGTGAAGTAAAGATAAAGAAATGCCAGTTAAATACCTGTTATTTAATTAGGTTTATACTCGTAAGCAGTTATGCATAAATTAATATAGGAAATACTGTGTGCTTGCAAAACAGGAAAAACAACCTACACATTTTAAATCCTATGACAATACAATTGGTTGCCATATTCACAATCCTGTAGAGTTAGTACTAGTAAGATAATTAACAGACAGTAGACATTTCTTCTATAGGAAATTACCCCCTTTAACAAAAATTTCAGACATTGTTAATGGCTCTATACCATCTATTTAGCACGTACATTCACAAATACTATAATTTGTATAATCAACATCACTTGTAGCATGTCTCTTTCCACTTAAATCATTCTTAAGAGTATAATAAACACCCAAAATACAATTTTTAACTATTTTTTGGGATATGTTTGAAATAAAGTGGAGATGCAATACACACTAAACCACTCACAAACTTATGTTTTAGAAAGCCAGTTATTCATCTTATTAACAGCAAATGTCATCTTGAATTAAAAAGAAGCCATTCATATATAAATGTGATACCTCTAAGGCCAAAATATTTGCCTGCACAGGAACTTACCAAAAGACCTTGTCTCCTTCCCCTTACCATTAGCTAAAAGCTCCAGTTTAAGGCAAAAAATGTTCCAAAATCACAAACAGTAATTGATCATCTGTGCAAAACAGGCAGCAGATCATACCTGAAAGCATGTGATGTAGTAAAAGAGGGATATAGAAGGAAATCTTAACTTTCAAGCTGACAGGGGTTGACACAACCCTCGGGTTGTGTGCACCAGACAACTATGTGCAGTTTTTTGAATTGAAGCACACACACCCTGCCTCTTCCACAGTTGGGGCAAGTCAGAAACCCTCTGTTTTATCCCAAACCAGCCCATGACTGGCCTAAAATAAAAAATAATAATAAAAAACCACAACACTGTAGAAATAGTGGCATTAAGCGCATACTATAAGTTCTCTGAAATTGCAAATTCTAACTGTAGCTAAGGTCTCTGTGTGCCAAAATTAATGGTGAAAAAAAATCAGTGGCAAACCTAAAACTATTGCTCAAGATAAAGAGTTCTATGATACATTCTTACCAGCAGGATTTCTAGAAGTGGTTTTTTTGTGTACAGTCTTCCAACCCACAGAGCCCATCTCTGCTTGGATGGGAATGGCTCATCACACTTATCACTGACATTGATGAGTAGATAGATATATAGATATTGAAGCAAACCTCTGAAAATTTAAGTGCAGTACTGGGATAGTAGCCAGTAATTATCAGGGATAAGTAGTGTGATTGTTGTGATTCTTTACAGGCAAATCATATGGAGAGGACTTCCTTCTCAAATGGCTTCAGATTCCTCTTGTGTAAGTTTACCATTGGTGCCTGAAAGCTTTCCTGCTAACAAAGGGTTAATTTTTTGTTTATAGTTGTAATCCAGAATCTTCACTGTACCCATGCTTATCCTGCTCAAAGACGAGTCTCAGAGAGAATGTAAAGTTTGTAGCATAAGCATTTCTGATAGTTTATGTTGACTCTAAATTTTGTGAGTAATATCCCTCAAGTGGGATAAATGAACACACAACCAGCTTTAATGCTCCTACAAGCACTCAGCTCATGGGACTGTTCCCTAGATCAGCCACACTGAAAGCCAATTGATTCTATATATTTTAGTACACATCTGAAAATATCTTTGTTCATTAGCAATACTGCTGCTTCATGGGGTTATTACCGTACTTTCAAAAGACACTTCTTTACCTTGGAAAGATTTTAGACAAGGGGGAATTCCTTTTGGGAGGGTCAAGAATTAATTAGAGTTACTCTATGAATAGGAATTTTATACAACAAAACCCAGAAGAACTAAAGCTTAATGCCCCAGAAGCAGAAGGCACATGCCTGAACTATTATGGGAGTCTCTGTTGGCATAATTTCTAGGCAAAAACCTCAGCCATTAAAAAGGGCCCTTTTTATGATTATCGTATTAGAAACATACAGAGTGCTTATATTAATGTTTGAATGCTCATACTTAAATAATTAAACAAAGTTTTGCTCTTTTTGTACATGTTAGCCACAAGTCAATTATTAAAATATTTAGATGGAACAGAAATAAAACATTGATTTACTCTTTCTTCATCTTATGAGTGTATGCAAATAAGCTTCTTAATCTTGTCTTTTATACCATTTTATGCATTATCATCAGATTTCTTTCCATTTTCACAGCTTTCTCTTGTTCCATGTGCAGATTCAGGGGTCTACTACAATTATTTCTCTATCCAAGGAGTGATGGATATATGATAGCCGTTTTTCTTTTGCTGCATATGATTGTGTCTACTGAGGATACGTGTGTTAAAAGGCAAAACTCATCATGAATGTTATAATACAGCCTCTAGTCTTCAGAGTTCAGAAGATGATTTGCTTTCTTTATTCCTATTGGCTTTAAAAATGTCCAGAGGTGTTTATTCTTAGATATGTGAGAATCAGTTTTGGAACAAAAAAATCTATTTTTTTATTTAAAGTATCTTAATATATTGGGAATCATCTTGTGGGGACAAGTCAATGGGACCAAAACTGGCCTGGAATGGGAATCACAGACACCAAAGAGTCTTAGCTACAGACATCCACAGAGGATCCCCATCCTACTGAAACACTCAAATCAAGACCCTTGCTGACAACTTTTTATTGTTTTATTTTAAAAATCAGTGTCTGTCCAGCACTCTACTACCCTGCAACTCCTCCACACCTGACGGCTTCTGCTTATGCAGACTGTAGCTCTGAAAATGACTTTATACCAAAAAGAAAACAGTCTGGTTTCCCCAGGAAAAAGATTGTAAATTTAAACTGCTTGCAACTCATCAGTTTGACAAAATCCCTTATTTCTGTGTTCACATCCAGCTACATGAAGCCATTTGCTGCTGCAGGAAGCAGGGAAAAGCAGAGCTAGCACAGAAGGGGCAGGGGGGACACCATCAACATGCACCAACACATCACCCCATGAGCTAATGTTTTTTGGAAGCTGCTCCATTCTGCACTTCACTGCAGGAGGGACAGCATCTCCTGCGTGGCTCTGTGTCTGTTGTCTAATCACAAGGCCACTCACTTTCTCATGCATGTAAATTAATGAATTAATATGATTAAATAGACTGTAGTAACTGGGGATTCATATCGCTAATGAACACTTGTGAATTTATTTTTTTCCTATACAAAAGAGGGAGCACAAACAATAGATTGTTTTGGTCAACCATGTTCAGATTATTACTCCCATAGACAAGCACAGTAGTGCTTTTGACCACAGAAAAGATTACAAGATTACAAGCTAATATATTTAGTACAAGGTACACATAAAACAAAAGGCCCTATGAAATTTCTCATTTTCCTGAAATAGCAGGTCTAGTTGTCAAAGGCTAATTTATAATTTGTAAACCCCAAAAAAACCTTATGTTTAAGTATTTGGAATGTAACTCCACGCTATGTTGGTGAGGACTGAGATAGCTGCAAAACCACTAAGATATGCTTGTACAACCAGACTCCTAGTACTGCTTATCCAGTTAACAGCTCTCATAGGCTTCTGCCAATGCTTCCCAGACATGAAGAAACTCCTGTTATAAATAATGCCTTTGTTCCAGGTAGAGATAGAGAGGGATATTCTGTGTAGACAAGGATGCCCATGAAATCAGCTGCTAGAGTATAAGGCCACCTCATCTCATAGGCTGTATTTTATGCAGCCTGTCAAAGCATTTGTTATCTGGTATCTGTTTTGACTCACTTGGTGGATAGATATAGAAAAACAAACCTCTTAAGGTTTATGGTAATGGAAGGAAGAAGAAAGCCTACTCCTCTCCTCTCCTCCCCTCCCCTCCCACCCCCCCAACAATCACACAACCACCAATGCTAAAGTGATGCTACAGCTGCTGAGCTAAAATAATTTTTCTTTCTTCTTTGTATTGTCTTATTAACAGTAATGTGGTTTCTAGCAGATGATCTTGCTGTCATTCTGGAGAATACTTGTTTATTGATGAAAAGAAGAAAAAGTCATTAGCAGTAATGTTGGTGAAGGTGCATATATTCGTAGCAGCAGAATGGAAAACACAAATAGAATATTAAATGCAACAACTAGCAGGGATGCAAAATTAGTCAAGTGCAAAGTTGTGAGAAATTAAAAAAGCCAAACAGTTCAAGTATTTACAAGGGGTCCGGCCTTACTAGCTACAGTCAGCTCCCTGCTACCTGGCATGATAGCGGACTGGAATACTCTGGATAATGAAAAAATCCAACATTAAAGGCATTTTGTGAGCATATTGCAGGGATCTAAACAGCTCTGTAGAGTCAACTCAAATCAAGCAAGGCTCATAAGACACTGCTCAGCTCTGTCCCCAGCTGACCTGGGCTGGTTGCCTGCGGAGCCACCGGAACGCCTGTGCTCGATGCATCCCGCTCTGGCAGGCTGTTACTAGCCCGAGCACAGCGACGGCCCCGAGCCAGCACCCTGATCTCCCGCGGCACCGTGCCCGAGAAAATCACCTTTCCCAGGAGCTGGGCACCGGGACGCACAGAGTGACAAAGCTCCAGCTCCAGCCAGCCCCACACCACCCTTCACAGGGCCAGCAGCAGCCGCACCAGAGTTCCCTGGCCCCGAGAGAGCCTGCAGCAAGCAGGGGGCTCACCGCTGGGCAAGCAGCCTCTTCGTGTTGTGATGCATACCTTATGCAATGTGCATCAGCGACAAAGGGGAGGAGGGGGAAAGATCAGCCCCGAAAAGAACTATCTCTGCATATTCAGAGCACAGGCATTTGAATCCTGGAATTTCGCACGTGTCCAATGAGCATAGTATTTGCAGATGCGTGTAATTTTAGGCATATAAGTAATCTCTTGGTGATTTGCATGTTTAAATCGAAATCTCTGGGCACACACAAAACCCAACAGGACTTAAGATTAATTTTGCTAAAAAAACGTGTTTTTCATTGTTTAAAAACAAAGCTCGTCAAATCAGCAAATAAACAGATATATAAATACTTTTCTATTGAAATCTTGTTGAAGGTTTCAGAAAAACAAAACTTCCATATATCTCTTTTGACCACTGAGTATAGATTAAAGGACATTTTTTTAGATACAATATTCCAAATTAAAGGGAAAGCAAAACCTGACCTGAGACTAGTGATCTCAGTGTATTGCTCTGCTGGTAAGCACTGGTTGGAGCTAATTAATGTGTCCTGAAACCTCTGCAGCTGCCTCCTGGTCAGGAGAGGCTGAGAGCATTGGAATTGTGCCTGAGCTCAGCCGAGACTTCACACTTTATGGCTGTGCCTACCAGGAAACTGTGTGTAGTCATCAACAGAAATTAAAGCTGGTCAGGAATTTTCCACTAAAATATATTTTGCAGTAGGGAGACAAAAAAAATAAATCAAAAAAAACAGTTGTAAAAGCTACTGCCTTCTTTTCCTGACCCAAAGTAAAAGCCAGCCTTTTCATCTTCATGATCTCTTTGGCCTGGCAGGACATGATATTAACTGATGTTCAAACCAGTGTATTAGGGGAAGAACTGAAGAACACTTTTTAAAGTCTGTCATTTCATAAACCAATCCATATATGTCATACATTCCTCTAAAGCTATAAAGCATTTTTATACAGTGCATTTTATTCTATTTATTAGACTATAATTCAGTTCTGTGTGTATTGTACCTACATTAATAACATCATTAGGGTTGCAGTGATCTTACAAATATCTTATTAAACTTCCTGAGGTCAGAAAAATCCAACCTTGTAGCTGCTCCACTAAAATATCCATATCTGCTAGTATAAGTGTATTACAAACCAATTCCAAACATATCACAGCAACCAGACGAATTACAAATGGAAATCAAATAAACCACTGAAATGCCATCACTCAGCTCTGCTGTGCTGTGGCACCTGCTCCCAGACTGGATTCGCGCTGGGGCCACCCCGCAGCCCTGTGCCAAGATAAGCAGTCCCTGTGCAGTCTCCACCATGACCTCTCTCAGCAACAGCAAGGGAGTCCATGTGCAAACTGAAAGTACGAGGTGTAGCACAGCCATCACCTCTGGGGTTTGATTCCTTTTCTGCATGCACAACTCAAAAAATCATAATATAGTCAGCACAGTTTCTGCTAGCTGATTGATCTAGTGCCTTCCAATGCCCTTTCTTTATTTTAACTTACATTCACTTGCAGCAAGGAGTTGGCTGGTTTTTTTTTTTTTGTTTGGTTGTTTTTTTATTTTTTTATTTTTTTCTCTCCACCAAATTCTACTGCTTGGTATTGCAACGTTTGCTTCCTTCACTGTTATTTCATTAAATAGCAAATCACTCCAAGTTGTTCTCCTCCCATGTCCTGAAGAAAACTCACTTCCTCTTTTATTGCATTCTGTCCCCCATGACCTTGTTGATCAAACTTTCCCTTCAGAGAAATTCTCTACGAGTCCACACAGGTTGCACCTAGGGAGATGCAGTCAGTTCAGAGAACCAAGAAAGGAGAAAAAGTCCATTAGATTTATGAGCTATAACACAGTGGGGCAAATCTGCACCACAGAAAATACAATTTAATATTGAAATGTTTCCAAAAATGTTTTATCATCTCATTAATATTTTTCCATGAGCTTTTAAGTCAGAAATTTCGATATTTCAGCTTCAGTTTCAACCAGATTTGGTAAAAATGTGGAATACCATTTTCCCACTAGGTGGAAATACTGATTTTATCTCAGCTCTAATCAAGATCATTTAGTTAAATAAAAATAAAAATATAAATCCCAGATTTTTCAAAGCAACCAATTCTTGCCTGAGGGAAACATTTGGGAATGATGAAACAATACAACACAGACATTCAACCACATTGAATAAAGTTTCAACTGTTTCATTTATATTATTTAAAATTCATATTTAGTGAGTTTTAGGACTTAGTTTGGCCTTAATTTGAGTACATATAAGTACCATTGCCAGAACATATGTTCCTTACTTCTCTAGCTTAAGATTTTCAGAAACAAAAAATGCATTACTTTTAGTTACTATGAAAACTCTCAGAAATCGGAAGCCAGTAATACAGACAGTGAAGCACCAATTTAATGAGAAGCTACCTGTGGTTAGGCATAAACCAGCAACTACAGTTATTTTTTAATTGCATACCATGTTTAGCACTGTAAATGTAAAGGTCTTTGAAAGTTTTTAATTCCCCTAGAGCACTAGGGACCCGGGAAAACTTTGATAAATAACTGAGATACTATAGCAAAAAAATAGCAAAAAAATCATGATAACAGTTCAAAAAATTTATAGTATACTGGTCAGAGCAGATATCTGTCTATATTGGATCAAGGCCTGCAGTAGCACAGCAGGGGGAGTGGGGAGGCAGCACACAGGCAAGACTACAGAATCATAGAATATCCCAAGTTTGAAGTGACCCACAAGGATCATCAAGTCCAACTCCTGACTCCACACAGGACCGCCCCGAAAAAAATAAATAAAATCAAGCCATATTTCTGAGGGTGGTGTCCAAACACCTCTTGAACTCCAACAACAGTCTTGGATTTTGGTGTTTGAAGAGGAGGAACTGGAGAGAAGTAGATTTCTTGAAAAACAGGACTGCAGCTGGACACAACAGATGCAAGCTGAGAAGCTCATTATAGGTGGAAAAACTGCTGCTGCCAGCTTTACCCATTTGCTAGCAGAAGATACCGATACATTGCTTGGCCAGAGAACTGCTCCTAAAAGGCATACATGCAGATTTGAGGGCTACCAAATATACCTGGGTGCTTAATTCCTTCAGGATGAATGTAGGTATTAAGTATTAGTTGTATAGATGTACCTGAGGACTGGATCTTATAACTTAGATTGTTCCACCCCTTTCTTATACATGTGATGATATGATCATGTAAGGCTAACACTGGCCTGCAGTATAAAATTTATACTATGTAATGCACAGTTCTGTGGACATTTCTCCCTGAAAATTGAATTTGTTACAAAAAATAAGTATTTATGATATTTTCATCATTATATACTCAAATGCATACTTACATGAGTTATATATGAAATGGATGGGTACTAAATATCTGTGATACAGACATGGTAACAGATAAAGTGAAGGATTATGTGACTAAAGAAGACTCAGATTATATTCTACTCAGTGCCTGCTTGTCCTCTGTGAGAGCATATCTCTTCCCAGCTTCCCCACCCTGCCCAGAGAGCTATTACAAACAAATACCTGGACATCAGTGCTTTAATTTACTGTGCAGGGTAAGACCACGAGCATTTCATTTTATTGTTGCTAGTAAATACAGCATACAGCTCTGTGTTTTACAGGGCTAACCTGATTGTCTCCACAGGATTCATTATACCTATTTTATACCTCCATACACCAACAGTAGTAAGAGGTTGTGCTTCCCCCCGCCCCCCCCCCCCCCCAACCCCCTCCTTTCTCCAGTCGATTTTTTTTAAACTTATTTTTAAATCTTTGCTTTGTTTCTTTTCTATTTTGGTGACACAAGACTCAATAGTATATGTTACTTCATACCTAATATTAACTCTGTTAGTTTTCCTAATAAAAAATGTCCATAACCCTTCAGTGGCCATATGGTATTACATATGTTTAGAACAAACTGCAGACTTAACACTTGGAAAATGTCGGCCTTTAGCTGATCTAGATGTTAATCTGCAAATTGAACAAGTGGAGAACCTCTCAACCTGTTATGCCCATGAGCTACAGAAAAAATGCTGTCATTTACGCCCTTATGAAAGCTCATTGGCCTCCCAAATATGGTATCTGAGGCAGATTCTTCTTTTTAAATCCAGATATTTATTTTGACATTTAAAACAAAAGCTAGAATTTTCAAACATGTTAAAATTATTCTGCCATAGCATATAATTTCAATTAAATGAGCAGAACTATCTCCTAAAGACTGCTTTGAAAATCTTGCTATGAAAATTAAATTTAACACGGAACAGTCCTCCAGTGCTTTTGATCCATAATGCTTCTCAGGTGCAGGACAGCATTTCTGGTCTGTGGCAACAAAAAAACAGTGCAGATTGTGTGATATTTATCAAGAGCAGGAGATGCCAGTGCATGTCCTTATACTAAGCTGGATAGTCAGGACTACAGCAAGTGCTACTAGCTAGTACTACTTCACTACCATGAAAGTGCTCTTTCTATTCCTCTTATTTTTCAAAACTTTTTAAAAAAAATAATTTTGAAGTGTCTAATGAGAAAAAAAGAACATGCTGAACCCTTAAAAAAGGTTTCATGAAAGATGACAGAAGGCCTGGTCTGACTAGAGCTCTTAAAGAAAAAGATCTTTCTTCCTCTGCAACACATACAGAAGAGCCAAGACAAAGAACCAATGCTCAAGTAACAAACATAATGTAAATGAGAGAGAAGCCATGAAAGTAATTGTAGTTTACATGTGACATTTGTCCTTTATCTTTACCATTGTCACAGTTCCCCCCCAAAGTCTGAATTCTACAAACGCATTCTTAGGCTATACTATAAAGGTCATAACACAGAGTAGAGCAAAATAGATGGTGGAGTCTGAAATGACATGAAAGCCATAGGCAGAAGATTGAAACAAGGCAAGCAATGAAACAGGGCATACATTCTCACTGCCCACTATGTTACCACCGGCCACAGGATGATGTCTTTGCGAAACATAGAACGACAGAAAAGAAAAAAAGAGGTATGACCTTGGCAACTATACAGTAGTTGAGGTGTTCAATCAATTTGCTGCACAAGAATAGAGTCACTACTACTACAGAGAACACTACAACTAATTTGGAAGTGAAATTAACATATGAGTCTTATAGCACTGTAATATTGTAAATTGTCAGCATTTTTCATTATGTTTGAGTGCACAAAGACACTGCTGCCTCCTCCTACTTAATTCCTAAATAGGTATTTAACCCTTCTCTTTCCATTTTGTTGACTTTGATTTCATCACTGTAAAGTCATCTTCTATCATTGGGAGCTATCATATGTCCCAGACAAATGGAAGCTATATGATACAGATTTAAAAAAAATACATTAAATACTAAAGAAGAAGAGAAATGGTCATCTAAAAAGCCTACACACATTGAAATGTGGGACAAGTTATAAGGAGGTATCTCAGCAACAGAGTTTAATGATCTGTAAAGCTTATTTATCTTGGTCATAAATGGTTATTTCACAGTAGAATCTGAAAGCTTCAAGAACCAGTCTTCTGCTATTTTACAGTTGAAAACACTGTCTTTGTTCAAATTTAAGACATTTTTAGATGCCCATTATGAAAAATCTAAGCTTTACAAAGATTAGGGTCAGTATCATGTTTTTTGCAGTCATTTCACAGTTCTTCCCACTTACCATAACCCATGACTAGTTTTGTCTTTCCTACTTAACATAACTATTTTTAAGCACAAAGAGGTTTCATATGAATTTTAAGCATTCTGAGAGACTAAAGTCTCTAGTTATTTTAAGTCATTTATATAATGTTTGGTCCAATTATGTGTCTGAGTTACAGGGACAAAGAAAACCAAGGAAATTCAAATTATACAGATAAACACAAACATGTCTAGTTTTAAGATTGATTCACCTAACATACATAATGCCAAGTTTAAAATCCTACCAGACATGATTCAATGTCTACACTGATAACTATTCATTTTAGCAGACATTTAGCACAAAACCATTAATATCGCACTTACGTAACCACCCAGTGCATCTCTAGAAGCCGCAGTTCCTCCCCAGCTTGATTCCTAGATGCTCATCATTTTTCTGTGAGGTCCAAACAATCTAACAGATTTCTTTTTCCAAAGGTGGTCCTGTGCTGTAGACAGCAGTTGAGGTTAAATCACTTACTATAGGAATATGCATCTTCTGAGCAACCCATCTATGGTTATCAAAAGGATAGGCAATGATTGGTGCCCCCACAAACCCAGGTATGGCTGTAGCTATAGTTCACACACAATAGTTTTAGCAGAAATTCAGTAATGGAACACGTTTATTAAATCATGAGTTTAAAGAAAATATAGCAGTCAAACTGTAGGGATTACTTTCCCACAACCACATCATTATCTTCCTTCCCCCAAAAATTGCATCTCGGAAATGTCAGAAAAACCTTTTTCTCTTCACTGGAGATATTCTCCATTATTGTTTCTTTGTACATTTTTCACAGTTTTCTTATACCTTTAAAGTAGACCTTTGAGAATTCATATTGTGGTTCTGATATATTTGGCTTAGTGTTCTAAGTTATATTGAATTTAATCATGGGGTCACTTGAGCCAAGTAGCTCTGCTGTTTCTAATCTACTAACTGCACATTTTTGCTGAAATTGAATAGGACAAGTCCTATTAGGAGTCTGACACCACAGGTCAATAAGTCTTTATTTCTTCTATAATTTTACTTTTCATTGTGCCATGCTTTTCAGTTTTCCCAGTTCGTACTGGAAAATTGAAATCACCCATCACTACAGCTTGATTGTTTTCCTATTTTCCTCATGTTGTACTGTTGCTCTCTTGCCTCTCCTGATGGCTTGTTCTAGGAGCAATCTGTCCTTTTACCTTACCAGGTCTACTGCTAGGATGTACGTACCCCTAACAAAGAGCTGCTTTAGATGAAAATATAGCTTTACAGGTCGTAAAGCAATTCAGCAGGTTTCTCAAATATTTCTCATCTAAGTCTTTACATTTAATGAAGTTTAACCTCCTTTTCAAACTCTTCAAGGACATAAAGCAAGAACAGTTAGAAGGAAAGTATCTGTACACTATGACTGAATTTTCTGCCACACATACACTTAAAGTTTAGAAATCAAACTCTTCACACTGTCACTGTCCAAACACCTTCCCAAATAGGGAGAGAAGGAAAGTCCTATCCTTTAGTTTGAAAGCTGCACTTTAATGCTGAGTTTGAGCAACCACGTCACACTGCCACTAAAAGAGCAAGTCTTCTTCCCGCACCCATATGAGCTGGCTTGTGCATGCCATGCTTGTGCAGCCCCGCAGGACATGAGAGGCGATCTCAAACTGCAGGGAAAGACTTGCCGACAGTACCCAGCTTGTGCATTACATCACAGAGAGGTGGCAGCTGTCATCTTGGTCATGGTTTTATGCATTCATACAGACTTGTGATCCCACGCTCACCTGTTTGTTTACACATGTGCCTACCGTATGTGTTTATAAACAGTAAAGCTCTTGAATGTGAGCATATATGATTATGTTTACTGTTACAACTTATGTGGAAATACTAAGCAAAACATTCAAGTAAAACACTGCATTTGACTTCATTCAACAATAGAAAGGAAAACCAAGGGCAGAAGGTGAAGTTGTACTTGATCAGACCTTGTTTTGTCCTTAACTTGTTTTGCTGTGCCTGTAGATATTGCAAGTTCACTTACAACCTCAGTCTTGCTGCTACTCTGATTAAATGCTATATAGCATCCAGTCTTTGTGGCTAAATGTCCATAAGGTTCTATACTCACTTTCTGAGAATTACAACTCTTCATAACAGAGAAAGAAAAATCTCTTTTCTATGTAAGACAGGATTAAGTGAATAACAGGATATCACTATTACAAATAAAGCTGTAATATCTTTTCCTAAGAAGTGTACTCATCTGTCTACGGAAACATTTGTCTTCTTTTGGCTTCTAAGCAATGGTTTCTGACAGAGATAGCTAAATAATCACATTTTTGTCCATCAGTTCATTGGAAAAAACTTCATTGCCCAGCATAGATAATGCATTTTGAAGTTTACTATTGGTAATTTCTTCCTTCGTATCACCTATATTGGTATGTCATACTCTTGTTCTACAGAGCATGTTTAAAGTCACTATTCCCCCTTTTAGCAAGAAAGTAATGATCATTTAATGATCATTTACCTCCTTCAACAAATTTTGTCTGTATGTTTCCTGTACTATTATGTACTATTAATGATACCAGAAGTGGTAATTCTCATTTTGGAGAGGTAGGAGAATACTAGAAGTGACAAAAACTCAGATTAGCCTTCCAGAGAGAAGTAGTAGAAAGTTGGCCATGTTTAGCTATAAAAAGTAATAAGAAAATTTTGAAAAACCTATCCTAACATCTACATTTCAGACCACCCCTCTAATTATCAGGGCATGAAAATTGAGAACACAGGTTAAAAAATATTACAATTCCTTTCTTTCCTATGCATAGGCAATAGATCATCCTCACTTCTCTTATATCACATAGAAACAACATTTACCATGACGCAGTCTTGAACTTCTTTTAAAAAAAAAAAACAAAAAAACTTTAGCTTCATAGCACAAGTAATAACATAAGTTACTCAGAAAATACATCAGTGCATATTCAAGTGCAAGATCCAAGTCAGAATGCATAATTAATTTCTTTTGTTTAATCATTTTGTACTTATTAAAAAAGCTAAAGCAGATTGGTAGAAAGTTAGAGGCGTTAACAAATCCACATCCAAAAGAAAGAAATCCACAGCTCAACCTAACGTTTATTTTTGTTCCCTTCATCAAGAAACACCAATATGCATATTTTAAATACTTTACTATATTTTACTGTATTTTAGTATTATAGCTGATGGTTTATATCTCTATAAATATATTTCACAACATACAATATTTTGTCATGTAAGTATTTGTAAAGAGAAAGTTATCTTGATTTTAGTAAGACATCAAGTTAAAAAAGGGAAAAGGGAGAATAAAATTATCTTGGCATGACTGTGTAAGATTAGACACTAAAATTATCCTCCCATGGTCATATTTAGTTCTCTAAACAGATTTCACTAATTTGTTCAGGCACACTACTTTCCAGTGAAGATAATGAAAAAACATGAAACCTCTACATTCGTTTTTGTGAATATTCAAATCTCTAAATACAACAACGCTAAAAATAAAATAATAATAATAAAAAAAGACAGTTCATTTCTGTAACACTCTTAGCTTCCTCAAGCTGCCATTTTGGGCAACAGCCTGTGCTAGAACTGCTTATATTCCCTAAATTTATTTTGTAAAGAATGTATGTGATGCTGCATGACTGGTATTGTCACAAAAAAAAAAGAAAAAAGACAAAAAACCCACAAGTTTCAAATCTGAATATTGCTATTAATAGCCAGCCACAGAATTAAATAAAGATAGCCTATAACAGTGAATATGCCGCCCCCCCAAAAAAAAAACAACAAAAAAGGCAAACAACAAAAAAAAAAGAAAACATTCGTTCACACGAATTTAACCACAAGAAGAAACAACAATAGCCAGATACATCATTTATCACAGATTTTCTTTTTTTTTTTTCAGCTTTGTTTTTAGTCTGTTCCAAGCATTAAACAAGTTAGAAAGACTATTAGTATTGATTTGAACATGTACCTTACCTCACATTACAAGCCTCTGAAAATTCAGTTAGGGACTAGCTCTTGGCAAACTAAAACCATCCCACTTCACATTGCTATTATAAGAAAGGGTCACCTTTTTGTTCAAAGCTATCATTGTTTCTCACCACATGCAAAGCAGTAAAAATTGACTTATTTTTGGCTATTCTATCACTCAAATAAAAACTTACGATTTCTGATAGCTTTTCCTTGCACGTCTTTAATATTTCTTCCCCTTAACTTCTATATCTCACGTAGAACAGTCACGTACAACTCAGCAAAAAGGGCCTATAACAACTAGGTGAGTTTGGCTTTCAGGCTGCCCAGGTGCTTTAAATCATCCTTTATTTCCTGAAAAGTCATCTACAAGGTCTTCAACTAATTACTTTTCTCTCTGGTTATTGTATAGTAGAAACCTAGCTCACCCCAAACCCACTCCCACAACCTTGAATAATTAAAGACATTCTGGTTAAGCAAAAGACTATGCTTAATGCCTTAAGTTTTTAAGGTTTAAATGGATAGGCAAATATAGCAATCAGTTCTTGGAAGCAGTTAGTATGTTGGAAATTTGTGTGTGATGCTTTCCCTCAACAAGAATATAATTTTCAGTTTTCTTGTGGAACTAGTCTTCCAATGTGGTTACTACACAGTAAATTTTTGATACCTGTTATCTGCCACTAGATAAACTAATCTCCTGCTGCTTTTGTTTACAATACTTTTGTTAACAGTGTTTTGTTTTGTTTTGTTTTTATGTTTTAACGTCAAACAGAAAACAAGAGTGTAGTTTGTGAAGTAATTTAGATGAACAGTCTAGACATACCTAGCAGGTAAACTGTTCAGTCAAAGCAAGGCTTTTTTTTTTTTTTTTTTCCATTAACAATACTACATTTCTAGAGTTTCAGGGATTTTTATTTGTAGGGTAAAAGCTTTGCCCCCATCCTCACTCATCCTATAATTCTTAATCTGTGATGGACAGGTGACAAGCCCACACCATAAATAAATAATATTTGCTTTCATAAAAGCAATGTTAGAAAAAATATTTCAAGCATCTAACTAGAAGAAGTCGTTTTCCAGTTTTACTTTCTAATTGTAACTGTGTGTAAACTGAATACAGATTGCTTATACAGAGTGCTTAGCAACAGTGCTGCAATTATCTTTGTCAAACCTTTGGCAAGTTTAGATATTTTATCTCAAAATTATGGGTGGTAAAAGCAAGTACAGCCTGCAGAATATTTGCAGTATATTGACATAGATTTTTGTTTTAATTTTTAGTAGTTCAAAAGATATTTCAAGGATTTCAAAAATATAGTGTTATTTGGTATTAGAAAAGCTGTATGCTATCCTCTACTGTCGTTAATAAAATCAGCCCCAATATAGCTAGCACCTGTGTTAAACAGGTGTAATCCCATTCTAGATGTAAAAATCTAGGCTGTATATTCCATGCTGTTGCTAAACACGGCTAGCACCTGAACATTAACAAGGTGCTAATTAAGAACTGCCATTTTAAGTCTATCATGCTTTTGCATGTAAACTCACCATATGCTCTAGATCAGATTTCCTACTGTGGAAAAATTGAGAAGACTCAAGCTGTTGATATGCAAAAATCTATTGCTTTTCAGTATCCTCTCATCTAAAAATGCCTTTCCTCCTGTAACTGTAAGCGTAGGCATTTGATAAGATTACCATATGTTCCTGTGTCTTTTTTGGATATATCTGCACAAGAAATGGTCTTTGGAAAATTATGGCACAGTGCTAGAGAACTATCCGTGATTAATACCAGGAGCTGGGGACCTGTCAGCTTGCTGGAGTACAAGTATTTATGTTCTTCCTAGTAATCCCTAGTAATGACACAGATCAAACCAGTCTTGTAGAAGAAAAAAAAAAATTGTTGGTCCCGGGCTAAACCTGAAATAAACAACAGAAGTCACCCTTCTCTGTTGGCACTATACCCTATCTGCTGCTGCTCGATATACCAGTGAAGTCAGCAACTGTGAGAAGGGTAAATTTGGTTCTAATCTTATAGAAAAGAGATGCACAAGGTTGTAAAATACTCACTGGAAACACAAATCAAAAATCACATCTGTTTCTGATGTCCATATTTTAACATCCTCCTGAAGCAATGGATAGAAAGGTCATACCTGGTCTGACATGCGCACCACTATAGACTGAAATTTGTAAGTTTTCTTATAGCCCTTATTGGTATAAGGGGCTATTGATCAAGCTGTACACGTTTGAATGAAACATAATTGTATATGAAGAATATGTAATGCAAACCAAATTAAGTTTCATCTCAGGGAGAAAGTGTGACATTTTATTCAGTGATTATTCCTCAAAACAAGTGAAACTTCCATTTGTATCATTGGCTTTTCATATACATATGAATAGTTTTACCATTAACTTTCTAATTATTTCCATAAAAAAAAGCTTGACTACATGGTGCAATGTCAGCTTTTTGAGAATTGTGTATCATACCATGACTGATGTTCCAGGAGTTGAACAGCATTTGTATCTTCTTTCACAGAGGTGCCCATGCAACTGCATTCAATAAATTTAAAAAGGTCTATTTATTAGCAACAGGGATTTGCAGCAAAATTAATCACATATTCAAATAATGCTGTTTTCTGTTGTAATATGTTTAAATGATTTTAAAATCATATTTCAAAGCCAATTTCTGACCATGCTCAGACATTAAAGGTAGAAGGTAAACCACCCTGCCCCGTGTGGCTTGCACTTGTGGCTTTTTAGTCCTACATTTAATCACAGCATATAGGAACCAAGAGCAGTCTTTTTCGTGTTGCAGTACACAGACAGTTTTCAAACTACGTGTTCTTCAGAACACAGGTATTATAGGCAGAGTTGGAAATAAAAAGACAGTTTTAATTTTTAAACAAAACAGAAAACACAGAGTTCAGTTCAACAAATAATTCTGTGACAGGCAATATTCCAGCTTGTTGTTATAAAACTAAACCATTATGCTGTAACGAAGCCTAAAGATGTTGAAAACTGTCCTTTCAGACATTTGCAATGCAATAAAATGCATGTTCTTGATAACATCAACAAGAATGCATATTGTACATGTAACTGAGAGTTGACTTTATCTGGATTTGTTGATTTACTCTGAAAATCCAATGCTCAATGTACATCAGGATTTTCCATTTCTTATATGCATTGATGTGGCCTACTGGCAACATTACTTTGTGTCACAGAAAATACAGTCTTAGTCCTGCAACTCCTAGTCAAGTGAATTGTCCTTAGGCCTAGTTGCACATGGATCCATTAAAAGAAAGAAAGAAGATTTACAAACATAAGGAACACAGGGTCAGGGGTCAGGCCCCTAGGGAACATTAAAAAATCTTCTAAAGCTGCATGAAATTCAGCCTGCCCTTCTTACTTGTCAACAGCTTCATGTCCCATATCTAGACAAGATATTTGTCTGCCACATTTGGAAAGAACAAATCAGATCTGTGTGTTTGTGATACAGAGGGGAAAATCTAGATTTACACCTTGTAGGAGGTACTAGGTATTTGACATCTGCATAATAGCAATTTGAGAAAGGTAACATTAGCCACAGGGATTCACAGGCTCCACTTCAGCAGAGGTGGTGCTGCTACAGCACCACAGGACAGACATGATACAGGGCCAACTTAACTGTTTATGCAACACTGTCATCCTTAACTGATCGCTCCTTTAGCTGTGGGCGGGAGTGTCAGTTTGCTATCAAGCCCGTAGGCGGAAGAGCATGTAATTGCATTGCCCCCAAAGCAGCCTGGCTGAAAGATAGTGACTTAAAAAGTCATAATATCCCTCCCGGTCTCTCCATTGTACCAGACAGAAATAAACTGACACATATCTGCACCTGGGGTGATATATGAGCCAAGAAACATCAACGTCATTATGCCATCAGGTACACTGGTGAATTATGCTTCTGCTCATTCTTCATCTTCATCCATCTCTTACCACTTGTCTGCACAAAATGGATTCTTATTAGCTCCCTGGAGCTCACTCATCCCTGTGCACAGAAAGCAATGATAACTTCTGAGCTTAAAAGAGGAACAGCGTGACCCACTCCTCCCTACACTTTCAACCTGGAATGCAGAAAGGGTCTTTATTTTGCCCCTGGCAAGGCACAGCTAATTAAGGCACACATTAATTAAGAACAATGTGCATTTCTATACCATCCCTTCCTAAAAAGTACCTCATATGCTTTTCCACACATTTAACAAAAATAATTGTGACACAAGATAAAACTTTGAAAAATTCAGTCTCATAGGAGAAACAAATGGTAATCTACAAGAGATAATAAATTGAAGTGTATATTATTGTACACTCTAAATTAAAATCTTTCTCAGCATTTCCATTATAACACAGCGTCAAGTGCCCTCTATATAGACTAACAGAATAAAATGGTAGTATGCAACCTAAAAATAAATGGAAGTGTTAAATTCTGGATCAAATTATGATAGCAGGACCAGCTCCAGGATTTTTGCTCCAAAAAATCAGCAAACCAATGACACAAATAGATGCAACAAAGAATATCCTAGACTTATCTAGTTGGTTCACACAGACCTTTTCTTGCTTACCTGAAGAGACATCTACAAGTTCACCATAGGGTGAAACACCATCATCTCTTAAGAGAAAAACCTGAAATACGGAAAAGAGATTGCTTACTAATGGAGACCTAGCAAGATGTCCAAGTCAACAGTATTTAAAAAAAAATGCTTAAAAGTTAAAGAACACAATAAGAACCTATGGCACAGAAGAAAAGTGAAGGACAATACTAAGAGCTACTCTTGACTGTAACTGTAATTTTCATGGGTGCATATATAGTTTTCAGGTTAGGCAAAAGATTCTGTATTTGCAATACTAAAACATATGATAGAATTGTATGTAAATGAATAAGCATACACAATGTCCTTAGTCCTGATCCTCATCACCTTTCTGGATCTGCTGAGGAAATGAGAGAAACTATCCCTCCCAGAGACCCTGTTAAGTGCCTCTAAACCCATTAAAGGTCTTAGGTATTCTGCTGGCGAAAGTGAGCATAGTACAAAAATAAAAATAAAAAATTAGGGTAGCTCCACTGATCTCTTAATTGCTTCAACCCCCTACTAAAACAAAACTAAGAAAGAAAATGAAATACTAATCTTCAACCCGCTGTCATTCTCTCAGGGTGGCACTGCCAGCAGTTTCTGGCCCACAGCCTAAAATCCAGAGCTGGGAGAGGAACCCTGACCGTGCTCGGAGGTCGCCTGTCCCGAGGAGCCCCCGTGGTAGGAAGCCCACTGGTCTGCGTCTGCATTGCTCTTGCCCAGAAAAGCAGCCTCCTCTCAGCTCGCAGAAATATCTCTCGGCAGCTGACAAATTTGTGCTAGCAGACCAAAATAACTCTGCAGGGGAAGTTTACGAGCACTTGCTAGTATGTATAAATAAAAGTTGCTCTTTCCAAATTTACCCAGAGTATGCACCTTTCACATATCCTTGGGCCCATCCATAACTGCAGTTTTCCAAAACATTGCAGTGTGGAGCAGGAGATTAAATTTAACTGTGTTAGAAAAATGCCTGGAGCTGGCATAAGCAAAGATTGGTGATTTTGTGCATAAGACATAGGGCCAGGTCCAGGAAGGACAAGGTCTGGCTCAGCTACAGCCAGCTTTTTTTTTTTGACATCATGCAGACTGCTTTACCTCTTTGCACCCCAGTTCCCCACTTTTGTAAAATAGATCTGTCTGTCTGTCCCTCCATGCTTCCTCAGATCAATTTCTTGTATGCTGTAGTTAAAAGGACTCAATCTATAGTTCATACTATTATTCGATGGAACTAAATATTTATTTAGTGCATTAAAATGAAACTATAATTTTATTCTATGGAAGGTTCACAACAGCATCTCCTGATTTGGGTCTACGCCTTTACTTCCCATGAACCAAAACCAGTGTGACCCATATGGGTCATGAACATTCCTGTCTGAATAAACATCAATCTTATTTGAAGGAACCTAAAACTGTATTTTATTTTTAAGAAAAATAATCTAATTTGAGGTCTTACATAGGTTACATTGCCTATGGAAACGAAACACTCAGGAAATCAGTATTTTGGATGATGGAATAACTCTCAGAGAGAATTGAATATGATAGGGGAATGAGAAAAATGGAAAACTATGATGCTATATCACATTGGAGATAAAATTCAGGTAGCATATTGAGGGAAGGGAGAATAAAAAAGAGAATAAAAAAATATCAGAACACCAATGCTTTGAAAGGCTCAAAGGCTGACACACAAAATGCTTTTGGGTTAAAATTCACCCAGCATCTGAAGAAAACCTGGGCAAAATCTGTCTTCATGCCCACCTACCTAAGTATTTCATACAGCAGAATGATCCACTGATGGCAGATGCAGTCGGATGTCGGACAGCTGGTGAAGGGTCTAGAGAGCAAGTGTTATGAGGAGCAGTTGAGGGAACTGGGGTTATTTAGCCTGGAGAAAAGGAGGATGTCTCTCAGGGGAGAGATCATCACTCTCTACAACTACCTTAAAGGAGATTGTAGCTAGGTGGGGGTCAGTCTCTTCTCCCAAGAAACAAGGACAAAAGAAAGGGACCTCAAGTTGCGCCAGGGAAGGTTTACTTTGGGATATTAGGAAAAAATTCTTCACTGAAAGAGTTGTGAAGCATTGGAACAGGCTGCCCATGGAAGTAGTTGAGTCACCATCCCTAGAGGGGTTTAAAAGATGTGTAGATGTTATGCTTAGGGACATAGTTTAGTGGTAGACTTGGAAGTGCTAAGATAACAGTTGGACTTGATGATCTTAGAGATGTTTTCCAACCTAAATGATTTTATGATCTCTGAGAGGGTCTGCAGGTGAGGAAGGAGGAAAGCAGTGGAGGACTGAGGGCTGTCCACACACAGTCAAGTCTGACCTTTCATTCTTTTTGCCTGAAAAGCTTTTTTCATCTTTTGTTATCATTTTGTTATCATTTCTTCTGCTGTCATGAGGAATGTTATTGTTGTTCTCCGTAGTTAGCCAGTTATTTAAGGGATACCACTTTCTTCCTAATTTACAGCAGTTTCTCACAGAATACCTAACTAGCAAGCTGCTTATTCTTACTCACATCAGTTTATTTTTATTATTTCTTGCAATAAATGTAAATAGACTAACACTATAACTTTTTATACCAATTTAGAGATTGAATTCCAAGAAAAGCAAAAGATATGGAGTAACAGCTTGGTGTTACTGAACTCAGGAGCAAACCTGTGCTCTGTCTTTGCTGAAGTTCTTACAACCAAAGTCAGAGGAGATCAACTAGTCTGCATATACAAGGCTTACAGGACATTTAGTGTAGCTCACAAAAACAGAGTGAAATGGATTTACCTAAGTGTCTCCAGTGCAGACCCTTTTCGTACTCCAGAAGCACAGTAAATGCAATTTTAATTTTAGTTGCATCTCTGTGAAATAGAAAAATGTCTGTAGTGTGAGAAGAGGCTTTACACTTTGGACCAAGGGTTTTATTAGATAGGGTGATTTTTCAGCACAAACCTCACTGTAGAATTCTTGCAATTATTGGTAAACACTTCCCCAGGTAGGTCCATTCATTCTCCATTCTCCAAGTAGGGCCATTTATAAAATAAATTGGTATTCAGACAAGATAATAAGGTAGCATTAATGACAACTGTTCCCTGCAGATAAATAGAGTCTGAGGGCTAAGAAAGCCAGTGGAAGCATTGCTCACTTGAATAAAGCACAAAGTTTGTATTTAAAGCATGAACATTTTGTTTGTTTATTCAAGTAGCATTTAATCCAACCATGACAACAATAAAACATCTTAATTTTATTTTTCCATCACTTGAGAACCACAGTTTGCCAAAAGAAAGATGATTTATTGCCTTAGCAGTCACCTCCATTTCCTTTTCCTTGCGATGTCTGGTTAGTATCCATGGATCACTGCTATCTAAGAGGTTCAACTGAATAATCCTTCATTCATTATAAGTTTCTACGAAAACAGTTTTGTTTGTTTGTTTGTTTTTAACCTGTTGCTTTTTTTAAACAGTCAACAAAATTATCACGGGGTCTTGGAGAATAACAACAGCACCAGCTAAGCATGTTCCATGTTAAAATACAATCAGCCACTCATATCACTGCCTCAGATCCAATTTTTAAAAAGAATCGAAACTTTGCATGCCACAGAATCAAAAGAAAAATGGTAACTGTTCAGTCATTAAAAAATCATTTGGTATTCATTGTAACAACGTTAATCATAATGTATTCATTTGGCATTCATGTGGCTGTCACATGTAAGAGTTCAATTACAATGCACACTAGCTAATGAGCATATAAAATGTTACTGAATCAACATTACTGTGCAACATTTTCTTATTTGAATTATTCATATGCTTCAGGTTTAAAAATCTATCACCAACAAGCTGTTAAAAAGCAGCAATGTATTATAAAAGACACATTTTGGAAGCCTTGTTTTTGAAATCTGTTCAACTGTCTGTCTAAGCAAGTGCCCATGTAGCCTCCATCACTGTAGTATATGAGTACCTGGAGAGTTGCCCGTGGTTTTCACACATGCCTAAAACCATACTGTTAAAACGTGGTCCTATTATTTTCAACATGGACAGTACAGCACAACATATGAGTCCAGATGGAGCAAGGCAATTAACTTCCCATCATTTCAGTGGGAACTTCTAAACACTTTTGAGGAGCTGAGCTCTGGTCTTCAGAGGAGGGAGTGCCTCCTTGTGATTGTAGCACCATGAAGAGACTATCACAAAGGCAAAGCAACCACAGCTGATAAGGACCTTGTCATATTGTGAAGCATACTGGTAACTTCCACCTTTAAAAAAAAAAAAAAAAAAGAGAGAGAGAGAGAAATCTTGGACCCTGGGAGATAAATGAGAGGAAAAGTCTGAGAAAGAGAAGAGAAATCCATCTGCAAATATGTTATCTTTGAAAACACCTGTCTTCCTATCTAGCTCAAGCTTGGGTTGTATTGCAACACCTCCCATCACCACAGAGAGGAAAAAAGAAAAAAAAAAGAAAAAAAAAAGTGAAAAGTTAATTAATTGAACTCTATAAACCACATGGTAAGTGGAGAAAGCAGGATCATTTTAAAAGTTTGAACAAATTTGTCAAGAAGACTCAAGGAGTGGTTTACCAGATTTTGGTGTGAAGGGATCCTGACCTCCAGATCCCCATGCTCAGGAACAGCATTTGTGTCCATGTGGTGCCAGGAGTCAGGTGTGTTGTAACGAAACAGAGCTCAAGCTCCAAACTGAAACTGAAAGTGAGGTAGAGGCTTTAATGTATTATATAAGTTATTTCAAGGTATATTTCTAGTTTGGAAAAAGCCTAGGCCACACAGAAATCACTGCTATTTCAGAGATCTGCAAATACAAACCAAAGAAATAATGGAAAAAAATAGAAAGAAAGGAAAGCAAAAGATTAAGCCCCTATGTGTTTTTCCACTGTCATTTAAAATATCACTGCATTCTAGTCACCTGCCTCTTTCCGTGCACTCTGTATGCATTGCTTTATACAAGATCTCTAACTTATAATCTTTTACATTGTTTTCTTTTTTCAAGGTACATTCAATTACCCTCATTCTTTTCACTTGCATCCTACATACCTACTTCCTACAGCATTCCTGTGTCATTTTTATGTCCTATATTTTGAAAAGACGAAAACTGAATTCACAGGCATCATTTTTTGCATGGTGGGATGAGAAGGGAAGAAACCTTAGTTTAGAGAATAATTCCTGCTACATGTAACTTTCCCGCTCTGTTATTAACAGTGAAATTTTAATGTTGATCACTAAAACCCCTTGTTTCAGAACCCCTGTAGAAGTTCTGAGAAGTCAGCAAATTCTCTATATCAAGCATTTAAAAGCATATTGTACATATTTTTAAATGCTCTTAATACTTCCATCCTTTCCACTAAACTCTGCAGCACTAAGTTGTTTGGAGTCAGCAGAGCAAAATTTTGCTCTAGGTGTTTAGACAGCCTAAACCAATAGTCTAGATTTAAGTGTACATAAGCAACTACTTAAGTCATTAAATCATTTTCTTGTTGTCTAAGCTGAAAATTGTTAAAACAATGTAAAATGAATAAAATCTTGTCATGACTGTAACTGTGACTTTGTAACTGGCTCAAATTTAGTAATTTAAAGTAGATGCGAGAAACAAGACAATTTATATCAGAGTCGCTTTTCGTCCACCACAGGTACCATGCTCCCAGCTGTGTTTGCTTAAGCTTTGAAACTTATTTGGGCCTAGTAACTAGCTAAATGACAGTATGTCTTTTTTGTTAGACTTTAGAGGAAGCATGATGAGAACAGGAAATCTTTCTCTGGCAGATATTGAAGCCTTGCCTTCTTGGAGGTAACACAAATATTTATATGTAATTCAAGAGAATGAAAACACAGATGAAAAAATGAGACTATAACTAATATACAGTAGTAAGAAAGATACAGAAAGTTAGAGGGCTAAGACATCGTGCTTTCAAAATGAGTCCCATATCAAGTGAGAGTCAAAAATGCATCTGTGATATCTCTTTTCAAACTCTTGTATATAAAGTGCACATATTGCAATTTTAAAATAAGGATTGAACATAAAAATTGCCAACGAGAGGCTGTTTTGAGTACATTTCAAAGTTATCTGAGGCCATTTTTTTAATTGTTCAATCTCCCCTGCAAAATTATCAGCATGCAACACCAGAGAAATGTCTGAATTCCTGCTGTATGGAGAGGAATTGAGCTAGAAAGAACTGGAGCTGCCAGAGCAGAAACACCGCTTCCTTTACTGGAGGATCTCTCACCAAAACCAAAAGCTGTCTGCATGAAATCGATCACTAATTAGGTATACCAGGTGAGTATTACTCATAATGTGCAACTATGTGGTGAGCTTTAAATGAAAGAGTCCTTACCATGTCAACTAAACTTGTTCCCTTTTTCTAAATGTATTGCCTTCTTGGAGAACATTCACTCTTTCACATTAGCGATTCTCTTGCCAGGTTCTATCTGTTAATAGTCCATAATTCAACTCTGAGAAAATTGCTCAGCCTCACAAATTCTCTGCTCAGCAGAAATGCATCTGTTTTTTTTTTTTCTCCTTCAAAAATTAAAAAAGTGTTTTAATGTACTGAACAAGAATGAAAATATAGCTGTTAGTATTTTAAAATGTTTTCCTTTAATCACATAACTGCAAAAGTGTCCATATAAACAAATGCTACTCCCAAGTCAGCAGTCACACCTGTGATCTACGTGTCTATTCTATTACTTACAGATTGCTATTTGCTCTAAATGCAATTCTATTTTTTATGATGTTATCTGTTACTGCTTTTTGTTCCTTCAATGCTTTTAGTATAGGATAAATGACTCATTTGGTAAGAGTTAAATACAGGAAGGTAAAGCTGGGTCATATTTAATTCTGCTGGTTCACTCTAGAAAAGCGCATGCAGCATATGATATAAGCTTCAGCACAGCAGGATTTTAGGCTTTATTGACAAGCCTGAAAACATTCTCTCATAAATTCTTTGCACAGAATTTCCTAGTAATCAAGGAATTTGAGCATCTTATGTATTTTTTAAAATGAAATATGCATATTACCAATTGAAAATAATGAATGTTATGATTGGGAGAAATGTATCACTTACATTTACTTCAAGCCTTCAGACAAACCCTTTCATTAAAGAAGATTCATTTCAGGCTAAATATAAAGGAAGCTGGAGTCTCTTTTAGTTATAATTCTCCATTTTGTGCTTTCTGATAGTAATAAAAATTACATTGCTTGAACACAAAATATGCTTAAACAGAATGGAAATGCACAGTGAAGTCCACCTGAGATCACAGCAACTCTATTTAAGGATGTTCAGCTATAGAGGCAGGGCTTTAAAGTCCAAACTCACCATTCATTTATGTAGCCCAAGTTTACAAAGAGTCAAGGGGATAGCATCTGGCCCATCTCTCGTCTGACTCCCCAGTGGATCCAAGGCAGGGTGATGTGCCACCTCTCTTCTTAAAATAGCCCAGGTTAACACAACTACTTCTCCTGAAATCACATAGTGCATACAACCTTTTACAGAAAAAAATGTTGTTTCTGTGTTTGCCCATTGTTGATATCACTATGAGATCTCCCGGCAGAAGGACAGCCAGACACTGAGCATGCAGGCCTGTACCCAGGACCAGTCCATACACCCAGCAAATAAATGCAGTCTGAGGCCTTCACTAAGCGGCAGCACAAGATCAGCTTTTCTCCTTTTCCATATTGCTGGGCTCACCCAAAATGTGCAATTGATCTTTGGTCATTGTTCATTTAGTTTGGATTTGGGGAGAGAATTTCATCTGCCAAGAATTGATTTCTGCAATATAGACATGTACATTCAAACTAGTTGTCTGGGTTCCCTTTACAGTCAATGGAAATAAGTAGGTTTCATTCATCTTTCACTAAATTAGGACATCTAAATCACTGCTGCCAAATCACCAAACAACTCAGAGGATAGTGAGGCAAATAACATTTAATTTTCTAATAAACTCTGCTATATACCTGTTCTCTACATAAATTTCTGTCTTTTTCCTTGTAACATTATTCTTTGTTCACTAATACATTACCTCCTTATGTGCTTATTCTCTGTCCATAGTAGGAGTCTGTCAATAACGATGAGATTCTTTAGATGGTATTAGTAAAGAATGAGGACTGCCAAAGTCCACTGTCATTTTTATTAAATGATTGATGCTTTTTTAGATATCCTATTCTTCATATATTCTTTACGTAATAGTGAGCAACAGGTTTCATAACTTTTCAGGCAATAAAGCCTTCATTTACATTTTGTTCATTTAAGCTCCACTTGTCTACAGGGAATATGCTACATTCATACAATACATTTCAAGGGTATATTGTTTCTGCATAGAGAATAAGGAGAAACTACTAAAAAAAGACAGTTTTACTTGGAGAACTTCCATGTAGCCTGTTATTTGACTGTTTGCATCCATAGGCTGGGCTCACACTTGGAGACACCTGGGTTCTTATGTCAGCTCTCTAAGTGTTTTTGATCTCCTACAAAATTTGGATAATTGTACTTCCTTCCTTCTTTAGGTGAGAACAATAAAGTTTTACTCACTATTAAATAATTTGAAATGCACTTTATCAGTCAACTGAAAAAATAATCTTAAAACTCCACCTGTCTGGTTCCATGGAGAGGGTGAAATTGTACTTGAAAAGGCAGTAATATTGCAAAACTCAACATTTGAAAGGTTTTTTCCCCTTACACAGATGAACACAGAAGAAGGAACAAATACCAGACAAATTCTGCCCTGCTGCCTTTGTCCTGAGGAGCATCAATCCAAATCACCAAGATTAATTGATGTAGAATAATTCTCTAGTGATGAAAGTGTCAAAGACTGTCAGGAAGAAGCTCCAAACAGGTGAGCATTAGCTCGCAACAAAAACAGGTGAACATATAGCAGAACTCTGTGTCTGTAATCCTAAGGGACATAATGCCCAGTCATTGTTTTCAACCCATTTATTCATGGCTCTCCATTATTAAATGAACTAAGCCAGACTGCATGATGGCAGTACCATACAGTGAAAGCATCATTCCACTCAGCTAAAACAGTCTTTTGTGCCATATAACATATAGAGAAGAAGTCCAGTTTTCATAGACTTCTGTATTGAAAGCAGCTACTTCCACTTTCATTCTGTAACTCTGCTGGAATAACATGTGATGACCCATATAATTCTGCAAAATATCGCAGATGTCAGTGGTTAAAATTCAAGGAAATATTAATATTTAAAATGTAATCTACAAAATATCAATTTTAATTAGTACGTTTGACATATTAAAAATCAATACTTAAGTAGTGAAAGATTCTGCTGTTTAGGCTGCACTCCACATGGATGATCATTTCTAAATTAAGAGATGCAAATTTAATCAATAGATTTAAAACTTTACATCACTTGAGGCACTTGAATTGCTTCTAATCAGCCTAGTAAAGTGAAAGCATCATTTAATTGTTGTTTTTTTCACTCTCTTTGAAAGACAAACCTACCTTCAGGCTGGATTTTGCTCAGAATAAGCTATATTATCTGCAGCTTTTGTTACTCTTTCTAATTCTTAACAATTAAAAGTGTATTTAAAATGTCAAGAAAACAAACAATTTAAGATCCCAGAGGTTGTTTCATCATTTAAGAAACTTCAGCAAAATCAATATCTTAACTGCTTAAATTTCCAAAACAAACTTGGTATAATATCGTTTCGCATTGTAATACTTATAGCAAAAGAGAAGTATTTTGTTGAGGATTTGAAATCAGCCCTTATGTAGTTTACTGTGCTTGCTTTTCAGAATTATCAAAAAATTACTTATTTTCTAAGGAAGGTTGTATAAAATTCTTATGCTTTGTTACTATGAACCACAAATTATTGAAAGTTAAAATTCCTTCTTTTTTCCCCATTTTTAATTTTACAAAATAGTTGTTAACAATGTTGTCACGTATCTGTCAAAATATCTGCAACCTACCTTGAAATACAGTTCATACTCTTTTTTAGCCCTGAAATAGCTTATCTTTTTAGAATGTTCATCAACAATTTGTCGAATTTGCTTCTGCATAAAGGTCAAGAAAGGCTGAAGAACTGTTTTTTACCTTTTTACATGAAAAGTCACACAGAACTATTCATGTGCTTGTCAATTCCTTACATCTAGAATTAGTATGAATTTTACCATAGAATATTATAGGATTCTATCTGCATGGTAATTATTTTTACAGTTCAAAATACATCGAAAGCATTTCAAATCAATCTATCCTGAAGACTTTTAGGCTAAAACTTTTAATACTATTTATTGGGCCCACATTTCTGTTAAAATGGTCGATTATAATAGAGGGAAATACGATGATTTTATTCTTTTATTCTTTTTTCTTAAAGCTATCTGTGGATAGTGCAGCATGGAAAGCACCATACATTCAAATGGAGCAGGGTAACTGCTTTATAAAACTCAGTATGCCACTTTCTAGCTATTTCGCATGCAAAGATATTGCAATTACATAAGTAAATTGGTTGGTAATATTCTTAAATGGTTATTCATCCAGTTTTCTTGTAAGACACTAAAATTATATAAATAATTATAACTTAAAGTTACTAGTAGTATGTCTTCAGTAAAAAGTATGCTTCTGAGTCATAGGCAACAGGATATTTAGGCTTTTGCATTGATCTAAATTAGGTCAGTGATCTTTTCTTTCCACAAATTTCAAGGACAAAAATAATATGACACATTTTTAAAAAAACTGAGCATCACAACCAAATCTGTGTACTGTATGATACAGATGAGTCACCCCCACAGGAGTTTCCAGGGCAAAATATTTTTGGACACTGGAAGGAAGCAGAGATGGTATTTCATCTTTGAACTGGTCACAGGCTGTGCACTGCAGTTGCATGGTTTCGGCATTGCAAGTACTGTGGCTTTCTATAAGAGTTGAGCCAACAACAGATTTCTGACACTGAAGTCTGCAGGAAGCAAATGACATTAGTTACTCTGCTGTGTTGTGAGGACATTCAGTAGTGTATATAGAATTATCAATGTCTCTGTGTCAATATATGATAAACCATGAGGTTGTTGTGAAGGTAACGTCTTTTCTATATTTGCATGCCTGATAAGGATTCTGACTGAGAAATGTAGTTCTGACTTATTTTTATCTTCAATACCAATACAATAAGGACAGCTAGGGTTTGGGAGCCACTGTATTTTTTCATGAACCGCTCTTTGCTACATAATGCTCTGCCCAGTTGAGTGCCTAAAAATCCCATAAGGCTATGGAAATCTCAGCTGAACCACTCCTAGGTATACCGGAAACTGGCAAATGCGTTTTCCTAAACACAGATCTCTTGGATGCCAGATGCTAGGTGAAAACATCTATGCAAACATATTTCAGCTTTATGTTGCAAGAAACTGCATCCCCAAAGCCCCATTTAGTGAAGGTTGCTAGCATTACTAGAGATCTAACAAGCAGCACTTGAAGAAAAGGCTGGGAATGCAGCTAGAAAGCGTGCAACAGCTATTTTCATAAACAGCAAAGTCTGTCAGACCCTTTCTATACTACTAAATGGGAACTACTCCCTGTACCATCCTTAACATCCTTTGACAATACTGACAAAAAACTGTCCAAGAGCTGGTGTGGAAATCCACCCCTCCCTTTCTCTACTTACATACATAAAGTGCCTGCACTTACAGGTCTTGCCATCCGCATTCACAGAGGCACACAGCAGGAGAAAATCCATACAAAACTGAAAAAGAAAGCACAGAAAGATCTGAATTTTCAATTTGATTCAATTACTTTCTGTCAAGATATTGTTCTTCACCTATGACAGTCAATTGCTCTTAGAAACCTTAAGCCACAGGCCAGCTGTTGCAATGTAGAGTATGACTTGTGGCATTGTTTTTTCCATATTGTCCAGAATGTTGCAGAGATTATTTTTAATTAATTGTTTTTAGGGTCTGAAATGGTCATCTGGCTTGCATGTTTTCTTTCCTTATCCATTTGACCAGAATGTTTCCCGTTCGTTGCGCTCTTTTTTTTTTTTTTTCCTTTTCCTATTTTTCACAGGCATTCTGTAAGAACTGGGAAATATCCAAATTGTCATTTAATTCAAAAGTATCATCATTCTTTCGAGAAAGTTAATGTAATACTGCTATACTCTTTTTATTTTGTTGTAATTTCTGACTTGTATGCAACAGTTAAAATTAGGCAGGATCCAATATTTTATTTGTTAATAGAAAAATCTCTCAATACTATCTCTAAAATCTTAACAACTGCATTCAGGAATCTATATATTACTCCAAACTGGCAACCTATGTGCCCTTCACTGAATTTGTACAGACTAAAATGTCAATTATTTATTTATTTTACTTGATAATGTATGAGCAATCAGTTATCCTCTGACCTCAGATCCCCTGGGCCCTTCCCATCTGTCAGACTTCTCTGTAACTACACATGTTCTTTCCCTACATCGGTCTAATGCACTAGACTTGTACACATCCTTTACAACCACAACACTGAAATAAAAACAAGAAAGGTGCCACATCCAAAAACACTCACTCCGGTTTTTCCTGTTCCTTTCTAAAAGTCCAGGGAGTCATTACTTTTAAAGCTTTATTACATTATTTATTACATTTATTACATTATTTATTACATATATTTATTACATTATTTATTACATTATTACATTAAAGCTTCATATGTTTATATATATTTGTGAGAGCCTCAGTGTAAGTGAAACCTTGAATTCTGTTTGTTAAAGCAAAGACATCTTTACAATGAGGCAGAACCTCAAAGTACATCATAAACACAGTCCCTAAGGGTTTGTTTTTTTTTGTTTTCCCCTCTTCTTAATTCACAGAGTAGGTAATTTTAATGAAATACTGAGTAATTGAACCTGTTTAAAAGGCTAAATGGGGAGTTTCTAGGAAATGTTTTTCTTGTGTATTTACGTAGGATCATCTGAAGTATAAATATAGTCCCTGGGTAGTTAGCTCATATTGTAATTAATACAGTGGATTGGATTCACAGATGACATACATATTTTGCACATATAGGGCCATTGAAGTCAATGAAGCAAAGTCAATTTGCACCTGTTAAGGATACGACTGTGTACAGAATATTTTGTTCACTGTTAACCTGGCTTTCACAGTTTCATTGGTTGAGGGTGCTTTTATTATGATAGTGGGCCTTCCCATAAGAAGGATATATAAAAATTGAAAAACACTACCTTACAGACTTCTCCTCTTATTTTCAATATGGAAAAAAGACTGAAGAATTTGATTGGTTGTTGACTTCTTTTATCCCTTTTCCAAAGCAAACCCTTAATTTTAATCCTTAAAGGCTTTTCTGATATTTTAAAAATTACAAGACAATGTGTGAGGAATTTAAAGTTACTTTGCTTTGCTATTTATTGTAAAAGAAAACAGTCTAGAAACTATTTATATTTGGTTGTTAGCCTATTTGCTTGAGCTGTTCTGGGAAAGGTGATGGCACAGATTTGGTGTGAATGATAGCACTGAGTATTTGCTCTTTCAGGATAACTTTTGTGTCTTTTCTGAATTTTATGAGCCTAAAAAGACTTCATGGAGGCCCTTACATTTTCCTGTTGGGAAAGCAGGAAATACTTCTAGCGTGGAACACAGAGGGAAAGAAAGCAAAAACAACTTGCAGCACTGATTACAAAGAGATTCCTCTAAGATTTGTTCATTTTATTTACAAGACTCAATAAAAAAAAAAAAAAAGTTACAAAAAGATCCCGAAAGTGTTATCTTTTTGACTTAGGAAAAAAAAAATAAACACAAGTAATAGCTTTATCTGACACAAGAAAGAGATGCGAACCAGATCAGTGGGAGTACTGTAATGAGTGGAAAATACCAAACTAAGGAGACCTGACATGGCTATATTAGGAAATCATAGATCTCCTTGCAAAGACGGTATTCCACTTAATACACACACTTTTTAAGTTTACCAATGGGAAAGTTATGTACCAGTACAAGACACGCACCAGGTTCAGTATCCATTTTTCAACATGCCATTTAAAGCATACATACCTACTCAGTTTTCACTCATTGCTCCAGGACGCAACTACATGTCCCTTGATATACTTGGATAATAAAACAGTTGGTGGTAATTATCTTAATGATTTCAGCATGAAGATTAGTAACCCTTGTAATTTTTATCCTTGCTAGTATAAATTAGTTTACAAGGGCTCAAAATACCTGTTAAGCTGCCAAGGCAATGTTCACATTTTCAGTACTCAAATTAACCTTTTACTTTAGAACAGGAATACTTATGTATAGGAACTGAAACCTCTTTATGTTTTGAATAGGAGGCATTAGTAATTGAAAATTAGTGGGGAACAGACTGTGGATTTAATTCCCTTGTTCCGGGAGAGCAGAAGGAGTGAGAAAAAAAACTTACCCTTCAAAGTAGAAGTTCAGACACAAATGAACTGGGAATAAAATCAGATCCTTTGTTTCTGAAGAATTTTTATCCTTTAGAATTCTTATAATTACTGTATTCATATATTATGCATATTTTACATATACACATACATATACATATATATACAATGCAATAATACTAACTGTACCACATGTAATGATTTATTAATCTGAGTCAACGAAGACCCTCAATCTAACACAGTTCAAAGGCACCCACTTAAATGGAAATGCGTGTTGCAGTCCCTCTAATCTGTGAGTCAGATAAATTCTGTTGCAGCGATAGGTTAAGTAACCTTGTAACCACAAGCACATTCTGCAGTGACACCAAGAGTCACTTATGTAGTCCTAACCTCTTTATATAAAATTCCATTAAAGAATTACTTTTGCATGTATGAGCATTGAAATACAATATATACACATTTACACAAATATTGCAAGGCAGTCAGACACTGGTCAAAAAGGCTGGTAGATACATATTGTTCCATTAATTCAATTTTCTATTTAACTTGTGTACTTTCCAACTACATAGAAAATAATTAGTCCAGGTCTAATTCAGTCCAGTCCGAGTCTAGAAACTCGTCTAAATACAGAAAGATAGATCCATTCTATGATTTTTCCAGTACAAATCAAAAATCAGAGTGTAGACTGGCTAAAGAGAAGTCTCTAAATGGAGAGAAAAGTTTGGGTTAGCATTCAGATTTTCATCCACAATCAGATGTAAAACTCATAGCAGCCTGTCTTAAAAGTTTACTTTGCCCATCCTTGTGCCCAAGTAACACACTTGATTTGTCAGTAACTAAGTAACAGCTTGAAAGACATTCTTCTTTTCTTGTTAAAGTGAATCATCCTTGTAATATCTCCAAGATGAGATTATCAATGCATAAATATAATGCATATGTCCATTTTTATTGTTTTCAGTCATATCAGCATTCACTGACTATTTAAGGTCTAACCGTAATAACAAATTAATCTACAAAATACTTTCAGCAACCTTGTTTTAGTTCTTTTTCATTTTATGCTTTATCTATTTTTTAAGGTATTTTTGATTTGTCTATAATGTATGATTTATTCACTACTCATGACATAAAAACAAAATGAGGGAAACTCTCTTCTTATTTCTTCCTATATTCTCAGTTGCTCTGTGCAGTTCTGACAACCATCTGCTTAGATTAGACTTCACTTCTTTCTCCTGTTCATCCCAATCATAATAAAATATTGACAGAAACAATTTCTTCTGGGAAAATAGAAAGTTAATAGATACGTGAAAGCCCTAGTTGTTTTTTCATTAAAGTTCTGATGTACTCTCACAACTTGTGTTGTATTTATTTATATGACCATTTGAAGCTGTGAAAAATTAAAAGGTAAAGCTCCAAACCAAACACTGGATTTCACAGCGGGATTCAAACTATACCTAATATTCACAAGTTAATGTAGAGCTTTTCTAAATAGCAAGTAGCATGCCAGATGAAAATCTCTGGGTGCAAAACTACATGTTTGTAAAACTACTACCCAGAGCAAGACCAGTCTTTTTAGCAGCAATTAAAGGATCAAATGACACCATTGCCCACACCCAGGTTTACACAAGTGAGAAAAAAATCACAAGGCACTTACATAACTTTGATGTTTCTTAAATCAGTATTGTTTTTCTCTGTTAGGGGTTTAATGACTTGGAAGGACATGGAAAACTGCTGGACGTGACATGAGAAACGGCTGCACGCAATAGACAACAGGAGGGGTGGAGGGATTTTGTCAATGGTTGAGGGGGAGCCAGGGTACAAATAGCCAAACTTCACTGGCACTCAGAGGGGAGCTCTGTGGGGGTCAAGGTTTGTGAGGCCAGAAGCACTGAGGTACCTGCATCAGGAACAAATAATATTGCCATGATTACCTAGGCAGCAGTATACAAAACACCCCACCAGCGTAGGCACAACTTCCCTGGCCCTGGGGTCCCCCACCAGCACGTGTTCTGGGCTGGACAACAGCTGCAACAACCCACTGCCTTGTAACCTTCTCCCTTTGATTTTGTCTCTGATATGCCTCAGTACTCAAGGAAGAATACCAGCTAAAGAGACTTTGTAAATGCCTTCCACTGTGCAGCCAAGTCAAAACTCTCAGTGATCTGATTTGCCTAGGTCTTGCTGGGTCCTTTCGGCAGCTGCATGCCTTGATCCAACTTTTGATATTCTAACAATTTTGGCTGGAAAGACCTTTAACATTTTTGTAGTTAGTATATCAACTCTTATTCAATATTCTCTACTCAAACATCCCATATCATCCCATATCTACAACATGACTGGCAACTCATGCACTGCTATTACCTTTACCATGAGGCCAGGTGTCTTTCCCAGTGGTGTTTTAGCAGGACATCATCTCACATTATGGCCTACATTCTTCGTCCTCAACCCTGTAATCTTGCATTTGGCCTTTTTAAAACCTGAGTGTTTTTTTCCAAAAGAAACACCCTAGAAACCAAATTAGACCAATCTATGTATATGAGCTACCTTCATAATTATTTACTGTTCAATCAGCTGTGGTGTCATTTGTACATTTTCTCAGTAACAAGTCCATATATTTTCTTCCAGATTTTTTGCTGATGTTTCTAATAGCACTGGAACAGGTCAGTAAGGATTCACATTAGAAACATCCACAGAGCATAATGATATATTATTAGATAATGTACTTTTTGCCACCTACTACTTAAGAAGTGTGACTGAGCACCTTAGTCTTTTAAGGTTGTTTCTATTAACCCTATCTCCAGCTTCTAAGAGGTGCTGAATTTCAAAGAAAAAAAAATCTAATATAAGAATCTAATAAGTAGGGTAATTATGATGGCTGATAGAAAACCTAAGAGATTTTGGAAATTATTTTTATACTTGGAGACTGATGTTTATCAGAGGAACTTACTGAAAGAAAAAAAAAAGGAAAAGAAAATAAAGGAAAAAAAAAAAAGGAAAAAAAAAAAGATGAAATTGATTACCTAGAATCAGATGGGGATGCTAACAGAGTTAACAGAGTTAACATAGCTTCACACTGGTTTCAGAAAATTGCAGATAGAGATAAATAGGCTTCCCCTGTAAGTCCTTGTTCCTGAGAAAGAGGAGAAAAGGAGGCAGAGAAATAAAAGAAGTATCGAGAAACAAAGACAAATTGGCTGTAGCTACTTCGAGACTTGATAAGAAAGCTTTCCATTTATTTCTTCTATGTCCTTTGTCCTTCTTATTGAAGGAGGTACCCCTGAATCACAGTCTAAATCACGGAGACAGCTTAATTTGTGCCCTAATGGCTACTTGTTGCTACTAATTTCTAGCCTAATGGCTACTGATTTAAAAAAAAAAAAAAAAGATACTTCATTTGCATTGGACTTTCTACGGTAGAAGTGTAACCAAATACGAGAGCGGCTAATTTGCTAATTGGCTAATTAAAATAGCAATTTCTGGATTTGTGTGTACTGTTGTTTAATATGATTTTTATTCAGAATGTCAGTTGCTTTAAAATCCTTTCAATAATGCTGCACTAATAAGTTCACAATATAAATAATGTTGAGGTCAAACATTATTATTTGATCACTTCCTTAAACATTAATATACACATTATACTATTAGTATAAGGAAAAATAACAACAACAACAACAACAAAACAAACAAACAAAAACTTGGTATAGAGTTTATAGAAAATACAAATCTTTCAAGTTTTCCCTTGCAACATAAGTAATGCATATTTAGAAAAATGTTTAACTATTCTTAAGGTCTCTTCTGAAGACTAACTCACAAGTTCTGAAATATCAGTGTTCAAGAGCATAGATAAAAGTACATAATAAAATGCTTAATCACTGTTTTGAGTGCAAACCTCAAAGCAACTTTTATTGTGGAAATGTTCTTGCCTTTCCATTAAATTTTCCCTCTTCTGAGCAGAGGGGGAAGGGAGGAGGAATTATTATTACTGATTTAATTAAGCTGCTAAGATTACTGGTCCAGTCCAACGGGAAATGACAACTCTGAGATTGCGAATTGGATATAATCATCTCACCTCATTACTATTTTTGTCATGAAAATAAATTAATTTTGTATATTTTCTGTTCTCATTACCATACTTGTCAGAAGAGGGAACTATCAACATTCTAATAATACCTGAGGTACTTTGGTAATTATGGTACTATGTTCCACAACTTTGACATTTTCAATCCTGCACATGATTTGCTGACTATTCCATGCCTCCTTGTCAGGTTAATAAAGGTTATAAATATGGAATCAGCTAGTTTATTTTCTACAAAATGCAATTGCCCCGTTTTATCCCTTATCCAGTTTTTATCTGTAGTTGGGAGGGCAGGGGGGAGAATGAACAGAAAATTAAGCTGAACTGTACTGGCATAGGTGCACTTAAAAAGGTATCAGACTTTCTTCTTGTGCACTGAAGTTGTACAATAAATGTGAAACAGTATATCTGGATTTCAGGTTTACATTCAAATCCAGAGCTTAAGCTCTTTTTCTGGAAGTTCTACTAATGAAATCTAACCACAATTGCATGAGCTATAATCAAATGTATTTTTGTGTTTACACATAAATATATTGTTTCAGTTGGTTAAAGAGAACATCTTGGACTGCAAATTCCATCAAAAGCAAAACATAAAATCAGAGTCTACAAAATAGAAAGTTATATGCCACTGTACCATTATGCTCCAATGTTCTCTTCCTGGGCAAAAGAAATAAAAAGTGGGAACATCAATTTTTAAAAAAGCACCCCGAATGTCTCAGAGCATAAACCAAAGCAAAAGAACTCCAGCAACTTATGCATACTCAGAAGAAACACCTTGTGTCCATGGACAAGAGAAACCTACCTCCCTTATCCCTAGCCTGATGTGTCTGCTGCACCTCTGTACTGCTGCTGTAGCATGGCTGGTATGTCAGTTCTGTGGCCGATTGCCTGTATTCTTCATCTTCTTCCTCATCCTTGTAGGTGGAAGCCAGTTGCTGACAGTGTGAGGGCCGCAACAGGACTGGTCATGCCTGTGCATCCTGCAGGGCAGTCTCTAGAGAGCTACTGAGGTGCACAGTTATGTGGCAGGAGCAGAGGACATGCATCGCACATCACGTTCTCCAAAACCACTGGGAGAACCCTGGTGGGTGTCTCTTCCTCCTTTCTGAAGGCTTCTGTTCAACAGGTCACTTCATCCACCCTCTTTGTGGAAACCATGGAGGAGAAAATGGCATGTGACAGACTGGTTTAGCCTAAAGCAGTATTCCAATAACCACGCATTTCCTAATGAGGCAATTCTCTTGAATCCAGCATATCTCTTAACTTGTGAATGAAGAAAAAAAAAAAATCTAATACAGAACTGAGAAAGGACCAAAAGGCTACCAGATAGAAGAAATTTTTCAAAAAGATATCCCCCTTTTCCTCCAACAACAACATAAGCCACCACTTATCAAGATGATGCAAAGTTATACTTAGAATGACAACATTTTCCAAAGATATCTTCCATCATCCACACTTTTTTAGAAAAATGTTTCTTTTGGATGATGGAATGGCTACAATGATTCATGCATTTTTACTTCTGTACTCCATTTATGTAATGCATAGGCAAATCTGAAAGCCAAAATAACTTAAAGCCCCTGATGGTGCTTATGTGACTGCCCTCCTTCTTCCAGGGCCAGGGATTGAGGAGGAACATGTAGCTTATGCTGAAAACTGTCCACTGACATCCAGTCACGTTCTTATAACAGCTGAAATCCTTGGTTCAAGTTTTCAAAGCAGTTAAGGGATCAAGCTGCAGCTACATCAGAGAATGCATTTTGATGTATAAATCACAGAAACAGTGATATTTTTTCAGGGAACACTGAGAGTGAAGATCACAGAAGCCAGAACAAAGCATGCAAGAGCCAGGGAGAATGCATTTCCTCTGTAAAGAGACACAGCTCTGAAGGGATCCTCTGCCTTTCAGAGGACACCAGATAGAGCAAGTCTGATTGCCTTTCAGAAGCATCATATGGCCCCATTTTAAGTGACAGGATGTATTTTTGATCTTTAGCTCAATAATCCTCCCAGAAGACCTCACCAACTGCACTCAAACTACAAATGAAAATCTCTAGTCCTAGTAAAGTTTTGGCCTCAGAATGGCAAAAGTGTCAAAGCTTTCATAAATTTTATGAGTTGTTATAATGTTATGGAGGTATATGGAACCAGGTGCAACTTCTCTACCACTGTCGTCTTGAGCAACACCAATGAGCAGATTTTTTTTTTTTCCTGGAGCTTCACAAGACAATGGGCAGTCCTGGAGATCAGAAATAAGAAGCTAAGGTAAAAATAATTCTAGTGAGTGGAAGGAATGGACAATATTTAACTGTAGGAAGACCCAGGTACCCAGATGCTATTTGTAAAAACTACTTGGCACTTAAACAAAAGTATTACTACAGAATGTGAGATCACATATGCATGAGGCTTTCATGAATGACCCATATGAAGTTCCCTAAGCATTAATGCAGATTCTCACAATAGCAGTGAGATTTCAAATTATATCATCAGTTTAATCTACATAAAGGCATTACTCTTTGCAGTTTCTCAATGACATTCACCTTTTCTTACTTTTTGTTTAAGGATTAGATCTCTCCAATTCCCCAAAATTAACGTAGATGACCATTAGTCTAGAGCTTTCTAGCACATATTCTCTAATTATAAAATTTACATCTTTGAGCTAATGTCTACAATGAAAGAGCAAATTCTTGTGGAGAAGGTAAGGGGTGTACAAACAGGATCAGATAAAAATGATGAACATGATTACTTGCAACCACTGAAACAATTTCTACAGAAAGGGCTCTAAGTGGCTAGGAAATCTGATAGTAGAAAGCAAAAAATATGGCAAATTATTTTTAGTAGATATATTAATCATTTAGACCTTTTAAATCAAATTTTAAACGTCTATAGAGAAAAAAAATAGTTCCACTGAAATTTAATGCAATATTGCCAGTGACCTTAATAAAGTCAGTGGGTATCTAACATGATTCTGCTGCGTTGGGCTTATTATTTTGTCTAGACAAAAGGCAAGATCATATCTGTAACTCACATAACAGTTTTATATCTAAGAGGGAACAATAGTACCAAGCAAAAAGATTAGAGAGAGATTGTAGCAAAGATTTGGTTTCTTCTGAGGACACATGAACTATGCAAGAAAGATACGTATCTATCACCTTGTAGAACAGGCTTCCTGTGACTCCATTAACAGAAATCATTTTCATAAGTAATTTAGCTGGCTTTAACAAACAATTATGTTTCACTTTAAGCAACTGGGAAATTCAGAATCTGTACGCTGGATTGCGCTGATTTCTTTAAGCACTCTAAACAATCGGAAATTCATTAGCAACTTCCTTTTTCTTTGGGGCCCAAAAGCTCTGAGGCAAGTATTAAATCTCCCATTTTTAAGCATTCAAAACAAACTCACAATGTGTTCCATATTTACTAATTCACTAAAGTTTGATGGTCACTGGAAAGCAGATGTTAGGGCTTCCTGGTAATGTAAACATCTGTGTTAGCTATAACTAAGAAGAACTATTCTAATACCAATTCATTATGAAGGAATGAATAATAATTTATATTAAAAAAAAATAATCAAAGAATGTAGCAAAAATTAACCTGTTCTAAGTAATGTATTTTTACAGAGGTGATCTGAATGCTAATTCTTTCCAGGAGATCTGAGGAAGCCCCAGGCTATATCTCCAGACAGTATATTCCAGAAGAAAACTAACAGTTACATAAATATGTGTAGATTATTAGTGGTTGCCAAATAGATTCATTTGATATTTTTATGATCCAACTGTTTTCCATTTAGCCAGCAGACAGTGATATTTTTGTTCTGCAGAGAAAACCATAACAGACCAAATAAAAAGGTTTATACAGTAAAGCTGTTCTGCCCTTAAGGTACAGAGTTTTTCCATATTGTTTTCATTTGAAAGTTTATTCAGATTATGAACCCCCCACTGACATGGACACCTCTACTCTCCCTCTCCCTTTCCAACTCTTAAATCAAATATTTGGGTCAGCACTTGTACTTTTACTTTGATTATGTGAATAAAGACTGTGGAAAGATACAGTGCAGTCTAAAACATCTTTATTTTACGGTCTGCTGTGAGCTTACATATTTGAATGCTTAATTTACAGACATGCTCAGGGAAGTGTTGATGCAAAGAAACCAGCTATTCATACATAACCCAAATCAAAGTGGTATTTCTCCATAACATGTATTCTATAGTGCAAGCTAAATAATTTATACAAAATCTTCCCCAAAACATCTGTAAGTAATTTAAATTAAAATTTAAAAGTTGTGGCTGACTTCTGCATTGCCTTGCCTTTCTGCGTCCTCCGCAGTCTGATTTTTGTTGCCAAATGACTCCATGCCCTACCCAGACTACCTGAACAATAGCGTTCATGCACCCAGAGTACTGCAAGCAGAGGCCAGCAAGCACAGCCTGAGACCTAGGCAAGTTGTAGAGATGTCCTGGCCACACTTCCAACTGACCAGAAGCTACACACAGTGCCAAATTCAAGTCCGTGTGCCCTGCCTCTTATCTGCTTCACAGTATTGCTTTGGCCACAAACAAACACTGAGAATGAAATAGTTTAACCTAACATTGCTGCCAAACACTTCTTAATGCTGAAAGACAGCCTGAGTTATGGTTTTGATTAAGTTAATATTCATATAGTGTTAAAGATGTGCTCTGCACTTTAGGATTGCTCAGCATGCCAGATTAAGAAGTTACCAGCAAAAACGTACAGATTTTAGTGAGGCCACTGCTTAGCGAGCCAACCATAATCCCAGTAATGATACTTTAGGGCAGCAAAGACACTCTATATGAATCATGACTGTAAGTCATTGCAGGACACCATACAGTCCACTAAGCACAAACAAGGGCCAGGTAGGAAATCACAGCGAATGCAGTAGAATTTATGAAAAAATTTTGAAACGTCGAGACACTCTTCCACAAGCTCCCTGATGAACTGATAAAATGGTTGAAATTTGCTGTGGCTTTAAATGTTCTAATAACTGTAATATGCAGGTGGATTTTCACATTTGCCTTGAAGTAGACTTCAGCTACATGACTTTCCTCAAAATAAGGTAGAGTAAAATAAAAGCAAAGAGCTGACATACCAGTGATGGACTAGAGTATACATTAAGCTAATATTGATTTAAATAGTCAATTTTCTAAATACTCTATTTCACCATCCTTTTAAAAACAGAACAAAGCCAAGTTATCTTGGATATATGTATTTAACCCATACTTTTAACTATGTATTTCAATTTTTGATTGAAGATGAAAAGTATAAATGCAAGATACCACAAGAAATAAGAAACCATCTTGCAAGCTCTCTTCTTCATGAACTCTCACTGACTTCAGTGAAATTATTATTGCTATTGATTACTAGAAATTACTATTGCCATCTTCTGGTGCAATTGAAAATTGGAAGTTGTTCTCATTAAAACATGTGGTGAGATTACTGATGCTATCTAATGCTGGGAATGGTATGGTCCCTTTTAGCATTGTCATGAAGTGTAAAATACGGATGTTTTTTCCTACAAATAAAAAGCTGTGTTTCCCTCAACAGAAAGAGGAAAACAGTGACAGCAGCTTGAGCTCACTAAACTTCAGCCTTTAAAAAAAAAAAAAAAAAACACCTTTGGGATAATTTCATAGTTTAGTGTGCTGTTTCTGGCTCTGCTTATAAAAATACTCAAAGTTTCTGTATACTACTATTGAGAAAAATTACCATCAAACTTGTCTAGGTTTTCAAAGGTTTGAACTATGTATCAAAACCAACATACACTAGCTTGCACCTTAAATTGATGTCAAATGTTTGATGCCACAAACAAACATTCATGGTTCTTATTCATTATTGGAAAATAACACAGAGACCTTTCTGACACATTCAAAATACCCTTTCATAACTTTTACTTTCAGTGTGAAAAGAAATAAGTCAGCCCACTTAAGAACAATCCACTTGTCAAAATAACTCATTAGGATAATACAAAGCACAGATTTGTGAGTTAAATCTTTTCATATAAAAGGTTTCTTGAATTTATTGTATATTACAGGATTAAGGATATTGACACATTTTTAACTTTTTTATAAATATTGCAACACTTTATGGCTGTAAAGTGAAATGAACAGCCTTGAAATAGGTCAATGAATATCAAGTCAGTGAGGATCATGTCACCAGGGAATTTTACATTATTTGGTGACTTTATATCACTATTTATAAGCTACCACTTAAGCACAACTTTCATGCACCAATAACTTTGTGAAATTTTATGGCCTGTGCTATATACCCAAGGTGTTTTCAGGTTTTCAAATCTGCACATCTATAAACTAATTATACAGAAGAGAATGAAATGTACTTGCTTACCTGCTTAGGTTCAGTATACTGATTTTAGAGTTTTCAGAGACTTAAGTGCAGGACAAAAAATAAACACAAAACTTGTACAAGAACCCACTGGGAGCTTTTCCATTGACTGCAATGGCATTAAGTGTATTAAATATGCTCCTTCATTAATAGATGGTGCTACTTAAAGTCAATTCTTAAATTACTGGAAATGATTCAGCAATAAAAGAGGTTTCTATTGGTGCTAAGACTAAATACATAATACCCTCAAAGAAGTGTGGGGGAATAAAAAAAAATAAAATGAATAGAACATCACATAAGCTGGTCCCCTTTTTTCCAGACCTCATACCAAACTAGAAGTCAATACAAAGAGATAGAGTCATTATTATGCTTACCCAACTATAGTATGTAATTCCTTAATGATGCAGATGTTCTATTGACCCAGAACAAAGATGCAATCTTTATGAATTATAGGCAGGGATTGATCCAAAACGGTTTTTCAGTAGGAGGAAATCACAAGATATGCAAGGAGGTGTCCAGCTCTGGTTTGTTTGAGTGAGACCTGCTCAGCACAGGTCCTTCAGTTCTCCTCAGGGACATCACTAAGAGCTGTGAATGGGAACTAGCTTCCATTTGTCCTACTGGCAAATCTAAAGACGTGACCAAAGGGATTGGCTGAGCAAGTCTAAAAGCATTCCAAGTCCCCAAAGAGCAGCCTTCTGACATTTCTTCTTTTTTTTTTGCCCAGCTGAATATATTGTTTTACCAAAAAAAAAAAAAGGTCAAGCTAGCACATTAGGATGTGCAGGATGTGTGCCAAAAACATTGTATTAGGGTGGTCCTGACCCTACCACTCTCCTTCCCTTTTCTTAGAGTACCCACGTCACTCCTGAGAGGTACCACCCTCCTTTCCAACCTCAGTTTGTGCATTCCAAAATGCAGACGGGTCAACCCGTACGGCTGAAATCATGTACCTCAGGGAACTCCAGCCTTTGTTTGAGCAGAACAGGAAGCAGTAAATTTCTAGAGAAGAAAGCTGAAGTGGGTCTGTACAGAATTATTGGTTGTATGGCAAGAGTCTTGCAACCTGGATTCAATTACTACGACAGACAGATAGATCTTTTTCCCTCTATAAATTATGCATTATCAGGCAGCCACTTAACAGAAGCTCTTGTATTTTAACCAAGCTCCATTAGAACTGAAAAACAGAGCAAACGTCTTCTAGCCTGCCTTTCTTGAACAGTTTCTCTCTAAGGCTGCTTCTGAATTTTATCTACTGGCTGACCACATACACATTTCATTGTCTGTGCACTTTCTACTGCATCTTGTCAAACTAATGGTTAACACTGATTCAGTCTTGCTTATACTTCATAATCCTAACAGAGAAAATACAGACGAGTCACTTTTATAAGGCTTTCTAGAACTATTCCACATTTATTTTCAGTTGAGGTAATCAATTACATTGCCTGAAGAGACAAAAAATAGCAATTTTTATGTTGCTCATGTATTTATTGTCTTTTCTTAATTCACGTACATTTGTTGTGGCAGATGCTGTACCACTCCTCTATACCACACATAAAGGAGTACACAAATATCATCCCTCAATTCTCAGACACCCATCCTTTCCTGGTTTCAGCAAATCTACCCTCTGCATTGACATTCCTGATCACACTATAGTTTAAGGAGTATTCATCCACCAGGCAACAGGGGACGTCCTGGGTATCTAAAAAGTTAAGAAGAAGAAAAATAAAAGACAGTAACTTTTTATTATGATTAATTGTATCAAATCAATTACTCTATTTTTGCCGGATCCAAGTCAACCATTACTATTGCCTATCACCTGCCAAAGACACATCAAAGAAAACTTTAAAATTCTCATGGATGCCAAATATTTTGGCAGCCATCCATCAGTCTTCACAAACAAACAAACAAACAAAAATCCTCAATTTTTCATAGCAGACAGGATTTTCTGAAGCTAATCTGTTAAATACAAAATTACTTTCAAATAACAGTAAGTCAGTAACTCAAACCCTTTGAAGGGTTGAACCCTTATGAAACCCTTCATAACTGAAGTCAAAGACATCATTGTTGGAAGGGGTCTGCAAACATCCCCATCACAGCAAGGAGACATGCCCATTGCAGGTGGAGCAAGACCCTGCTGAGCAGGATGATTTACAAATTCAGAATGAAAATGTGGTTCCCATCCAAGGCTCAGATCTTAAAGGTATTTGATTTTCTGTATTGTGGCTGCTTCGTTTCCTATGAAAGCGATAAAAATCAGCTACCTTCCAATACCATTTCCCCATGTTTTTTTCTGCTTCACAGATGACATAGTTCAGTTGCCTTCTTGATTCCAGCACTGATATTGCAAATCATTTTAGGAGAGTAACATTATTTTCCTGCTTCTCAGATTGTCCATATATAAAAGGGAATAAATAATGTCTATTTTCAGTGCCCTGAGATCTGTGACTTCAAATTGTTCCTCATAAGCTGTTGTTATCTAGGAACAACAATAGGAAACATTTAAAATAATAAAATAAAATTTGAGCACTTCCTATTAGAATTTTTTTGTTACTTTTCTCTCCCTTGTGAAACAAGGTATAGCAGCAGCAATTGGAATGTTTGTTTGTTGTTGTTTTCTACACTCAGTACACTTACCACCCCTTTATCTAATGTCACTTTCTATTGCCTTTTCTGTTTAATTTTTAAGAGTTTTGTTCTTCTTATATTTTATTTACTTTCTCTATTTCTTCTACTTCAATTACCTCTTATTTGCCACTAACTTTCTCATTGATGTAGAAGAGCACAGAATAAACTTCTTTACAAAATAACATTAAACAAAAATCACAGAATGGTTTGGGTTGAGAGGGACCTTAAAGATCACCTAATTCCAACCCCCCTGCCATGGGCAGGGATACCTACCACTAGACCAGGTTGCTCAAAACTGTAAGTACAGAAGAGAAAACTGTCTTTCTTACTAACTTGCAGCATGCTATAACCAAATTTGCCAGAATCCCACTCATCTGTCAAGTTCCTGTCTAAAAATGATTTGCTTCTTCCCTTCCCCAGCACCCTCTTTTACTAGACAAGATGGGCAGAAATAGAGTTTTCATGGGTAAGTCCCTAAAGTCTGTGAAGAAGTTGTGTATACCCATACCCCTTAGAAATCTAAGCTGTCCCATCCATTTATGAAATCGGTGATTTAAAGGAAGGAGATAGACTCTATCAAAGCTTTAGCCATTTGGAGGGTCCAATTAGGACTTAGCATTGCATTTTACAACAAAGAGCTCTTGCATTAAACACCCAAAGAAGACTAAGTTGAGCAGAGGAAGAGCAAAGAAGTTAACTTTGTGCTGTTTTCCTGTTAAGGAAGAGCTTATGTATCTTTCTGATAGCTTTATGAAGAAAGGCCCTTAAGATGCTTAGGGCATGAGACAGAAAAAAGACAGCAGACTAACGGGGATTTAATAGAAATTTGCCAGCACACGTACACCACCTCCTCAACATTTTACCAAATCTCCTCTGGTGGCCACAGGTGTTTGTCTCCTGGCTTTTCTGTTCAGAATAGTTACTTGATCACACAATAAATGGAAGATGAAAAATCACAGTATCGTTTTTACTCAAACAAAATCACACTGCCATGTGGGACAGGGGAAAAATGGAGGTATTTGTGATCTGAAAGACAAGAAATATTATATATATATGAGGCTACATGTTGCTTCATATTTCTCCACCCTCCCTTTCTGTGACTGCATTGTAGTAGATTCTCAGGCTACTGAATATTTTTAGATAGCAGCTACCTCTTAAACTGGCCATTTAAAGCTTTTGTTATTAGTGCTCAAAATTCCTGAAAAATAACTTTAATGAAGGTATAAAAACATTTTACTAAATAGGCTGGTTCTACTAAATTTGCTATTTTGTAAATGGATTAGAGAATATTTCATCATTCATATCGCTGCAAGTATTATTGTGTATGTGACAGAAGTAAAAACAATCCTTTGAAGTGACTTACATTACAAAATAAATAATAGCCAAGTTATTACATAAATAGAGTCCGCGTGGTCTTGTCCTTCTAAAGGAGATTCACCACAATAAATCTAAATGAAGACTAGTTTGTAAAACATCTGGAGGGGTGTGGATCAATGCTGTGCATTCAAAAGTTGCTTCCTTCACTGTAAAAACAACTTTTTTCAAAAGCTCATTTAGCTTTACTTTCTGAAAATCCTATAATCTTTATCAAAAGTAATATTGCATTCAAACATTCTTAGCAAGCAAATGACAAATATGTTCTGTATTATTATATTTCTAATAAGAGGATACAATTTTTATCAAAGACAATATGACACATAGGAAGTCAGCTACATTAGCAATAATCCCAGATGCTATTTTGCATGTAGAAGCGTTGGTGGTTTTACTGGTAGGAGGTAACAGAGCTTTGTTTTGTTTTGTTTCTATGAACAAAGGTAAAGGAACTGGCAAAGGAGGGTTGCTTTACTTTGTTTTTTTGTTTGTTTGTTTGTTTGTTTTTAGGTGGTACAGTTATATTTGGAAAGTTATCTAGCTTGTGGTACTGGAAAATTATATTGTTATCTAAAGTAGGCTTACAAACAAACTGAAACCTTTTTATAAATTGGCTTTGCACAACAGAAAAATTATGTTTTTTTGGAACAGGAAAGCAAAAAGAAAATTTCCTACCCATATTGTCACTGATGATGTTTTCTCCCATAGAAAAAAAATATATATATGTAAATATATATATATTTATTTATTAGGCTATATCTGTTCCATAAATAAATAAATAAATAAATAAATAAATCTTCTAAATAAAATACACTGACAGTTTCCCTTTAGAAACAAATATTGACAGCCACGGGTAGCAGAACTGAAGCAATAATCAGATGAAATTGCAGTAAGAAAAAATGAACCACATGAGAAGACAATGAACACACAAAGTTAATATTCACTGTAATAACTAACAAACACATTGCAAAATTGAGAGAGCAAAAGAGCTTGTTTCAATATAAAGCAAGCACAGATGTTTCAAGGCTGACAATATCAAGTGCATCTTTAGTAGCAATAAGATTTATGTGTGCTTCCTGGCAAGTTTCTCATTATTTTTGGTCCAAATTGTTCTCTTGTGGGCCTGTTTTCATAACCACATGCTTATTAAGAGGTTTTTTTAAAGTATTTTTCATTGGAGAAAAAAAAAAAAAAGATTTCTCATGATACTAAATGATTCCCCAATCAAGGAATTTGTTTAAGCTTGTGCTACCATTCTTTTCCACTGCAGCTTCAGAAATAGGGACAATCTGTTTGCTGGCTGGGGAAGGGAAGAAAAGATCATAGTAGAATTTAAAGAATAACCTCCAAACATTTTGTTCCTGTCAGTTTCCTCATCCTCTATATTTTCTTGTCTCTCTGCACTCACTGAACTTATCACAGATTTGGGTTCTCCTCGGCTGGATGCCCAAACAGCCAGCAACACTATGAGCTCATTGATGTTCTCCACAGAAAATCTTTGCATCTCCCGCAAAAAATGCGAACTCTGTTTTATCCTCTCCTCTCTTCCTCTGTCTGAGCTCACTTACTCCCTCTAACAGTTTTCAGTTTGGAAACATAGTGGGTATGCAGTTGGGATGCCATCCTGTGCACTGCATTAACTTTACCTGGGGGTCAGAATGGAATTTTTTGGCTGAGATGGATTTTTTACTTATTGGGTGTTTAGAAAGACTGGATGATTTGGTAGTGTCTTTTTGCCTTCTCTTTACCAGAACTCTAAAAGATCATCTTGGGCAAAAATTTTCTGCTGCGATGTCAGACCATTGCAGACATAAATTCTATGGCAAGCCCAGTTCCTCAATATACTAAGAGACTGAAAGGGAAGACTTTCATTTTCCAGTCTTACTTCTCATGCAAAGGAAGCAGAGCAATAAGGAACAATGTAAGTGAAATATAAGGGTACGAAAACAAAGTCACCCTTTGTCAAGGGATTAATGCTCTACAAATTATGTTTGTTGCTAGATGGCGTTAGATAAAGCACTAGCTATTTGTTGTTGGCTTTTTTTTTTTTTCTTTATCCTCCTCTGCCCAAAATGACTGCATATTTCAGGTAAAGACACAGTATCCTCCTCTGCCCAAAATGACTATATTTCAGGTAAAGACACACCGACCCACCTTTTTTTTTTTTTTTTTTTTTTAACACAAACCGCTTTTTTGTTTTCCTTGCACTACTCCTGTAGAACAAACAGTTCTGGGGAGTGAATTCAATGCATTAAGTGAATTAGTTTTTTCCCCCACTTATGCACATCATTCTCTGAACTGCCTGCAAGTCTCCATTAACTGTGATTACTCTCAGCAAAGGATAAACCCACAAACATCAGATTCCAGGCTTTGTAGCCTACCACCACTTTCTGTTTCTGTGGTATTTAAAATCTACCACCCTTAAAGCACAATTGGAAGTCTAGTTTAATTAATTCTTTTCAAAAAGAAACCATTGGTTTGCTCCAACTTGTCTTACACACTACAAAGTGTAAACCCGAGGCCATCCTCTCCTGGTTACCACAACATGATAGCATACACTTACACTGGGCCATCTGTCTCTTTAATTGTATCTTGTAAGCATGAAGCTAAATTAAATGTTTCTGTTTGTGGGTAGCACACTTTGAACAATGAAAATACCAGATGATCATTCACCAAACTGATATTACATTAAAACTTTATAATAACAAGCAAACTCATGCTGACAAGCACAGTATAATAACATTTTGTCATTCATCATTATTAGGAGTTTGCGATATATACGTTCTTCTTCATATATATATATATATATATATATACCCCCCTTAAATGTAATTGTGTTCTTTTTAAGATTTAGTTTTCTTTAGAGATCATTAGTTATTGTGTTCAGAGATGGAAAGTAGTGAACATAAACACCAAAACATTAACTCTTTCAGTTTGCAAATGTGGATCACACTAACAGAATATATCAAAGAAAACACAATTAAAGTTACACATTTCCTATAGAAAGACATTTTAATCCTTTTGTTAATGCTATGAAGGGTTAATATCCTCTTCCTAGTAAAGAAAGTGAATAATTTAATAACTGAGTATTTGTATATAAGAGAGTCTGCACCCCACAAATATTCATTGGAAATTTTGATCTACATGCTCTCATATTGACCTACCTTGCACGCATTCCGTGGAACAGCCAGTATCTGTTATCTATGGGTTTAGGAGATGTTATTAAGCCCAACCTGGAAATTGTATCATCATCTGCTCCTATGATGGCTCTTAGGCAGTACTGTCAGTCATAGATGTTTGTGATAGCAATCAGGTTGATGGTAATATTTTGAAAATAAATTCTCAAAAGAGAGAGAGAGAAGGAAGGAAGGAAGGAAGGAAGGAAGGAAGGAAGGAAGGAAGGAAGGAAGGAAGGAAGGAAGGAAGGAAGGAAGGAAGGAAGGAAGGAAGGAAGGAAGGAAGGAAGGAAGGAAGGAAGGAAGGAAGGAAGGAAGGAAGGAAGGAAGGAAGGAAGGAAGGAAAAAGAAAGAAGAAAGAAAGAAAAAGAAAGAAAGAAAGAAAGAAAGAAAGAAAGAAAGAAAGAAAGAAAGAAAGAAAGAAAGAGAAAGAAAGAAAGAAAGAAAGAAAGAAAGAAAGAAAGAAAGAAAGAAAGAAAGAAAGAAAGAAAGAAAGAAAGAAAGAAAAAGAAAGAGAAAGAAAGGAAACATCGAAACAATAGAAAAATGTTATTTATACCCAATCTACAAAAGCTGAAGAATCTGTCTTGTGAGGGAGACACAAATCCCTTGTCTGTTGGGATCCAATCTTTGTAGACTCAATTTTCATGCTGGATTAACTGCTGGTGATGACTTCAAAAGGACCAGGTTTTCACCTCAAGTGTTCAAAGCAAAACTGAAAAGAAAAAAAGCCCACACAAGACTCCCCAACCTGTTTTTGATGTGGAATAGGCTGTACAGGGTGACTGGGACTCACTGAGCAGCTCTGAGCATCCCTGATCCTCTAATCTACAATGTTCAAGAAAAGGACTTTGAAATGCATTTTGTGGTGTAGAATTATTTTGTGGTGCAGATGATTATGTAACCTGACATAACCTTTCATATAATTAAACATGTAATCATCAGATTCTGTACAAGGGAACTATAGTTAAAATCTGTAGGATAATGCCATTTACAGCATCATAGAGATTTGCAAAGATATGTCTGATGTGTACTCTATGTATTATTCAAGTGCATGCAGTTTTGGGGATAACTTAGCTACATATGTTATAGCAATACATTATGTTTTTATTCTTAAAAATCTCATTCTTCTGTTTTTGTGTACTTTAAGCTTTCTATATTTCAATTTTCTTGTCATGTTTAAAGTAATATATCAAGCTGAGCTTCATATTTAAATCCAAACATGGAACAGGTGCATCTTTATGTTTTGACTAGGCAACATTAGGCTCTGTATCAAAAGCTGACTAAAATCTTTTCAAAATAGAATGCTTGTTACAGGAGAGCAAATTATAACAGCAACAACAACAAAAATCACATTTTCCATCTTTCAGCAAAGCGGAGGCGGTAATGATTCTTCTAATGGTAAGGTGATAATTGTCATGTAATGTTATAATATCTCTGCTTGGAGGTGCTTTTTATTTTCATTTCTATCACCTTTTCTGAAAGGCTACACAGCAATAAATTAGGTATTATATAAAGTTTGGGTGAGCAGTGTAAAGGCTGCCTGAACTCAACACCAAGTCAGGCAATGGAAAGACCTTTTTATGTCAGAAGCACATCACTGACGATTCCAGCCAGAAATCAGATACCTAAGCATGAAAGGTGATGATAACATTGTAGATTAAATGAATAAATGTTTCAGAACACAATTACACATTTTCTAATGAAATGACAAAGTTGTTTCCACTTTGGAAAGTGCTTTTGACAAGGCTCCACATTTGAAGTTCATGTCTGTGTCTAAAGGGCAGGAGGTACAGAATAAGAGAAAAGCTGGTTCAAACCAAATGAGGAAAAACAAATGAGTAGTTTTAAGGGATCCATAGAACAGTAAGTGATAATGAATCATAAATATATATATGTGTGTCATTTGACTATGAATATCACCTTTATCTTCTAGAAAAAAAAATAATAATTTTAAAAAGGAGTATTATTAGTATATTCAGATCAAGCTCAATCACCAGTAGCTAGCAGCAGGATATTGACCACTTTGTAACTAAACAGAACATTTCACAGCTATGTAATTTTTCAGCTCTTTGTTCTGTACTAAACATATTCCATATTCCATATTTGCTCCCATTACTGTTTTACTCTACTCTGTCACCCTAGGGTGAAGGGAAAATTCCTGCTTACAGGGATACTTCAGATCAAATAACATGTAATTTGGTACTGTCAGGCATGCAGAGCTCCAGACCCTACTGTGTGTCCTCTCCCTATTAGATCCTCCAGCCTCTGCTGGGGATATTCAGCTTCATCTTCACCACAATGATGTTATGGCTGGAAAATGCATCTCCATTTAGCACAAATGCAATAAAAGAAGTTGTTTTGAGATGGCATTCATCTTGATAATAATGTTTCTGAATACTTTCTGAAGCCTTTGCACACAAGTCTTTTGGCACCCACAATTAGCTTAAACACTGATAGCTACAGGTAGAACAATATGCCTGCCATCCTCCACAATGCTGGTCAACAGCATGCAGATATGCTGCTAAAAGCTGCCTTTTAAATAACTTCTGATGAGGTGTGAGAGAGAAAGGAGTTTGAGGGGCAGGAGGTAGCTATAGGAAAGGGAAAAGCAAAACATGAGAAACAGTTTGGATGTCAGTACACTCTCAAAAAACTGAACTAAAATATTGGTAAAATTATAGCTGTGATAAATCATTATTCAGATACTTATTACTAATTCTCTTTTCAAGACAGCAAAAAATTTACCAGGCACATACTCTACAAATGAAACAATTTTCCTCTCTTAGGATTTATAGGAACACACTCTTTATTCATAGGCCATATCAGAACTAAGTAAATAGACTCATTGCTCCCACATAAGGCAGGTTATCCCTCGGTAAATTACCTACAGCAACACTCGCTTTCTCATGTACAGGGTCTGAGTCCATCCACATATACACAGAAGTACGTGCATGAACCTGTGGCCCAGTGCTCTCGTGCTTGTGCTGGTGGTTGGGGCACCATCAGAGCTGGGGGCCACTCCCTCACCCCCAGCATCCTCCCAGGCAGAGCAGGGAGGTGGCACTGAGAGAGGCAGCAATCCTTGTCTGGAGGCTGCTTGTGATGGGCACAGTCACACCATGCTGCTAGGCATGAGGCAGAAAAAAAGGATGCTGCCCAGCTAATGAAGGTAAGGAACAATAACAGATACTTGGTTATCCACCTGAGGGTGAAAGTCAGCACCTCCCAGGTTCTTGAAGTGAAGGGCTTCACAAAGGCAAAGTGTTTTCACTCACTGCTAAAAGGTTTTGTGGGGATTTCTGCAACCCAGAAGTACATTTCACACATACCAAAGTCTGACTGTTCTCAGATAGAATTATTTTAATCAAACATATTAATGTACTATTCATCCAATAAAACCTATCTAGTAAGTCAACTAGCATTCAAAAATGATTGATAAAAAGTTGCCAATAGGAAATTAAAACTACAACCTATTTATATTTATTATTATTATATATATAATATATATTATATATTAATATTATATATTATTAATTCATCACATATTATTATATATTATATATTATTATATATTAATATTATATATACATATGTATATGTACATATATATATATATATAAAACGGTGGTTCTAAATTCATTGTAATGCCATTTAGTGAATCTTTCATAGGAAAACTCAAAGTAACAGCATCACATTTCCAGCATGTAAGAAATTGAGTCCTAAATTCTAGCAGTCTTCTCTCACTGTGATGCCTCAGTGTATGGTTTGCATGAGAAAGAGCTCATTATGCCCCACATGATCCCAAATGCCCAGCAGAGATAACAGTCTAAATCATTTGTTCTCTTTAAAATAATTTATTCATAGGTAGGAATATGAAAATGTGCCCTTTATGAAGTTTATCTGTATCTATAGCAAACACAACTTAAATTAATTCTTCATCTTCAGGACTGGGAAAGTTTGACTAAGGCATTAGGGATTTTTTATTAACCTCCATTAATTCAGTAGTCCTACCACTTTGATAACAAATAAAAATGGATGGCTAAGGAGTTTTTTCCTTATTAAAAGGTGTGAGTGAGTGCAATTAAACATGGCCTACATACCTGAAGATATATTACATATTTTAATATAACTCCAGGGTTAATAAGGAAGTATGTGAAGTTTATTAGTCTGTTGACTAGTGATCACATACAGTACATCATCATCTCTGTAGTAGGAAGAACACACATTGGTTGTTCTTAATTTCCCTTGCAGTTTTGAGTTTATTTTTGGCATTTCTACAAAATCCTGAGATACCCCTTTGCAATTTAGTTTTAATTAGAGTGGTAAATAGCATGTCTTGAAAGTCTTTTTTTTTTTTTTGGTAATACTTCTAATATACAATGAATTGTCTAGATCTACAATTATTATCACTATATTATTACAAATATTAGTACTATATGAAAAAAATGAGATTATATGTATAACAAATATCTGCAAAACCCTTGTATGTCTGCTTATTGTCATTTAAGAAAAATCTAATTTGCCTTTAGTTTAACTATCAGCTTAAATATAGATATGTCCTAACTGCTTAGAATCAGTATTTACCTGTTTTCTTTTAAAACAAACATTTTCATCCAAAGTTTTAGTAGTTTTATGTCCACATACTCTCTGTACCATTCCACTTTTGGCAGATGAGAAATAAATTACAGATTGTCTAGAGTATGACCATATAAGATTTTGAAAGTGAGAAATAACACATTAGAGAAATGGGGAGAAAATACCAATCCAAACTATTTATCATAACAAGAAGGAAAGAAGGAAAGAAGGAAAGAATGAGAGAGAGAAAGAGAGAGAGAGAGAGAGAAAGAGAGAAAGAGAGGAAGGAAGGAAGGAACGAAGGAAGGAACGAAGGAACGAAGGAAGGAACGAAGGAAGGAACGAAGGAACGAAGGAGAGAAAGAGAAAGAAAGAGAAAGAGAAAGAAAGAGAAAGAGAGTGAAAGAAAGAGAAAGAGAGAGAGAGAGAAAGAAAGAAAAAAGAAAGAAAGAAAGAAAAAGAAAGAAAGAAAGAAAGAAAGAAAGAAAGAAAGAAAGAAAGAAAGAAAGAAAGAAAGAAAGAAAGAAAGAAAAAACATCAGATAATGTAAAGAAAATGGTACAGTATGCTACTAATAGTATGACACTGAAGAAAGCATTGAACAAAGCAGCGCTATACAATTTAAAAGCTAAGTCAAGATAAGCCTGCTTTATGTGTCATTTAGAATGAATAGACTATATTAATGTACAGTCCATATTTAAAAATTACCTCTAAAATAAAATGAATAATGTTTTTTCTTACTGCAAAACCAAAATCCTTTATCTGCACAGTAAAAACGGAGAACTGAGTTAAAAATAAAGCTCCTTAGCTTAGATAAAAATTCAATGAAGAAAAGTCATCTCTCATGATGAAATACTGAAAATGAATTATTTTATTTGCTTTTGCTCCTTGCTAGAATGTTAATTATAAAAGCATAATTTAATTTGGGAAGAGATTTGTTAAATTTCAAAGCCTAATGTGAGTCCTTCAGTCATGAAGGCTCCCAAATGCTAGGTGCTACATCTAAAGCTCAACCTCCTTCTACTGAACCAATTTTCTGCAGACGCCTAATTTATGATCACTTCTTACCTCATGCATATATCTTAGTGCATAGTTTTAATAGACCATTGAGGGGGTGTTTATTTTTATGATGAAATATGCAACATTATAGCAATCATTAGATAGGCATTAGCTTAATCACTGGTAGATTTGAATGCAATAAAAAATTTCTGAAAACCTGTTGGCATTCTCAATGTGAGCTATTTTAGGTTTGCTGGTTGCATCAAAGGAGACAGGTGGACCAGAAACCCTGTAGTTTGTTGGTGGGCAACGCATTCCCGCTCGTGGACATTTGTTTTTGTCTGCAAGCCCCAGGTTCTTGGCCAAAGCTAGCAAGGACTCATGGCACCATGAAAGAGGAAAACAACTCTTGCTTTTCAACAGGCAAAAATAATATGGTAGGCATAAATTGCTGCCACAACCCATTCATTCAAATTATCAGTGTTTATATTGCAGCTAGGACTGCTCAAAAAGGTCAACTGACATACTCATTCCCTCCAAAGCAGAAGCAACCTAGGAACTCCATTACTTTCATTACTTTTAGAATAAGATTTAACTGATTTACTGTGCTGTTGTTTTTTTTTTTCTTTTCCTTTTTTTTTTTTTTTAAGGGAATCTAAGTATTTCACCCCATATTTTCCAAATTGAATACACAAATATTTCTTAAAAGAAAAACTTCACATTTTAAGATCATGGATTCTTTTTTCTTGAGCCCTCCCCCTTCCTTCCCCCCTTTTCCTTGGTGGCCTTTTTCTGCCCTTTTCTTTTGACATTGAAAAAAGGAATGTGAACAAAACACCTCAAATCCCCCCAAAATTAAGAGGGATTTTCTTTTATAAATATTTATATATATCTTCCATATCTCTCTTGAAAAAAAGAAAAAGAATGGTCTCTCATTCAAGAAACTGTAATAAAAACTATTCATAAAAAAATCATACATTATTTAAATAGGATTTCCCTGAGCAAGTTTTTTTTTTTTCCCCTAAAGCTGTAAAATAAAAGGCAATCTATAAAATAACATAGTAATTTCATCTATCAACTAGAATAAAGAACTAGATCTATTAGATGACTTCTGATTTACTGAGAGGCATTAAGATATTACAGTAATCAGAGAACTGAGACTAATGAATATACTACAGCTAATGGTAGGTATGGCACCTATAACAGCTAGTATTCATGGCCCATTGGAAATGTGGTAACAGCCTAATTATATATTTTTATTCATACCTATACATTATTTCACGAAAAGGCTGCGGAGTTCCTAGACTAACTTTGGTTGCAACTAGCTCCTTGGACCCTGCATGTTCTCATTATCTCTTGTCTGTTAATGTTTTCTGAAGTCAAAGGACTCATGTTGTATAATCTGATGCTGCCGTTATAGCTACTTCTTATTCTGAGATGATAGGAAGGTCTAAAAATGTAAAGCCATTACATTTTGTACCCCCAGTTTAATTTCAGTGCTACAATAACTAATTTTAAATTACATACTTTCATCTTTTTAAGAAACAAAATTTTTTAGAAGCTCATTAGATTTTTTGTGAAGTGGCAAAGAACTCAAACACACAGATTACTGAATCAGTTACACCTCAAGTGTATTTTAATAAAACTATCGTTCTCTGTTTTTTACTGACAATATGAGGAACAGCTTGAAGCTAAAGATTGGGGAAAAAAAAAAGTTTATTTTTGTTTTTGATGGAACAAGTGACAGGCCTGATCCTTTGCATTTGACAGCTTGTATCCCCATAGCCTGAGCTGAAAATCTGGTTAGGATTGAGCAGATATATCTGGATTCCCTAGACTTATCTTTACCTTGGTAATATTGGTCTGTGATAAGTTGAGTTTCACTTTCCAAACAGAGAGTGAGCTTGGCTGACACCTTTGTCTTCACCACTGCTGAGAGAAAAGCTCTAGATTTTATATCATAAATCTATTTCCAACAGTGGATGGGGCAAAAACATGTCAAGAAGCAAAAGAGCACCTCTCCTTGAGGCAGTGGCCGTCTGCCTGACCCACCAGCCAAACAGCACCCTGGAGGCCTCTGCCCACATTAGTAGCAGGGCCAGCCCAAAGATAAGAACAGTATTTTTCCACCAAGCCCCACACCCTTGTCTCATCACTGACAACAAGTTTGGACCTCTGTGATCTAACAATCAGTAAGACAGTACTGTGTGTCACCATGGCTTCGCCGTAGGTGTTAGTGAATCTTCCCAGCTAGGCTCTTCCAAGCAGCAGGGGGTCAGCACTAAGGCAGGAGGTGACACTCTGTCCCAAGAGCTTTGCAGGCTATTGAAACTCTCAAGCTCCTAGAAATGGTGAAATCTTGCTGAGAAGTGTGTGTACGCTTGCATGCACATCTAATTGTCCATTTTAAGTTTAAGAAGCATCTGGGTAATGGTATTTGATGTTTTTGTCAAATTTTGCTCCCTTAAAGTGAAATAGCAAGGTGAAATGTTGGAATAGAGGTAAATATTTTCACCCCCCCAAAAAAAAAGACAGTGATAGGGTCATTATGTCACTCTGGATGCCATCTGTCATAACAGAATATGAAAGGTTTTTTGTGCTCCAAGTAATCGTAGCATATTTTGTTGTCAAATTAAGAAGAAACAGGGAATATCTAGAACAAAATGGTCCATGCTCCTTAGGGTACAGCAAGTATAGGTAGATACCAAATTCAGATGTAAAAATGAGGTAAATCAAGTCACAAAATTATGTTTTGCACTGGATGAGAAATATATGGGCAGTGGCATTTACTAATTCCTCCCTCCATTTTTGTCATAGCTTTTGTGGATAATTGCATAACCACCAGCATATGGCATAGTTTTTATTAAAATATTAGAAATGACAAACCTGTGTGTGACTTTTTACTTTTAACTTCAGTTATGGTATGCTCTGAACTACTGCATATTTCTAGATTAAACTAACACAATTTTTAAAGCCACCTTGAAGAAGACCTCTGAATATAAAATTAAAAAGAACTAAGTATTCAAAGCTCTTGGGAAATTTGAAAACTGCACTTGAGCACTTCCAACCTTCCACTCTTCCCTATTGTCAGTGCCAGTATAGAGCTGTCTAAAAACAAACAACAAAAACCCATCTTCTCGTAACAAACATCACAGCACATTATTTTGAGAGAACAGTGAAATGCAAAGTAGCAAAATGTTATTATTCAGTCTAGGACTTTATTTTGTCATTTTTATGACTGCTATTCTTGTTTAGAGGTCCATGAAATATTAAATAACTCTGACTGCCAGTGTCTCAACTTTAAGGCCCAGTTTTGGAGATTTCCAGCACTGCAGTGCTCCCTAGAGTTGCTCTGGTGAACTGTTTCAGTTCATGCCCCAAGCTTGACCCAGGCCCAAAAAAGTCCCAAGGAAAACCTCAAGTCAGTCAGCCTTGCTGGTTGTTCAGCCACCCAATGTAAAGAGGAGTAACCAGGGATTACCAAGAAGGATTACTCAGAAGGCTTGTTGCTGGCAGATCACTTGTTTAATTACTGCTTGTATGTTTTTAGTATAAACATCTGTGAAAGCTTTGGTAAACTTCTGCACAGCCTATTCTCTATTGATAACTTTCTGGCTCCTTCATGTTTATCAAGTTCTGTTTAGAAACGAAGATATTGACATTTGCTTCTCTTGTCTGAAGTTATTTTAGTTTCCAGTCTATTTCTGGAGGTAAACACTATCAAGTGATTCGTTTGCTGTGCACATGGAATATCCATGACTGAAGACAGAGGTGACTATTAAGCTTCCTGAGTTACAGTAGCAGGTCTTTCTTTTTTCATCATTATACCATTTTCCTACATGTAAATATAAAACAGTGAAACTTCAATTTGGGCAAGAAAATGACTATTTTTGCTTTATCTTAGTATTGATGTTATTTCTATGTAAACTCATGAGAAATACTCTCTTTACGTACAAATTGTTAGATTTACAGCTAATGTCTTTACACTGATTTATTCACACTATTAAAAAATGCATCTCTCTCTCCTTCACTTTCATACTTCCATAAAATTAAACAACAGTCATTAAAAACTATATTGATAAATTGATGATAGGCATAACAAATACAAGGCATGACTGCTGGAGTACAATTTTAGGAAAATAATGTACTGTGAAACCTCATTGTTTATAAGGACCTTGCTTAACAGCAATTATTTTCTTCAAGTTGCAGCACAGCCATTTTTGAACATCAGTGTAATGTATGAAATAGTAAAATATTATCGTTTTCAAAGAGGCCTAAGAATATTCCGCTTGGAAAGATAACTCAAATTGGTCTTCTTCAAATGGGCATCCCCTCCTAGCCACTGGAGACAGACCTCAGCCATGAGATTCATATTTTAAACACAGAGCAGATGAGATTCACATTTTTCTTTCTTACACACTAACGTCAAGAATTGTAATTGTGAGTAATAAAAAAATAAAAATAGTAAGCTTTAGTAGGCTCAAGGTTTGAAAAGTATGGTGGGATTCATTAGGCAAGTCAACAGCTAAGGAATCAAAGAAATATCAGCAAACACCAGGACTTTGTTACTAAAGCACTGAAGCAGAAACTTTCTGTTATAATGTTAAATCTTGCGTTCAAATTAAGAAAAATACATCTTTATCATAAACCTTACTTTTGAGGTATGAATTTCAGAGATACAGAAAGGGTACCAGACCAACACCACAATTCCCAGAGGATTGTTAGTTAATGCCACATGCACTCTGTGCACATTATCTCAATTATACTATTTGCTTATAAAAATTACCATTGTCAAATACTCCACGATTGACTTTGAACTTTGGAAGGCTTCCATGAACTCCTAGCTGCCTTGTTGAATGCATTTTTTACCTACTTTGTGGATAGCCCTTTAAATGCTCCAGAAAAGTGGAATGCAAGTAGACTAAGTGTTGCTTAATTTGGTTGGCCATGTATATCACAGGGTATTTTTTGCCCTCAGTGCCATCAACCATAAAGGCATTTCAAGTACACATAATTAATTAACGGTTTATAAAAGACAATTAGATATAATAAAAGACCACACTTGCTCCAACACTAAACAAAATTGAACTTGAAAAGGGCACTAGGACAGTAAGAACAAACTCATGCAAATAAATAAATAAATAAATGCAGATTTTTTTTAATAGTAGTTGAGGTCTAGGTTGTTGGTTTGTTTGTTTTATTCCTGAAGGTGTATTCCATTAACATATATTTTCTCTTCACTTATGCAACGTGTGCTATCCATTATACTGGCAATTAAAATTATTTATTAATTTTTTTCAAGGGTTCAGGACACCTTATAGTGCTTGAATAAAATAAAATCCAGCTTTACATGCTCTGGAAGACATAAGCAGACAGACTGTCACACAGAACAAATTATGTTTTCCTTTACTTCCATAGTTATTAAACCTCTTCCCCTTCTCTCCCTGCATCCTGGACTGTGATAAGACATTGTGGCTTCTTTTGGCAAGCTCATCCTCCACCAGTGATTTAATATAAACACAGCAAACAACTGTTCAGAACTGTGCTATCTTAGTCAAAATGTTCAAATCAAAGTATATCCATGGACAGAGCCTTCATGTAGATGTCTTAATGATATATCAGTCTCTCCTACTCTTCCATTTACTGCTTTTTTGTTGTTGTTGATTTATTTTTAATAACCACCCATCTCTGCTTTACTCCCTCTCTCTAGTAAAAATTCTGCTGCTGCCATCCAATGGGAGCTTACTCAATTTTTATACTTTCCTACAACACTAAATGTTTCATAATAGCTAAGTTTTCCCCAGCATACATTGATTTTGGTTTTATATAGAGGGCTAGTGAGAATAACCAATCAATATCCCTTTCTGACTGTTCTTTAATACATTGATAAATAAAAGGTTATGCCTTCCTCTGATGTGCATCTACTTGTTTAAACTGCTCTAATTCAAGTAGCTAGGGGGAAAAAAACAAAAAACAAAACAACAACAAAAAAACATATACCATTACCTAGGCAAGTGCAGAATTTTTGTGTGGAGTTTTTATGTGAGAAGATGGGGAATATTCCTGTTTCTTAGTTCTCCATATACTTCTGTTGTGGAGATTTGGTAGACTCTATAAGGCCTTCTAGCTAATACATGGGATTAAAGGAATAAAAATAAAAATAAATAAAAATAAAAAACAGCCTTTTGATCCAACTAACTGATGATACACATTCATGCCTCTTCTGCAATAGTATCAAAATATTTCTGAGACTAACACAGGACAAAGAAGGATGGTCTGAGTGCGCTGTTCAAATTCTGCTCTTTCACCTCCCATTCTCTCACTCTTTTTTCCACCGCATAAAGCCACACGCATTGCTTGTATGCATCCTACGTGAAGCATGCTATGAGACCAAGAGCATCCCCAAATGACAACATCATGTGAGTTTCCAGTTCAGTAAATCGTCATGCAATAAGCACAATAATTTGGATGATGACTAACAAATATTTAAAAATATTTCATACATATATAATGTTCACCCTTACCACCCACAGGGTGCTTTGTTTAACTGCAGAACTAGAAGAAAGGGCACAAAAAACATTACCATGCCTAAACATAATAATAACCAAATGTTTTTCAACAAACTCTTATAAAAGAAGAAGTAATATAAGAGAAGAATGTTAAAGCTGGGGAAGTATTTACTACAGAATATAAATCCTCCTAACCAACTCCATTGACAGATTTGTTCTGCCATTAAGTTTTTGAGTTAAACGAAACCTTAGCACTGGAGAATAAGTGTTAAGTAAATGCTATCCATGAACAGAACTTAAAACTCATTTCCACAGCAGAGTTAAACAAGAACACATACTGTGTAAAATGTTCTATTTGTCCCAATTCTGGATTATAGATAGCATCTTAAAACTTATTTCGATTTCTAAAATACTTAACGATTACATGGATTTTTGAACACTTCTGTCCCTTCATTTTCCCTGCTCATTCACCAAGCTGATAACCTTAAACACATTAAGTTCTGAAGCTGAGACTTTAACACAAAGGCTGTAAAGAGTCATGAGAGTCATACATAGTACACTTTGCTGGTGATAGGATGGCATCATCTTTACTGCTTCACAGTAAAGATGTACTGCTTCACTCCTGTAAAGATCACTGTTATTGAATGTCTAAGGATGATCTCACCAGTCATCAATTTATTAAAAATTGGAGCATTTCAAAACACTTAAAATATTGCTGGTTTTTGCTAAACGGTTTTATTCAAATGCAGTTAATGCTAAAATCCTAATATAACTTCCTCAGTAAGTAATATGGGCAATATTTTAAGTTTTTATTAACAACTTTACCTCAAACATTATCACAGGATTCTACAATTTCAAAAGAATTATTTTTATTTGTATGCAGCATGCTTTCATTCTCATCTCTCTGTGTCTGAGAATATCTGAAACCATTTTAATATCAGTGTTAATTGAAGAGATGAATAAAATAATACTTTATAAGTATTTATAAGTAAGAAAATGACCCTGACATTGAAAGCAAAGTTAAAAAAAAAAGTTAAAAAATACCCATAGATCTGGTGAAGAATATATTTTTTAGTATATTTTTTTCACTGTAACATGTTAAGTCCTCACTACTTAAATTATATACAAATGTCACTCATATAAATAAAAACTATGTGGATTGTTTTTCAAATATGATTAAATATTAGGAAAGGAAGTTCTGTGTAAGAGGTTTCATCTTAGTTTATGGTGCAATATTATGCAATAAGATGTCATCTTTTTTTTTTTTTTTTTTACAAACTACTAGCTCAGTTTAGTTGATCAAAGTTTCAAAGTTTTAAAAATTTTTTAGTTCTTAGGTGACTTTTCCTTACTAAGAAAACGCAATATACCCGATTAATACAGTCGAGAATGAATGAACAGAAGCACAGCTGTATATTAAAAAGTGACTCTCAATATTTGACATGATAAATAAGGTGACAGTACAAATAAGAAGTGTTTAAATGCTAATAAAACATTCTAAATATCAGATATTGTGTTTAAAAAAAATAATAACGAAATTTCTGGTAAGAACCACTGTCTTCCAAAAGCAGGTCATATCGAAATTGAAAACTTTCTGCATATTATGGGAACTTTGCTGAGCTCTGCTGATAAAAGATATTACAAATGATTATAAACCCCTATTACATTAATGAAAGAGATGTTTGGGGGTGAGAAAGAAAAAAAAAAAAACACTTTCTTTCATTTTACGCCACATTAACCATGGGCTTGGTGTTGTACAAGATACAAAGGGACAGTACTGACGCATGCAGGAATGGAATAGGTTTTGGGCACAAAACCAGGTCTCCACGTTTGGAAATATATCTCTAAACCAGCAAGTTTGCTTAAAATAACTCCCAATTGCTCCTATCAACTCCTTCTTATGTAACTTGCAAATGAATGTAGGTAATTTGCAAAACACAAAGTGATCTTTTTTTCTCTAAATCTTGTCAAAGCTGGTGCTGATGTTGAAACTTTGGCAATCTCCTGACATTAAGTGAAACCATAAATAAGAACAAAGAAATGTAAATAGGCATGTTATTTTCCCTTCATTTATTATAACATTTTAGAAGTGTTAACAGAGGTTTTTTCACCCACTTTGAAGTCTCAGCTTTTGTTCTGAAGGTGGTTCTCACACAGGGATTGTCCTCCCCTCTCCACTTCCCTTCACACAACTCCACCCATGCTGTGTCAGCAGCACATGAGCAGTACACTTCTGAAGCTTCCTGTAATTAAGTTCACCTTGTTGTATTATAGGTAAACATGTTCAGACTTATTTTGTATACATTTGGGAAATAATAGCTTTTACAGTCAACAGTATGAGGCAACTTGTGCTACTAAAATAAACTGTGGTGAGGACTATGTCTTCTAGCACTTTTACAAGTAGCAAATTCCCTCAGTGCTTTGGTATTTTTATCGGAAAATAATGAACATTAATTTTCAATGTTTTGTATCAGAACTAACTTATGTTTACATTTATACCGTATCATTGGTCCATGCACAGAAGATGGTATTCAGCTGACAAAAAAACAAGCATATAGTTTCATTCTATACATCCTTGTGCATCCTGCTTAGCCTTCGACTGCCTTTCTACACAGGTCCTAGCCCCTCATCCCCATGGAAGTATTTCAGACATCTGAGGGCAACTTAAAGTGGCACTAGACATGTATGTTTTGGCAACTGGTTCCTACACACTCAGTATTACCTAAACTATTACAGAGTAATTTTCTGGTAGTTTTACCTGGGGAAAAACACTAGTCCATTTCCTTCAAGGGATAGAAACCTCGATGCTTCACACCAAGACACAATAACTAATTGACTCCAAAAACTATGCATATGTTTCAATTGTGTTGTTTTCTTCTGACTAGGACGCTAATACATAATTCATTGCCAGGTAATAACAGGACAACTTTGTCTTTTGCCAGCTGAGACACGGAGTTCAGCAGCCAGGACATTTAACCCTGTCCACATGAGTACTTCACATGGCCAGGCTGGTACTTTCTCCTCTTCGACACCCTCTCCTGGCCACTGACCCTCCCGCCCTGTGAGATGAGTCCCATATACCACTCCTCTAGCCCAGAAAATTCCCCAAATCTGCATCTTTCACAGCACAGGGCTTTGCAGTGGCACAGGCCTGTGCCCTCCTCTCAGGAAAAGATGCAGCAGCTGGGGTCCAAGCGGGCATATCAGCCGTGTGGCTCACTGCTGCCCTGGGACAGCTGGCCTTTGGGCACGAGAAGACCATGTGCACCCATTTGCTGGCACTCAACCCACAGGGCTGCAGTAACAGGCTTGACACCCAAAGAGCAGTCCCAGGGACAGAGAAGACAACAAGCCACTACCAGCTATCACACTGCCCAGGGGTTTTAAAAGAGCCCCATGAGGAGGCTGGTGGCAGCCCATGTAACAGTGCAATGCCACATCCTGCCCTGTCCCTGCTTGGCCTGGTGTCCCTGCCAGTCTGGTGTTCTTACAGCTCCTCCTCTTCCCTCCCACGGTGACAGAAAACATCTCCAACTGCTTACACCGAGGTCCTCACACAAGGCCTCTTCGTTTTTGAGTTTAGGGCCATTGTCGTGTGCTGTGCACTGGCCAGCAAGGTGCTAGCCACCCTCTGGCACCAAATCCAAAAGTCTGTTTTTGGCCCATCCATAAGCATTTTTGAAGGCATGATCTCTCCCTGCCTCAGGAAGGGATGAAAAAATAAAATTATATATATAAATATAAAAAGAAAAAATAATTAGCCACAACTTAAATGAATCCTTTGTACCCATCTTCCTGTGCCCTCCCCCATTCTCTTTCCATTATGCTATGATTACATTAGGTTTTGCTAAATTAAGCATTCTCAGAATACTGCTATTTTATCTCCATTGCCCTGACTTCTTATTTTGCGAATGCAAATGAAAATTATTGTGGTTTGCTGCATCCTTAGACAACATGTTACGAGTCTATATTTCTGCTGTATTAAAAGGACTATCCCACTGCAAGCTGAAAAGAGCCCAAACACATCTCCTTCTGGAAAACATTATTACCTCAGCTGTTTCTACTGATCATTAGGACTAGCTGAAACCATTACTGTAAATGGGCTTCCAACTACAAAGTTTCACAGGGAATGGCTGCATTTCTTGGAGGAAAAAAAATGCAGTTAAAGTCTTTCTGTTCATGGCTACTTGATTTTTGAAATATTAGAAGAAAGCTTTCATATATTTCTGTGGAACTTCTTTTTAAAACGTCTGTGAAAGGAACATTTTCATGTTCATTAAAGCTGGCCTTGAAACAGCAACTAATGGGAATGCTCAATATTAAGAGCCTCCTTTGGGGGACAGATTTACACTCCAAGGCAAACCACTTAGGCATTTAAAAGATTTTCAAAACCAGGGCACTGAAGGCTGAGGAATATCTGCATCTGTGAAAATCTGACTCCAATTTGTAATGCAAAGATCACTTAAAACCATGGTCTTTATTAAGGAAATAAAAATGGATGCTGACTGTTTGATGTTAAACTTACATTAAAGGAATCTGGCAATCACACAAAAGCATTGAAGAAGAGGAGGGAAAGAGTCACAAGGAACATATGTAAGAAGAGAGGAGGGCAATGGATTTAAAGAAAAAAAAAGGTTTAAATATAAATGTACTATGCGATGTTATTCCTGCTTGTTCTGCTTCTTTGCTGGTCTTGTTCTGATGCACATTTTTGTAGAAAAGGAATGCATCGAACCCTTTCAATCCATTCACATTTAATAGTAAAAGTAATTTTCTCAGGTGGGCACTGAACAGTTGCAATTACAGTTTATTTTGCTGGAGAAATTCTTTTAAGACACTAATGGTGAGAGGCAAAGGGAAGGAAAAGCAGCACAGCATGTCTCCCAAGCTTGATACCAGCAGCTTTGTGGTACCCAGATTACCCAGAGACACTGAACAGTATTTTTGTGTTGAAATCTCAGGGTGTTTTGTTTCAAATGTACTTTAGCAGAGTGTGATAAAAAATAATAAAAATATTCAAACTGTGGTCATCCAACTACTGCTATTCTCATTCACAAGATCCATTTAATCTCTAGCACAGTTGTCTTGGGGTAGCAAAAACAAGAATCATCTCCTGTGAAATGCTAAAGCTTTCACAATTTGCTTTTCATTCACTCCATGGCTGCTTAAAAACAACAAAAAAACCCATAGCATACCTAGTAATTAGGCTACTTCTGGCAAAAGGCCACTCTAGAGGTCCGACTCTTTTGTTTGACTCAGAACTGCATAAATGTCATGAAATGTATGACAGGTGAGTGCTACAGACAGGAACTAGTAGCAAAAATTAACTGTTGTGTTTTTTTTTTCTTTTAACATATGGGATTTTTTGGCCCACTGATGATAACATGTCTTCAGAAAGTTTGGGGGGTGTTTTGTTTTTTTAATCAAATTATTTCGATATGCAAAATAAATGTTTAAAACTCCTGGCAGGTAGTTTTTCACTGCTGAAGCAGGTCTTCAGCACTTGCTGTACGTATTTAGAAGTAGACCTGTAATTTTTTTTAAGTAATGTCTTTGCACACATTTACTAAAAGGATACTAGAAACTAGCATCAAAAATTCTTTTTTTTTTTTTTTTTTTGAGGATAGCTGAACAACAGAGGAAGAGTTCAATTTCTGCTATTTAAGTGACTCGTAGGAAGTCACCTTATCTTTTTATTCTTACTTGGCTTTGGTTTGGTTGAACTTTCCAAGCATCTTTATAGCATTTTTATCTTTACAGAAAATAATTTTGCCGGTACTAAAACCACTGACCTGACAGTGCAAGATCTCAGGACTTGCCTGGGTTTGACTTAGCTTGAGCTAACTTTAGCCTTAAAAAAAACAAAACAAAACAAAACAAAACAAAAAAAAAAACAATTGTCTGGTGGTCAAGTAACTACTGCCTAAATTTATTTCAGACTACCTTTAGTTTATAGAGATAACAAGTTATTCAGCATGGATTGAATTGGCTAGGTCCCTAGAATAAAATCAGGTATGGAAGAGAGCATACACACAGGTTGATACCAGAAGTCCAGGGCATTGACAGAAATCACAGCTTTAATTCACAGGTCACTACAGGAGTGCAGCCTCCCATTGTTCAGGTAAAATCAGTCTTAAACAGAACAGAACAAAAACTGAATCATTGGAAACTAGTGACAATAAAGAGCATGTAAGCTGTGTTAAGAAAACTTACAAAAGTAAGCCCAAGCAGACAGAAGGCTGAGGAGGACGGAACTATCGACATACTTTCCAGCAGCGGGAAAAGGGAAACTCATCATTACAGCCATACTCCCAGTGATGACTTTTGGATTCTGATAGCTCACCCTTTCTCCTTCAGGAAGCCTGAAGCTACTAGTCTTCAAATCCAGTGAAGCTGAGCACACCATCAGAGAAATAGGGGGTTCTAGGAAGGATTTTTTCCCTAAAGAAAAAAAAAAAAAAAGTTAACAATACTATTGAAACTTTTCTATAGTAATTTACATTATGAATGTATATAATTTTAACTAGATTAATAATTCAGACCATTTTATTGTTAAAACAGGAGTAACAATAATTTCCCAGTTTCTTTTATGACAGCTGTGCTCTTTTGCCCCTACAAAATTGAATGTAATAAGCATGATGACTATTGACGGTGGGGAGAGGATGGAAAGGGAGTGTCTGTACAGAACTCAGAACCAAGTATTTTAGATGTGTCAACATAATTTACAGGAAAAAAATAGAAAATTAAAGGAAAATGAATGATTATATATTGTTCTTAAGCCACAATGTATTTACCCTTTTAAAATTTGCAGAAATATATTTGTTAGTTTCAGTTGTAAACAGGAGGTTATTTTATCTGCAAGCACTATAACCATCATAAAACCACTGCAATATGTCCTTGAAGAGTTAAATGTGTTAAATCTTTTCAACCAGAAAGTGATTTGTGTTTTGTACAAAGTATTTAACTGAATACAGCAAAACTGTGATGAATTTCCAGAGATGCAATACTAATTTATAGAAGCGCACTGTAATAGTTAATTGTGTGTGAACATATATATTTGACTATGCCTCAGAGACAAGCTGCGTGAGGACATTTTTTTTTATTCCTTTATTAGACTTCTGGAGCGATAGTTGTGAAAAGACACTATAGACAAGCTTTTTGGCATACAAGCCCTTCTTTAGATCTAAAATGAAAGCAGTAAACTCAAGGTTGAGAATAATTATGTTAATTAGTTAGCCAATTTGAAAGAAAATGATGGTTGTTACCAGCAGAGCAGAGGGTGATGTCAGCAAAGAGAAGCACTAATAAGTTCAGTAGGTCTGGTGGGACAGAGAGGTCAAGCAGAGGTGCCACCTGGAGAAAACTACTAGCTACCAGGAAGCCAGTATCTCGATGATTTTTAATGTCAAGTACAGCAGTGAATGTTACTTATGAACATCCTTATTTTTTGTAGTTATTCCTTAAGGATCAGGGCAAAAAGATCAGAAATGCAGTCCTTTCTGAGATAACATTCTTCTGCACACGTTTTACTTTCATACATTATTTATAAGGGTTCATGCTAGTGGCTATCTGATTTTGTCCAGAGTCTCTATAGGGGCTTTCAGCACAGTATAGGAAACCTCATTTTTGATAGCTTTGTTGCAAGAGACATTTAACGCTTGGACATGTGTGCGAGATGTTTTCAGCATATTTTCAGCTAGTTCAGGTGGTATCACTTGACACACATTCAATTCTGAAGGTGAATTTAAACAAGGTTAGTGAGTCATTTAAAGGCCAGGAGAAAGGCTACTGGGAAGAACCATGATGCTTACAGCAATCTGATGGTTTACTGTTAAGGGTCCAGCACTGTGAGATGCAAGGAGTTTCCTTGGTGTACAACAATCTTGGTTTAACAAGGAACCCATTTCCCTTTTGAAAGAGGATTCTTGTTGCAGAGGGTGGGGTGGATGTCACATGTTCTCAGGAAAAGAAAGTCTTTTAATAACCCTTTCAATCCACACCAAGGATGCTTGGTACACTTCAAATAACAGCAGTTTCGTTAAAAAAAATATACTGGTCACACATAATGTAGAAAGTGTATTTCCAGTTAATCAGAGACCAATGCTAGCATGGAAACTTTCCAGAAATAGTTGAAGGTGGTACAGTTACTGAATTATCAGCTTAGATAATTGTATTGAAACTAAAATCATGAATATGTTTTAGAATTGGATGACTTGGTAAACAATTTTAAAAGAAAATGGTGAGAATAAAAATCTGCCTTATTCTGTTTTAAAGATAATCAAAATGAAAAGTATTTTCAGAGGAGTTTGGCTTTGAAAATCACTAAAACACTTATTTTGACAGTGGAGACTTTGGGGGGGGGGTCTTGTTTGTTCTGTTTCTCTTTTGTTGTTTTTTTTTTTTTTAATCTGGAAGATTCAAAGCTTACTCTTCTTCATTAGAATCTGGAGGGATTCTTTATCAGAAATTCTCCTAACAGCCCTATCAGTAACATATATGCAATCATCATCACATCATATTTAACTGGGACAGATACAAGAGTCATGACTGTTTCCATTCAAGTTTCAAGCTAAATGACATTTTTGATTGAGTTACTTCAGTGGCAAATCTCCACCAGTCAGTCAAATCTTATATGCTACACTATCATATTTAGAAAAGAAAAAACTGCTTTCAATAAACAGTGGGTGAATATTCAAATATATACTATTTAAAGTATTATGGTAAATGTTACTCTATTTAATAAATATTTTGCTCAACTATACTTCTCTGCAAGTACTGTACAAATAATTTTTTTTTAAATCCTTACAGGGATGTCTATTCAGGGCTCGAAATTACTTATCTGTGTTAGTTTAGAAGTGAGAATTCTGCTGAAATAAGAAGAAAGAAGATTGGATTACAAGTCTCTTTCAAAAAAAAAAAAGCCAAATATGTATATACGGAAAAGCGTTAAAAGAAGCTGAACTTTCTATTAAAGTAAGCAATATCAGTACATTTACCATATAAATATAGTGCTAAATCCACTCTTCGGTGAATGCTTACAGACTGAAAAAGATCCATATCAAGTTAATGAACTCTACTCTGCTGACTTACAGAAAAGAATATAAAATAGAAGAATCTGCATATATTATTTCAAAATGCTTGTTAGATAGATAGACTTATCTATAATTTTTTTTATATATATGGCACAAATTACATTAAAATAACATTTACAAAATTGCAAAGAAAAAGTTTCAGAAGTTTGAAAATGAAAAAAATCAAGGTTGCTTGCATAACCTCAAATCACCCTTTCTGCTTACACAGTATTTTGTGATCTTTAGTTAAATCATCCTATGACATAGCAGAAGTGGAAAGTCAATACAGAAGAGCAATGCTGGGAAGCTAGGAAAAATGAAGCAAGTCTAGACTGCTGACACTCACCCATAAACTAGTACAAGTATGATGCCATAGTACAGTCTTGAAGCAAGCAGAAAATGTCGCTGCTTTGTTAAATCCCAGACCTAGAAATTGTAAGAGGAATATGTGGTTGTAATTCCCAAACTACAGTTTAATGAGGTTCAGTCTAACCTGCTTAATGTCATATATGATTCAATTCTATAAACTAGGTTGAATAAAACCAAAAAAAAAATAATCCAGAACTGTGGTGATAAATCAGTGCTTAAAAGGTAGGGGGCTTAGAAACACAAAGCAAAGGCTTCAAAGAGTTGATAAGCTCTTTTTGAAGACCATGGCCACCAATCTGCTGAGATGGAAAGCTAATAGGACCGGGCAAAAGGGCTTTAAATTAGGAAGAAAGAATAAGGTGTTCAGCAAGGAAAGAGGAAGAAACACAAAGAAAAGTGGCTGGTACACAGAAAAAAATCAGCAAGAAAGATGCATCAATAGAAAGGAGAATAGAGGGCACCAAACTGGGATTTAGAAGGCAGGTAATTTAGGGTGTTACTAGAGAATGGAAATAAATGGAGAATGGAGATAAAAGCAAAATTGAAGGACATTAAATGAAAGAAATACACACAAGGCTGTAACATATCCCTGTTCCAATGAATTGAGACGTTCTGTTTGGGAAAGTAACACAAAACCCAGAAAATCTTACTGTGGGATAAAAATAAGTAATTGAAATGTCAATAGAGGAAATCATGCTCTATGAAACAGATGAAGAGGAGTGACTGCTACATGCGTACATTCAGGAAGTATTCCCTACTCCAAGGTAACCATGGTAGTAGAAAAGAAAATTTTATTTATTTATTTAATCTCTGGAAGAAAATAAAAACAGACAGAGAAAAAAATGAAGTTTTCTACAAAGTTCACCAGCAAAACTTATATGAGATGAAGCCCTGAAGCAGACAGCACATACTGACATTAGTTGAAGAATCATTAAAAGCCATACCAGTCTTAATAGAGAAGTTATCTTAGCAATAGAATTACACAGAGCAGAAACAGTTATTCTCCCATTCATTCAGCAGGTACATTTCCCATGCATATTGCAGGAAAACTTGGGATCCTAGAAAAGGGATTCACAAAGCAAACTGGACTAAAGAGAGATTATCACAAAAAAATCAATTTTAAAATTAAAATTCCTTATAAATGGTCTTTTGTATCAACCTTTTCATACTTCACAGCTAGAACAAACTAACCAAAAAAAAAAAAAAAAGCCTTTATTATTATTCTTTAAGCAACAGAATTAATTTTTAAAAGGAGAGGAAAGGGGGCAGGGGGAATGCCTTCTTATCACAGTTGCTCGCTGTGATACTGAAACCTCATGTTTGCTGAGCTAGCACCCCATCTCCTGCGAATACCCTGTGGAGAGCAACGTAGCTCATTGCACAGACAGGAATGCTAATTCTCTCCCTGCTGTGGGAGTTTCCCCTCCGTGAGACAGATGAAATGTGGTTTCTGACTAATTTAATAATGAATGTTAATCTGTGGAAGATAGCTAAAGCTTCAAACTAAAGCTTTCTGACGATCCAAATTTGAAAAGAAAAGAAAAGAAAAGAAAAGAAAAGAAAAGAAAAGAAAAGAAAAGAAAAGAAAAGAAAAGAAAAGAAAAGAAAAGAAAAGAAAAGAAAAGAAAAGAAAAGAAAAGAAAAGAAAAGAAAAGAAAAGAAAAGAAAAGAAAAGAAAAGAAAAGAAAAGAAAAGAAAAGAAAAGAAAAGAAAAGAAAAGAAAAGAAAAGAAAAGAAAAGAAAAGAAAAGAAAAGAAAAGAAAAGAAAAGAGAAAAAAGAAAAAAGCCCTGGGCTGAGGGAATCTGTAGCTTTTTCTTGACCTGCAGGTGCACTGAATTTAAACAAGGCAGCATCTCCAATTAAGTAATTCAGGTCTGTGCCTGGGATCCGAATTGCCACTCTGATTCTTTTGCCATATGGGAAATATAGACACATAGCTCTAAGGCTTGGATTCCATTCTGGCAACCAGCATACCTGAAAATCATCAGTTACAGCACTTACTTCTTAAATACCAAAATTCTGCAGTTTGATAAGTCTATCCAAATGTCCTTAAGTGTCTTCAGCTGCAAGTGATTTCAATGAGAGAAGTGTGCATTCTACAAAAGAGTCAAGGTATTACAGGAACTTCAGAGGAAAAAGACCAACAACTACTTTTTTTTCTTAAAAGATATAGACTATGTAAATGTACAAAAATTCCTACAGAAGTCACTAGAGTTATGTGAAACAGCATCTACAAAATTGCAGTCGCACAGCACAATCGTTAAGGAACTGTTGGGGTTATCAGTACAGAAGCACAACTATAACACACAGAACTGAAAAATGACAAGAGATTTTATGAATTATTTTGATGTCTTAATATGTTCCTCAGACTAGTTTGCCAGCAAATTATTTATCTTATATATAACTACAGAGATTTCATGAAGACCATTCTATGAAGTATATATTCTAAGAAAAAGGAGAGCCTTTAGAGACTGGTTGTATCAGAAATTCTCCCGTTGTCATATAAAAACACTGCTGAGATAGATCAGAAGATCAAATTATATTTACTGCTACACCAAAATGAAAGCCTGCTTCCAAGCAGGAAAAGCACATTGACCATGTGATACATTGGTTCTAAGTTTGCAGTACAGTTCCAGGAAGATTCTTATTTCAAGAGAAAGCATTGTGCAAAAAAGGGATAAACATATCAAAGACTATATTTGGAAGCACAGTTGTCTTAAAGGCTAAATTTTTACATTGCTTCTGTAAGATATCACAGTTAATCAGCTTAAAAAGCAAGTGTTTGATATTTCCAGTGTCTCACAAGTATCTGTTATTGAAACAATTTCATGTTTGAAAAGAAGGGCAACTAGTTGCCTCTTTTCTCTGTTGCCTCTCGCCCTCACACTGCACACAGCTTAAAAGAGACCAGCTCCATCCTCTTGACACCCTCCCCTCAGATATTTATACACATTGATGAGATTCTCCTGAAGGATCACATTTCAAATTTAGTTTTGTTCCCAAATCAAAGTAACTTCTTCATATAGCTAGAATATTTTCAAACTACAAACATTTCCCAACAGAAATTCATCTTTATTCCTTGGAATATATATATTTATTCAAATCTATGAAGACTTTCTATAAACCTCTTCCAATCAGATTTCCTTGATTCTGTTTGCACTGTGCTCACTTTTCTGTCTTTTCTGCAGTCATGTTCTTCATTTTCATGTTAATGGCATCAATTAATAATTTTGAATTACATTGTGTGTGTGTGTGTGTGTGTGTCAGAGGCCTGGTTGCAGCTGTACGTGAACTCAGGAAAGGCTATGACCTGTTGCAGTTCTCCCTTATCATGACCTCCTTAATTGCACATATTATGATGCAGCATTGAGTCAACAGCCATCAATCTATTATTCCGTTCAACTTTTAGGGCCTGATTTCAGAACGGATAAGACACCAGTTCAGACAGTTCACTTTTACTTCTAGATCAATGACACTTAAGCATATTAAATATTTTCAGAAGCACACAACAGGCTGACATCCCATCAAACTGGCCATGAAAAATATTATTGTGTTACTCCTTGTATGTAATGTCTCTGTAGAACAACTGACAGAATATATATGGTTTGATATATGACCCTCAGCAAACCCAGCTCATTAATAAAAGAAGATCAATAATGTTCTTACTGTTTGGGGGTCACGCTCTGATAATGTTTCTGATAACATAAGAAAAAGAAAATAGATGAGCTGCAGGTTGTTCCACTGGATATATGGCTCTATGTCAACTAGTATTTTGACCAAAATCCAAGCACTGGCAGACTGCATTTCATCTGCTCCTACTCTTCTACCAGTACTCCTTATTGCTGTCTATTTCCTTGCATATTTATTAGGCTGAGTTTTCTCAAGAACAGACTGTAGTAAAGCAGAATATTTACCCAGTGTACTTTAAAAAAAAAAAAAAAAAAAAAAAGCCTCCTACATGGAGAGTCACAAACCAAAAGACTGAAAATTGGTGAAAACGACATAAACAAATCGGTATGATCTTTACCTCAGTGTTCTAGAGCAGCCATGCCTTTAAAGTAACCTCCAGAAATACAGTAACTTACCTGCCTAGTTCTACGTTTTTGTTGTTGTTGTTGTTTTGTTGTTGTTGTACTTGTTGTTGTTGTGTTATGGTAGGGAGGTGCTGCATATCTATAGAGAGATTCAGTAATTATTTCTTCCCATCAGACCCAAAATTCTGCTCCTGAGTACATTGTGTTTTCTTGAAATTTCTTACGTAAAAGCAGAATTCACACTGTTTCTTGAGTTGCAGAGCTGAGAAAAGAGAAAAGAAAAAAAGAAAAAACTCATGGGATTTTTTTTTGTTTTGGTGTTGGTTTTTTGTTGTTGTTGTTTGGTTGCTTGTTTTTTGGCACAGGACTTGCCTGTATAAATTGAGATGTATTACCTCGCTTGTGGAGCTCCAATACTGATGTGTGACTTTATAAAAATGGTAGTTTCTCAGTTCCCAAATCCCCCACCATATTACATCATATGTGTTTTCTTAAGCTAATAATAACATATCACCATTTCTTATATGCATAAATGTACCCAAAGCATGTATAAATAGTAAAATCAATGAGACTTTCTTGTTATGTACTTTCAACAAGATTTCCTACCAGATTCTAATCTGTTGCATTTTCTTGATCTATTAGACAAATGTACAAGAAACAAATATTCTAACCTTTTCACTAACTTTTATTTCAAGTTCTTTACTTTTTCTACTCCTTTCTGGGCATGGCACTGTTAATTAAATGCTATATACACTTGTAAGCATTAAGAAAAGTCCAAGGACTGAATTTATGCTTGATATTTTCCAATGAGTAGTACTAAGAACTGTTTGATGCCTACCACAGACTCTAGCAGAAGCTGACAATTATAAAGGAAGCATTACCAATAAAGAGCCCAACACTGATTCTGTAGCTTCTGTAAGCTCCAGCTGCAGCACAGATTCAATGAATGTAATGAAATCCTAAACACTGAAAACCTTGTGAAAGTTCCCTTTACAAGTTATGTTCAAAGTCACTGTAAGGACATGATTATTTCATCATCCATTTTGAAGCAAAAGGCTCATCAATTTTGCCACAACTTCAGTCCTGATATCCCATTTATTATTAGTGAAGGATGGCTTAAGCGTTTCCAAAAAGACACATAGCATAAGACGACATGTCAGATTCTAATGATTTCACTGCAGGTTGCAGGCAAAATAATCTCAAATTTAATGGTAAAGAAATAATTGCTTGAAAAGAAAAATTAATGACTAAAACAAACCTGAGCTCACTGGTGGCTCTAGCTCTCCAAAATACTGTGATTTTTTTCTGGATTAGAGGCAATTAGTTTGCAAGTAAAACAAGAGGAGACCTTGCCTGTTTATATAAATTTCATTCATACATACTTGAACTCTTTAGTAACACGTACGTTATCAAGGTGCATCATTTCAAGGATATCAACATTAAAAGCTTTAAAAATTAAGAAAAAAAAAAAAACAATTGTGGAATGCTGCAACTCCTGAAATACTAGTTTTTTAAGTAACATTCCTTTCCAGCAAAATCTTAGTGTCTAAAAGGACTCTCTCTACCTCTTCATGCTTTTGATGGTGCAAGGGTGAAAAAAGAAATTTTAATGCCAGAAAGAAATGCCTTTGTAGAAAAATTAGATATGAAGCTTTTCCTATTAACATATTTCAGATGTTAGCCCTTATTTTCAAGCTTAGAGCTATTATTTAACCCTAAATCTTTCAGTAGATTTTAACATATCAAGCAGTATATCTTCAGAAATTCCTTTAGATGAACAATGTAAATAATATCTTAATAACATCAGAGTTATTGATCATAGATGGTGTATTTTCCTAGCAAACCAAGCTTGTTTAAGAAGTAAAATAAGCAAAAACTACCAGTGATGACAAGATTCAAAATAAAGAAATGAGCCATGAGCTTTTTATAAGCAAAACCCAAAAAACAATTTTAATCTGGCTGAGCCAACATAAATTTGTCTCATACAGAGTTGAATAACTTCATAGGAATAATAGCCATAATTCTTTACCTTAGATAGCTTAATGTGTAACTATAAATAATATCCAATTACTTTATGCTTGTTAAGAAATAATTATATTAGTATAAGTAGCATTAGTATAATAGTAATAAGTAAAGGGCTTTCTTCTTGGACATAACCTTTGTTCATCTTGCTGTTTCTACCTATGGTTTAGTTTTGATCACTTCATTCAGCAAACAAGAAAAAAATGGATTTTTGATCTTTGATTAGCAGAACTTAGCTGAACATACAAGGTTTTCTTTATATATTTTCAGTCTTCGATGGAAAGCCATGAAACCAACTCTTCTAAGATGACTGTTAAGCAAAACTGACCTACATGTAACACAATTCAATGGACACTGTTAGCTTTCCCCTCTCTCATCCAAACACATGTTGGGAGTTGTTTGGTACATTACTCACTAAGTTATTTCATGATATTGTAATAGTAATGTGAAATTAAAAAATAAAAATTAAAAAAAATTATGAAAATACTCCTCTTTTTGAAATTCTTACTTTTTTTTTTTCAAAATGTTCTTGAAAACTAAATATTTTGTTTCACTTTTCTCTGTGGGAAAATTTCATCAGAAATTGATCTTTATAGCACTTAAAATTATTACAACCTTTTCTAAGATACAGCTCACAACTTAATTTATCCTTAGAGACTTTGAGTCTCTATATTTTGTAAATAGGAAATTAGCATTAAGGTGTCCTGAGGTAAAAATTTAAACCAAAAGCAGATTGAGTCAAATCCTTCTCTCTGTCAGAGTGGAGAGCTAGCAGCTCTTCTCCTTACATTAGCCTACATACGCTCTGTGAAGACAACAGAGAAGTATGGAGGCCCTATCTACTTTTGCCCAATGGCAGACTTCAGACATACTTTCCATCTATCTGCAAAACCCTTCACCAGAGTCAAACTGCTTTTTCAGGTGAGCCAAGGGACTTGTGACCCTAATATAGTAACATACGTTGAAACTCAATTCATGGTGAATATATGTGTTTGAAAAAGTGGTAAGATGTACCTCAGCTGTTAACTTCTGCCCTATTGGTCCCCAAGGGTCAATGAGTCCCTCAGTGACTGATGGTGGTCCTATTAAGTTTCCATGCAAGGCAAACAGGTTGAGATAAGCTACTGTCTTGCCTTATCTGACTGCTATGGGACATGGCTTTGCTCTCCTACAGTAACTGAAGTAGAAGGCTTGTGGCTCTATATTGGAGAAAACTTTATTATAATTGTGTAATAGTTGGCAATGAGAGCCATGGACAAGATGACTCACTAATCTCTTAACAAAAGATTTATGTCTCAAACACAACTCTGAGTTATAAGTTTTGAGTGATATGTAGGAGAAGTGTGAAAAAAAGATAGTAACTGACAAATTAAAATGAGTATAACACTGAAAGTACCCTAACAGTTTTCATTAACGTGTATCTGGCATACAATTATAGGTAGCCACAGGGGTCATATGTGGTCAATAGAGAGAGCACGTGAAGATGCAGCCATGTGTAGAAAAAGGAAAAAATTTATCATGTCTATATAGGCATTGGAGTGGAAGCACCTTTGTGAGTAAAACATAAAATAAGTCTCTGGTCAAGTGGTATTGTATAGAAAACCTGCACAATATGGCAGTTAATGTCTTGTTGGACTACAGAGAACAAAGTAATGAGAGGTGCTGATAGCTTCTATTGTTTATCTACCTATAATCAAACAGTAATTGTGGTTTGCTTTGGTTTGACTGCATTACAGACATGCTAATAAATTGCTTTATTACAATGTATTAATACAATGTATTACTACAAAGGTACTATCTCAGTGATATGACTCAGAGTGCTTAAGTAAATTATAATTTCTTTGTGACATAACCTCATATACCCTAATCTAGAGGTCAGCTCTGCAAACCATGGCATACCAAATGCTGTCATTAGATGTAATAATTACAAGCTGCAAATCGTGCTGCACTCTGAAAGGAACTGCAAACACTTTTATAGTCAATTATGTTTCAGTAGAAGGACAGAGAAATGGTAACTTACGAGATGAAAACACCTGGAAGAGCCATATCACTCTGCATGTCAAAAAGTTCAAATCACGCAGAATGATGGTTGTTTTACCAAAATTGCTGAATTTCTTTAAATTCTGTCCCAAAAGAAAATGTTTTACTGCAGGGTTACCTGAAATGAAAGATTTCAGGATGTTCCTTGAGTTGCATGGACCTGCAACCCACCTTCAAACATTCAACTTTGGCTGAATCAATAAAGGTTTGTAACTCAGGCTTAAAATAGCAATGCTGGTAAGCCTTAAAAAAATATATTTTTTAATAATGTTTACCTTTCCGTACAAAGTCTGTGAAGGCATATATTTGTTCTTTATAAATAATTTAGGTGACTGAAACACCATGAGGAAAAAATACTTTTGGAATCAGAAAAAAATCACCTTGGGACAAGAACAGATGGGGACAATTGACCATAAGAGGAATGTCTCTAACTTTTGCAGCAGTGAAGTTCCTAGACAGGATTGAATAATATTCAGAGGATATTTGATCTGTTTATCAAAAAACAGGCTGATATCGCTGTCTGAGACAGCAGAATAATTTGATGTTCTGTACAGCTGGTGTTAAAATAAACCAGCATAAAAGACATTATACAGATGGCTCTTTTAAAAGGACAAAAAACAAAGTATCATGGAAAGTAAATTGTTAACAAGTTTACACAATAAAATATTATGCAGAGGTGTAGTTTAAGTACTGTATAAGTCAGGATGATCTGACACTTTGATCATGAAGTCTCTGCACTCAGCTGTACAATGAAAACCTTCAGCACATTTTGTCAGGCATAAAACTCTTATTTTATTCCACTGACTGCAACGCTGGGCCTAGCTCTTTCCAGGATGTTCAGGTATAGTACTTTCCACAGTTTGGTTTGGTTTATGTTCACATAATCAAATAATTGTCCTTCAGATAAACTTTGCCACTGGTTATGCTGTTCATGCAGAAGTATCTGTGTGTGCTAGGAAACACTGAATTCAAAGACCTGATATCCACTAAGATTTTTTGATAGGGCTGCCATGTTGATGCTTCTGTTTATACTGATTAAATGACTTCACTGCTAAGTAATAGTTGCAAGGAGCAGGTCCCTTGGAAACTAGCTGGAACTGAAAGAAATGTTAATGTATTTAGTTGGGTCTTTTCACAGTACATTACTCACGGGTGTTGTAGAGGGTGTGATGCTTAAAAATACATGTATCTGTATATCAAGTGCTGACTAATCTTTAACACATTTTCAGCCCAAGGTATATAGCAACAGTAAACTGGAATCATATCACGTGCCCCAATGCATCTTCATAACTAAATTACATTTGTCAGCAGACCCAAAGGAAGTAATGCAGTGCCTAAACATGTTTGGGTTCCCTTTCATAGGCTCCTAAACACTGTCTTCTATTCAATTTTCTGCTATGCACTTCCTTTTCTCTTCTGCTCCTCAGTTTCCGGAAGAAAGAAAAAATAAGGAAACCTAGTTTCTGGACTGTAAATGTCTTTCACGCTTCTCCAATTTGTCTGTGCGCCACATCAGTTGTCAAGAGGACGCTAAATATCTACCTACATACAGGTAACTCTACACATTAAATAAAAGGTTGCTTAAGGTCGACAAGGTGCAAGATTTAGATATATTCAGATACATTTAAGTATAACAGAAGTTCAGCCTGTTTAACTGAAGACTTTTTTGGACAGCTAAAAATGGTGATCAGCATCACAGCATTAGTCACTGATGTGAACAAGAAACTCACAGTTTCTTGTGAATGAAAGTCTAAGTCTTATTGAAAAGTGGTCTTATTTTCTAGATATTTCTGAAAATGTTACTTAAAATATATGCATTCAGGAAAAATATATATATATATTGAGTTATCTCTCATTTGGGCCCTCCAGCCCCCATTTTGTAATATTTTAAAGCAAATGTATAGAAGAAAAGGTTCACTAAATAATTTCTGTGGTAACATAATTCCTAATGAATCCTTTCATATAATCATGCATACCTCTATAAATATACCCTGAGCAATAAACTATGATTGAAATTAAGTAAAATACACTCTTAAGGTTGATTTAATCTCTTTTACCAAATAACCATTAAAATGAAAATTCTCTCACAGGATGCTCAAGTCAAAATGAGGAACCTGATAATAAACATTGGGTAATAAAAATAAATTAAAAATCAAATCTTTATGATATATTTTCCTATCAAAATGAAAGTAGCAAATTGAAAACAATAATGATACTCATCCACATTTACAGTTCCAACAAAACATCTCAGAATTTGATTTACAATTAGTGGCATCTTGAAAATGAGCCATCATTTTACATTTAAAACTGCTACCACTCAATCCATCAAGTATTAGATCTTGATGTTGATTAATGACATTCTCTCATGCTGTTTCTCTCAACGAGGCTTCACAGAGACCAGAGCTGTATTATTCAGTATGCAACTAGCATGTTACTAGTTTGCATGCCTCCCTCATGGCCAGTTCAGATGCTACCACTATGTATAAGCAGTAGGTATTTGGTGGTTTGACAAATTTTAGTATCCTCACCAGGAATATAGGATGTACACCTTAATGGCTTTCAGCATTGTATTGGCACAAGCTCCCAGTGCCTGGAGAAGGTGGGCTGAATGTAAACACCAACTGTAAAGAGCAGTTTTCTGTGCGGGTTGCTGCTGCCCCACGAGTTGTGGTGAATGAAACATACTATTCAGTTCTCCAGTGGAAGCAAGATTATCAAGAAAGGGGTCAGATATTACTAGGATCCATTGTAGTTTGTAACCCTCATGCAAGAGGAAGATAGAAGGCCCAGTATACAGGCTGGTATAAGCGATTTCCCTAATAGCACTTTAGCTTTATTCTTACTGCTGTGTTTGTCTTAGGTTTCTGAGCTATAAGGTTTCACATCCCATCTAAAACTGTTATTAAAATGGCTGATGCAAATGCTATTCTAATTTTGGTGACAGAATATATTTTAATTCACATTGATACTGAATCTCACTTGCTGTTAGTATCATCTCTTTTAATGGACAAAATCAAAGGAAGAGACAAATCTTTTTTTTTATTCACCCTTCACTTATATTCTTTTGCAGAGCCCCCATCTGGATTAGGAGAATAGAGAGGAGAAACTAGAAAACACAGAGGAGAGATTATGGAAGAACACAGAAATTACACCTGTTACATCAGACTAGGACTAATGTAGTTTCTCTTAATTTTCAGAGAAAACAGTTTGTAGTAAACAGTTTCTTGTTTGTTTTTTTTTTGTTTTGTTTTGTGTGTTTTGTTTTGTTTTGAACTGTTATTTATTTAAATTGTAGACACAACAGAGAAAATTTGCAGGTTCTCCATTTCAAAGAAAAGCCAGTATAATTAATAAACTTTTGCTTTGTGTGATGATAGAGACTAAAAACTTTCTTCTGTTAAAAAAAATCAGGAATCTTAACTGCATATGAGCAACTAGGTACAGATATTCCAATTTAAATAGTAAAAAAGAAAAAAAAGAAAGAAAGAATAAAGCATTTATAAATATTGTCATAGTTGCAGGCTATTCCATACATTTATTCCTTGATGCATAACAACAACTAGTTGCAAGCCTCTCCTTAGAAATATGCAAAGTTATTTAAATTGGACAAAACGGAGCTTTACCTTATGCAGCATTATCTAAAACAAGCCTGAAATGGAATATTTAGATGCTGAGCTTTTTTTTTTTTTTTTTAAAGAAAAGAAAAAGTACAATAAAAAGCATATAAGGACAGGTAAAAATGCTATTCCATTGTCAGTATTATTTACTCATTTGAACTGGCTTTCCCAGACTACAAAAAAATAATTGAAGTATAAAACCAAACTAAAAAAAAATAGCCAAGCTCTTAAACAATCTGTAACAAATCAATGTTGTGTATTATATTGCAACTGGATCAATTAATACAAAATATACAATAAAACAGTCCATTAATGGCTCTGATTGTATTATTATTATTACTATTATTACTATTAGTCTGCTCCTAATCCTCAAGGAATCTGAACATCAGCTTCAGTGAATAAATGATGAGATCTTTACTACTTTGAAAAAACTTTTTCACACGAATGATCCACTTTTTAAAATGATAATAGGGAAGAGCTGTGACTAAACAAGCAAGAAAACATCTTCAGAGTTTAAATCAGCTACACCCTTTTGTTTGAAGTGACAAGGCCTATCATTAAACAGAAAAATTGTGCTTCTCCAGCATAACAGACACACCAACAATGTGCTCTCACATTTTCTTTCTTACTGTTATTACCTTTTCACATATAATTGGTTTCACACATATTTCAGGAGCCTAAGCTGAAAGTCATTTGTTTTCTCCCTAACACACCCAGCCCATCACAAAAACTTTTTTTTTTTTAAATTCCTCATCTTATGAATATATTCCCAATTCCCAACCATTGCCACACTGCTCTGCCTCTGTAACTGGTGTCTTCATTTATATCAGACTTCCTGATATAATGCTTCCTTTATACTCTTCAGGTACAAAACTGACCTACAAAATTGTCATATAATGTCTCCTTTAATTTCATCAATGATTATTAATCTTTTTGAAAGAAACTAAAAGGAAAGTGATTGTTAATTACTGGAAGAAAATACAACTTGTAATATGCACAGGTAAATTACACAGTGCACATGTTAGTGTCTGGCCTAAGCCCTTTCAGAAAACAAGAAAATTCAAAGTAAGAGTGGTGAAGGGAAGGAAGGGATGAGAAGAAAAGCAGAGAAGACACCAAAAAAAAAGTGGGGGTGGTGAAGAGAATTAGAAAGTAATTTCAGAAATTAAATAAAATTTTAAAGACAGCAGAGGAAACTAAAAATATGTAATTAGAGCTGCACAAAAGAAGAGATTGAAGGGCTTCTGATGATCCCCTGAAAGACCACAGCAGTGGTCGGGAGGATGGTATAGCATGAGGCAGCACATTCACGTGAGTAAGGGATCAAAATGCTTCAGCAAGGTGCTGATCATGGCCTCAAACCCAAGCAGAAATGCTCCAATGGTATCCAGTACTAAAATTTCCCTTTCTTTACACTGTACGTGAATGTATATTTAGGGTTAAACCCACAAATAGGGTAATATCCCATATAGTAAGTAACACACGTGTAGTGTCAGATATCATGCATACTTAGTGTATACGTAACGTTTATGTTAAAACTGTTTAACATTCAAGATGTAGCATATACTCATTACTTAGATATATTATCAACATATACACAATCCTCAGGTGACTGACTAAGATCAGATTTTTAAGGCGTATTTGGAGCCTTATTTGTCAGAAAAATTATTCAGTGTAATCTAGTAAACTTTAAACAGGCTTAGCACTACTGCTTGGTACTTAATAATGGATGTGCCAAGTGCTCCTCTTGAAGGTGGTAGACACAACCACTACTAAAGGCCCAGACTAGCACAGCCTGGGAGAGACTGGGAGGAGGCAAGTGAGCCTGTGACCAATGAAGGCAGCAACCCTGCAACCACCACTAGTCTCCTCTGCTCAAAATACTATAAACAGATTTCAGTATTCTCTAAATGCCTGATTTTGTGTCCACGTATGCATATAGAAACTCACAGCCCTGGGCTTTGGACACGGGATGGTGCTGTTGTTGTTGTCCTGTAGGCCGCAGACTAACACAGCCAGATAGCTGCCAGTCAGAAAGCAGGAGAGAAAAGGTGACTTTGAAGTGAAAAATGCAGGACCAGCACTCATTCTCATTCCCTATCAATAGAAACAAGAGTGCGGCAAACCCCTCACTCTTGTTTTGGATAATGCCCAAAAGAGCAGAAAGGCGGGGCAAGAAATGTGACAAAAGCACATGAAGCGAAACATAAAGGCCAGCACTGCTGTGGATATGAAAGATTCTTCAATTGGACAGAGGAAGCTGTTCAGCAATTAGGAGCCTAAGAAGTTTTAATGACAGTGATGGAAGAGCACAGAATTAAACATAGAGAAGGTCCTGGCCAAAGAACATCAAAAGAAAACACTGCAGCAACATGTAATATCTAGTCAATCTTGCTTAACTGTTTTATTTATTAATTTGCATATTCAAGAAGAAATAACTTAAAGTTATCTTAAAATCTTAGACTTTGATAATAAAGCCACACCACAGGTGACTAATTACACTGTATATCACTTCATTTGCATTTAGTGTCTGATGGTACGCAAAAATAGTTTTTTGACCTTGTGAGGAAGATTCCCTCGCCATCCTCTGCAGGGAAATGGGTAAATGAACCTGAAAGCAATTGCAGTCAGCTGGAGTGGGGGCAGTGGTTGTGGTGCTCCCCTGGTGTGCAAGTCCCATAGTCACCACCTTTGCACAATGTTGGTTAGAAAATTCTCCTGCAGAAGGAGGTAGAAAATCACCTCTGTCATGTCCCCTACCTGCCAGACAGAACAAGAGTTTCAGGGAGAAAGGGCACTGAAGAACACCTCAATTAATCCTGCCTGAACAACAAACCATTAAAAAAAGGAAGGGAAGGGAAATAAGAAAAGAGACTGCTTTTTATGCATTTTAAGCAAACACTTGAAAAGACAAGCATTGTTGAATTGTCTAACTAAATGACAAAATCAGGATACAAACAAGAAAGAAGAGGAGATAGGTTCAAATTCCCTGCCTGGGAAAGGTGTAAATCTCAGGATCTTCACTTGTCAGTGGATATCCCAATATATACAAGTACTTAATGAATAAGCATCCCAGAAGTCCAAATACATAGCACAGATTACTATCTCAGGAACAGCATCCTATTTATGTAGTAACATTGTTTTTGAGAATCTCAAAGAAATGTATACGTTTATACTCATTTATGTACAGATACTGTAAAATTACATGGCAGACAGAGCAAAGAAGAGGTTATAAAATGCTTCTAAAATGCAAATGAGACCAGAAAAAAAAAAAAAAAGCTGTAGCAAATGCCTTTACATATCAGCATTAAAATATTAAAGAAATAAATCAACATTTTTTGTGAATGAATACAGACAGTATAGCTGATAAGAGAAAAAAAATAGCATTGATGTGCAGCATTATGACTTTAAAATTGTGAAACTAGCACTCCTTCCCCACCTACGCATCCCTACAAGTCAAAAATTTTTTCTCTAAACTGTATACTGATGACATCAGGAACCAAATCCACCTTATTATCCTTATGTTTCCTTTTCATAAGATGGAAAAGTTCCTATATGGTATATATAGCCATAATCTCAAGGTATCTATCAAAAGCTTTATTAAAGTAGAAGATGAAAAATAAATTAAATGCCATTCTGTAATCGAGAAATTAGTAGTGTTTCTGTTTTTCTACCCATTTGTCAATGTGCAGTTTCATTTCATTTACTTTCTCTTTTCCTCTCTAGCATCTGTTTTGTTTTGTTCCACTTGCTAGCTGTTTAATTTCTCTGAAAATAAGTATTTTTCCCTTCTTTAAAAATAAATAAATAACTAAATAAATAATAAAGCAACTATTTGCCACTCATTACATTTCTTTAAACCTCATCATTCTTTTCCCTGTGTCAACTGTTTTGTCATCTAAATTACTTCCTCTTACACTCTTCCTTTACAAGTAATATTCTAAATCTGATGATTTTTTGGAAAACATTACCTCTCATAATGGCATGTATGAGTTCATTACTTTCTCTCTCCCAGTTATATTATCCCATCACAAGAAATACAGTGACTTTTGAACTTCAAAACTTTTTCAGCCCTACAGGAGCTGATGAGCAAGGTATTTTTGCTTTGTCTTTCTTTGCACCAAATCAGAACAAATTTAGTATCAGCTTGACCTGAGGATTGAATTGAATCATTAAGTAAAATTGAACGCTTGTAGAAAATATGTAAAATAGTGTAGTGATATACCATGTAATGGACTCCTTCAAAAGCTGTTCTGCACAATACTGCAGATGTTAAGGAGGTTATTTATTTTGCCTCAGACTTTCATTGTTTGTTCTTTATGAAAGCTCCCAGACAAATTTATATAAATTCTAGGGAGACATTTTTTAAACAGAATTCTTTGTAGCATCGCCAATCATAGTTCAGCATACTTAGGAAACAGAAAAGCTCATCTTGCTTCTTTCTGAAATCCACTGATTCCAAGAATTATTTGTTACCTTAATTAATATCTATGGAAGTATGCCTTCACCACAAATATACAGATGCTCTTATAGGTTTCTGAAACGGAGCTTTAAAATATTACTCCAAAAAAAAGTATGTTGCGCTCTCTACAAGACACTAATTTACCTGTCTGACCTTTGATTAATTATTTCATTAATCTGTCATTCCTAGCAGTAATTATTCTTTGGATATGGCATGCACAATTTACTTAAGGGAAAAAGAAGATCCAAGTTGAAACAATTTTCGCATTTCCTAATGACCAGGCATAGTAGAGAATCTTCCATAGGTCACCTGATGGTAAACATAGTTCTTCGATTATTCCATAGTGAGATTTGAGTTATTTACTGGAGATTTTCTTTTATTGTTATTTTTAATTTGTGCTTGCAGTTGTGTTATACTGACATAATTTTCACAACTTTCTAATGAATCTGAGTTTTGGAGAAGAGTCGAAAGAGCAACTACTTTTCCAGCAAACTACTGGAAAAGCAACTACTTTTCCAGCAAAATCACTAGCTCTACTTTTGCATGTCTTCAATGACTTCTTGGTGTTGAGTGAGACGGAACCACAACAGATTTGCTACCATGTTCAGTCTTTCCCTGGTTTCTCTTTCAGGGAACATTTGGGATTCTTTAAGCAGTGTTTTCTTCTGTTTATACTCAGAAGCATAACCATGCAAAATATCTCTGCATATTTTAGAGTAAGACCACATTAAATCTGTTAAACACTCTTGCCACAGCTTTGGTTTTAAGAATTTCCTTTCCACCTAGCTTTTAATTTCAATCTTAATTCTTTATTACACGTTATTATTGCACCTTCTGTCTTCTTGACTTTTGTTTCTGATGACTTCTTCATTAAGTCTTTATGGCACCTTCTTTGACATTAGTCTATTTCTAGAAAACTTTATCATCTGAGAGATTCCTTTTTCTTTTCCAGATTTTTTTTTTAGGTGCTGCTTTGGTGAACAATCAGACTACCTTCAATAAGTTGCATTTAGTTTCTTCCAAGTGGTATCTTCCACCTGTTTCAGTACTTGTCTCTGTGGGAAAGCTAACCTCCTCCACATTTAAGGTGAGCATTGTAGTCTGGAATAAGTAATTTAGTATGAAGAGAGACCACAATATTAATTTCCAAACTCTAAAGAATAACATCCTACTTTTTAGAAGGATATTAATTTATCCAGCTGTCAACCATTGTCCTAAAAATATATGTAGATAGACAAGTAAGGTGGTGTACTTTGCTTTGAAATATTAGCCTCCTGAAAGTTACTGATCCTTCCTTAAAGAAGGGCTTCTGTCAAGCTCTGCTCCTTGGCAAGAGTTGAGTCCTCTGTTTTCTGGTTCTCCTTGTTTGAGGTATAATGACTCTCCTAAAAATTATGAGCCTAAACCTAAACTGCCAGCTGTATGAAAACTTGTAAAAGTTGATTTCTGTCCAATTTAATCAACAGAACTGGAACATAAGGATCTGTTTCACCTGTTTCTCGTTATGAGGACATGTTGTTTTAACTATGTAGTCTCTTGCTTTTAGTTTACATTATTTTTAACCATGATTGGATCGTCCATAGAGGTATTCTTCAATGCAAGTCGTGTTTTTTTTATTGTTGTTTGGGTTTGGTTTGGTTTGGTTTGGTTTGGTTTGGTTTGGTTTGGTTTGGTTTGGGGGGGGGGGGATGAGGAAGAAGAAGGGGGCTAAAAGTTCTTTCCTCCTGGAATTATTTCTAGGTAGCTAAAATATGGGGCAGTCACGTTGGTTTGTAAAAGAGGTCATTAACTTTCCATATCCTGATATCTGTCAGAACAAGCTGTGCAATTAATGAGCAGTTCTCCCCTCAGAGAAGAACTGGGCTCCTCTCCTTCACATATCTGAGATTCCCCTTTCCAGCAAGTTCTCTTTTTTCTCCACATCTCCTGATATGAGAAGTTAAGCAAATATGCCAATACAAGTAAAAAATCTGAAAGAAACTAAAAGAACGTAAGGCAAATAAATTTGGTATAGCAAAGCAAGCCTAATACACTTACCAGATGCTAAATAACTAGAAATATCTACAAAATAGCCATCTTACAAGTTATACTTTTATGTACCCTATAGGAAGTTGCTTAACAGAGGCTGGTATTTTTACAAAGCTTTCTCGGCCATATTTTTAATGGCAGACACGTTTTTCCACTTTTATTTGCATGTTCTAAATCAAATCATGAGCTGAAGATTATTCAAGAGATCTTTTTCCAGCTGTTTGCCATTACAGCTCTGAGCTAAAAGTCAATGTTATAACAACAACCTGTTTTTTTTTAAGGTAACTTTAAAATATAATTTCAGCTGTTAACTTCAGGCTTCCCTTATATTCCTCATCTATGCCCACTTCTTTCCTTAAATCTGCCAACTATTCTATCTCAAAAAGTGAAAATTAACTGAGATGTTATTGCTTAAATGCATTGATAATAGTATTGTTTAGATTTAGCAGTAATTACCTATTCCCTTCTCACAGTCAAACAGGATTAGCATTAGTTTCTTGCCGATGCTTGCTCTCTCTCTGCAAACCTGTATTTCCAGCTGTGAAATAACAAATAACTAATCTTCACCCCTTCTCTACCTCCTGAATTTCCCAGAACTTTCATATGTGAAAATTAAATATCTTAAGTGCGTCTGCAGGGTCTCATCTTATTAAGACTTTTTTTAAAAAAAATAAATAATTTCAGAGACCTGTAATGTCAATTGTATGTATGGAGGGAAAAGAAATGGAGTTGATAGAGTAAGAACAGATCGCTTGAAAAGGAATCTAATATTGAATAGTATTCTGTTTTTTTTCAGGTAAAAGTCAAAACTTAAACATGCACATTAAAACAAAACACCTCTGCCTAGCTTGAAAAATGTATTGATCTCATTTTTTCGCATGCTTAGCCTGTTTCTCATATTGGTTCAGAGCTGTTGGTGAAAGATGTTTTCTTGGATTGATGGAGGAACTTCACATCATCTATAAAGACTCCAGTTACTCCCATATATTGTCCTCGCACACATCTCTCCCAGCAGATACAGGTCCTCTTATACTTGTGAGTGGAAAAATAAACTTCTTTTGGTAAGTCCTGCATAAGCAGGTCTATGTTCATTTGAATAAGTTACATATGTGCTGTCTACCCCCACAGAGTGAGTTGCAGAACTGAAGTATCCATCAGTCAAGTATAAAGAAGCTCTTCATCCCCTTTAATATTGCGGTTATTTTTTAGGGTTTTGCAGCTACATTTTATGAACTTTTTTCAGCAAATAAACCTGCCTACAAAGTAAGGTCCCTGTAAATTTTCATTTCCTTCATTTTAGCTGTTTCTCAAATTGTTTTTGAAGAATTAGCAGAAACTGCTGTCAGTGAGAGAAACCAGTGGATTGCATAAACAAACTTAAATTTTACTACCATTGGTTGAAAATAAGAATAAAATATATTTCTTTCAAATGCATGAATTTTTTTTTTTCTCTGCTAAAGATCTGACCTCTGGCTGAGTCACCACTATGAGTCCTGTGATTTCCAAAAAGGAGTAAATCAGCTTTCAACGGTGCTAGAATCATCACGTTGCAGCACTGACATTATCGGCCAGTGACAGTGTAGTCTGATGATGTAATCCTTCTAACTTTGTCTTACACTGCTGCACCCGAGCACCCTGCCTATACAGGTACAGGGGCAGACCGACTGCATTTCCAGCTCTGTCATCGCTTGTTGGTGCGTAAACACCCACCAACCACTGCAGCTCCAATGAAATGTGGTTTTGAAACATTAATTACAGCTGATAAATATAGAGGGAGAAAAATACTTGAAAGCAATAGTTAATGTGCAAAGAGAATGCACATTAACGTTCATCTGAAATCAGTACATATTTTCTTATTCATAAACATTAAGCTATGATATTTGATCGTATTTTTAGTGGGGTTTTGGAGAAAAGTGTGTCATTTTTCTTTACCATTTTATTTTGCATCTTATTTCACACACAAAATTAAATTTAAAATGAAGCCTCAAGAAACATAGTCGCTTCCTGACCAAAAAAAAAAAAAAAAAAGCATGCACACAATTCTGTTATGGAAAATCAAAAATATGGAATTGTGATTTGAGCAGCACTTGGGAGGGAAGGTACTGTTATTTTGATAACCGCAGGACATCCGTAAGGCTCAAAAGAAAATAATAGGGATTACAACAATTCTCACTTCTTCTTCACACCACTTCAGAAATCTACAAATAAAAATGAGGATATCTGCTCTTAGGAACCTGGAATTCAAATAGACCAGAAGAGGCACCAGTACTATGCCACTTAGTTCATTACTTGTACAGCAGCTACGATCTTGTTTTTTTAACATGGGAGATGCCTCCAGGCAGATATTACAAAGAATTCCAAAACCAAAAGTACAATTAGGCCCAAGGCCAACAGCCTGAAGCATGACTCAGTCAAGGGACATCAGATCACAGATCAATATCTCTGGTAAAAAGAATAAAAGCAGAATGAAGCAGGCTGCATACCAGAAAAAAAAAAAAAAAAGTAATGAGTAGCAATATCTTCCTAGCCTCAGTTTGAAGAGGACAATAAATTGAGAAGTGTGATTCAACAGTCATATGTTGATATTATTGCTATATTCTTCAGGGAGAAATTCCTTAAAATCAAGCTACGACCAGGCTATTTAATGCCTCTCTATTAACTGCAAACCGTAAGTGATTTAATGTAATTTTATCTTTAGACTCTGTAACTACAGAACCATATACATAACTTTACCCATGTGAATCGTCTCAAAGATTTAAGCAGGATTATACATATAATGAATGCATGGCCAAAACTGATCTGAAAGGAAGAAGTAAACCGTAGCATGAATAAATAATGCTTAATGAAATGTTGGTTTTGAGGCAACTTCATGTTATTTCAAAAGAGTTGCCTGGTTATCTGTGAGACAGCCGTGTTCAAATGCCACCAGGTGCAATCTGCTGTGATAATTTCTTTTTGCCTTCAATACCCAAGCTGCCACCTATGAGGGCAGATGCTGGATGTACCCTCTCTGGGACACAACTATCGAGTATGAAGAACTGCCTGCTGTGCAGACAGCATGCTTCACCCTATGCACATCCCCTCGTAGGCTCAGCAGCAACACAAGTGGGCATTGAAAAAATGTTTCTGAAGGAGGCATGTTTCTTTTTCACTCTGTAGAAACATATTCTGCACAAAATAAGTGTTGTGGTTACAAATCTCCTTTGTTTCTGAACTTACCTTAAGCAGCTGTTAGAGTCTTACTTCCTTTTTTGATAATTTGCTGGACTCCTGCTCACATGGGTGATGTCATAACTAAATTCCCTTCTCAGGACTCACTCCAAACCTGATGGGAAAGTAAACACTTTTGCACAATGTTTTTTGCCCTTGTTTCTCCAGTTCCTTTTGCAACACAACCAGCTTTGCTGAGCAGCAAAGCCTACTCAAGTAGATACTGTGATTGCCTGCACTAACACAAAACACTTATTCAAGAAGATTACAAAATAATGATGAAATTGTGGTATTACAGCATTGTAAATCTCATCAGTGAGTACAGAGAGGTGCTCTCAATGTAACAGATCGCTATTCCTAGTTTCTCTCTTCCCATGATCCAACTTTTCTGAATACAAGGAAACAAAAATTTGGTGTTTTAAACTTAATTAAGTACTGCAGAGGTAGCTGCTTATAATGCTTATATGGTAGTTTAGAAGTTCAGTTTTACGCCAGAATAGACAAATGAGTAGTAGATGATAAAAATGCTATTTATTGTACCAGTAACTTCTTTTGCAAACATATAGGATGGCACTTTAAATTACCTTGAGAAAGCTTGGCTGCATAAGGTTGCGCATTAAGCATTTCTGTACTGTATCAAGGATTTGGATTGGAATTGCTTAAAAGTATGAAGCGTCACAATCTGTTGAAAGGCCCAGGAAGATAGCCAATACTTTAAAAATGTACATTGTTAGCAATTACTCTGCATAACAAAATCATGAACATGAATTAATTACTACAACCAGACTAAGGATACACCAAAACCATGGGATTTAAATGTGGGGTTCAGCTGCTCAGCTGAGAGGCTCAGGTCCATGGCTGAGAAGGAAACTTGTCATTCATTGGGGCTGCAGCTTGCCTTCTTTTTGCAAACACAAAACTGAAGACTACTGAAGTTATCTCAAACTTCAACCCCATCACAAGAGCAAACCTGCTGTTGTTGCCGCAGAGCACCTTGCTTCCTGCAGTTATTCTCAGAAAAGAAAAAAATGTCCCTTTTCTTCCCCCCACCTCCAAACACACAAAAAAGTTCCTTTTCTATTCCCACTTCCACACCCTTGAGGGGTTTTTGCCTTGCTCCAGTAGACTGCTGGCGTGCTCTCTGCTCCAAAAATGTGTAAGCTGGCTTCCTGCAGTACAGTGTAGTGAATGAATAAAAAGAAGAGTTGCTGTTCTCAGCTCAGATACACTGACGCTGTTTCTGTTCCCAGCATCTTAACCATGCTGTGAATTACTGAGCATATTCAGTCCTCGCACTTGCCCCAGACACCTTTTTTGAAGCAGTCTATATCATCAACTAAGTAAGTTATGCCCATATTCACAAGTGGTTCATCTATCTAGGCTCTCAAAGTATTATAAAACACATTACCATATGTATATGGCTTTATGTACAGTTATTATGTACAGCTTGATACATAGATATGTGTTAATTAAACATACTTTCTGAAAAGAACAAATCTGTACAAGCAAAATCCTTCTCTTATTGAACTTACTAGTAAATAACCTCAAAAGTAAGCCAAGGTTGGGACACGCTGAGAAAGATTTCTGAACTTTTCTCTCAATTAAACCAAGGTGAGAAGCTTTTGGGGGTGATATTACTCCTGAAACTAATGGAAATAAAATGGTGGTAGGTGAGAGAAAACTGTACTCCACTATCCCTGCCTCTGTGTTGTCCCCTGGAGCAAGGAAGGTACCTAAGGAGAGGAATCTGTTTTGCTTTAAAGACTGTATCTTAATTGCAGCCAGGAGAAAAAAAAATAATACACTGACAAAATATAGCTATCCTTTCTTATTTATCAGGAATACTTTAGGCATGGATAAAGCTCCATCTGAGTTATCTGTTTAGGTAAATTATCTTGGAAGGATCTTTATATTGTATAATTAGCTCAGAGCTGAGCTGCATCTCTCTTGTGGGTAGCACAGCTGGCAGCAGCACGTTGTCTCTGCACTCCTGACAGGTTGCAGGGCTCTGCTGCCTCAAGACCCTCTTCTCTGGGCCTGCAAAATATGTAATTGCTATTAACAAAGTATTGACTTTGAATCTGTTGAGCATTTTACAATTGCTATTAATAAACTATTGATTACTGAATTTGTTAAGCGTTGAATAGCCGTAGACCCAACAGCAGCCCTGTTTGGAGGTGCCTTCCTTTTAGAAGTTTCCATCCAAAAAGGAGAGAGAGTTTTTTGATGTAATTAGGTACTTGCAGGGATTAGTTGGAGAAGAAATCACCGTAAGCACTTATTATAACTCCTGTTAGAGCAGCTCCAGAGGAGGGCCACAAAAATGATCAGAGGGCTGGAGCACCTCTCCTATGAAGAAAGTCTGAGAGAGCTGGGGTTGTTCAGCCTGGAGAAGAGAAGGCTCCAGGGACACCTCATTGTGGCTTTTCGGTACTTAAAGGGGGCTTATAAAAAAGATGGAGAGCAACTTTTTACAAGGACAGATAGTGATAGGACAAGGGTGAACAGTTTTAAACTAAAAGAGGGAAGATTTAGATTAGATGTTAGGAGGAAATTCTTCACTCATATGGTGGTGAGGCACCGGAAAAAGTTGCCCAGAGATGCTCCATCCCTTGAGGTGTTCAAGACCTGGTTGGATGGGGCCCTGGGCAACCTGATCTAGTGGGAGGTGCCCCTGCCCTTGGCAGGGAGTTGGAATTAGATGATCTTTACGGTCCCTTCCAACCCAAACCCTTCTGTGATTCCATGATGATTCCACAATTTTTACTGTAAGTACAAATACTTCAAAAATTATTGCTCTATTGTTCCTATTTTAGTCAGTTTAGTTTTCAAGTAATTTGAGAAAACACATCCTAATAGCTTAAAAATAGGCTTTTATAGCCAAATTTAAAAACAGCTGAAATTCTGAAAAAGCTTTATGATCTGCAGCTACAGTATACTGTAGTTACATGGAGCATTTCACCCTCAGTGTAAGTGGTTTACATTTGAAAAACAAAGTTAAGCAAAACATAATTCTGCCTTCAAATTTCAAATGAGCTTTGGCAGGCAACATATGTTCCCCAAAAGCGCACTTTGGGGACTTAGGCCTTGACAGAAGGAAAGCACTGACAGGATGAGCAACCAAGTGATACGTTCCACCTCTGTTTTCAGTCATGCAATCATTTGCAGCATTTACAACAACAGCAACAACAAAAATGATTATTCACAAAGCAACAGCTGTCCTTCTTCAAACTGCTCTTAAAACTCATCTCTGTCATGATGTTTACAAAAATTTGACAATGGTTAGGCAGACAACATTCTGCAATTACTACTTATTCCACAGATGAGAACCATTTCTTTCCTAACTTCTCTTTGCTTTATTTGCCTTTAGAGATGATATTTTGCTATACGTTCCAAATATGTAGGAAATAACGATAGAGACACCAGAAATTAGAAATATTTATTTTCAAAATGAAATATCCTGTTTATTATTAGATTGAGGTACAAGTTCTCAGTTATACAGATCTGAGCAAATGAAAACAGCAAATGTCTCCTGTATTTATACTAGCTAGTAATTTACTCCTAATTATGAAATTACATCTAATCATCTCTCTTAGGTAACAATACCATACTGAATAATCTGATGTGTAAAACCCGTTTTAAGCATCAAATTGAAAGAAATTCACTGAATGGTATCATAGGAATGCTAACATTCAACTACAGCTAGGAACATAATTAAGAAAATCAAGTATTTCCAGTATAACCCCAGCAATCATTTTTGGGATATATTACAATAGAATTTCAGCCAAATGAAGATCTCCTTAGGTATATTGCTAGTATTCAACAATATCAAAGAAGCTAGATTTCATCAGCTGCCTTAAAACCCCTTAGCTATTGTTGTTTCCACCACCAATCATACAAAAACAGACTTGATTTCAAGAGTAGTATGTTCACAGCTCTGGGGGTAGTGGCAGCAAGATTCATCTATCACCTTGTCTCCACCTAGTACAGATCTATCTGATAGGTGTTCTGAAAATACCTTATCATGCCGGATTTCTTAACACACAAACCGTGAGGAAATGTGGAGGTGAAAAAAGCTGTCCTAAAATGCCAGTGGTTCAAAAACTCTTCTGAATACTGGAGAACCAGGTTTGAAGTTTTGCTGAAATCTGAAGCGTCTCTCTCTGCGATCAGGATTGCTGACTCTCAAGAGAATAGCCTAATACGTAGGCCCTGGGCATGCTCTGACAAAACTGGATTTCTCTAATTCTGAATGTTCAGGGGAGGTGACAGGGAAGAAAAGGAAGGAAATGTAAATATGTCCTCCATCCATCTAAAAACAACCCAATGATCAGGGTTTTTATTCATATCAGTGAAGTGTTAGAGAGCTACATAGAATATTCTAAAGATAAAAATCTCCTCTGAATATGTATATGAGCACTTGTACAATTTTTTGAATACTTCAACAATTTCAATGGTAACCCACGAGATGCTGGACTGAAATTGTTCAAATGGTAACTAATATTCAAATAACCCATCAAAAGTGTATTTGCAACAGACTGGCATCATGAAAAGAATTTTGGATAAAGGGGAACAGACGAAGAGAAATCGTAAAGAGAACTCAGAGGAGCTGTCAAAGTCCCCCAGGACAGCTTTAGACAGAATTAGGACACCATTTGCAGGAAAAGTTGTTGTTATGGACACTGAACACTCAGCCCTAGCTCCCTGCGATGGAAGCAGCCAGAGAGGAACCCGGCTGTTCAGCTCTGATCAGAATTGAAATTACACTTAATTTTCTTGTAACCTGTTGTTTCCAAACGTTAAAAGGAAAGGTCCAGCCTCTGACCAGACTTGAATCATGAATATATGTCCAGGTGGAAGTGAAAAATCTTGGGCATTCTCTCCAGTGAATCCAAACAAAAGAGGGATATGAAGGCACATACAGGACACCTCATACCCAATCCATGGTTCAGAGACATGAGCATTAAAGAATTACACTTTAAGTTAAATACTGACACACAGCACTGGGAAGGTGCCAGGAAAGGTAGAAAGATGCCATCTGGGAGTTTTAAGTGATAGTGTGGCAAAATACATCCCTTCTGCAATGAGACGATGGCACATGGCAGCTTCACAGCTCGGGCATAGTGTTTCAGAGCTTATCTCAGCATCCCTGCTGCTGAATCTCAGTCATAAATTGCAGCACTGACTTGTGCCTGATTTTCTTGCATCTACGGTGAGGGCTGTAAGAATTTTCACTTTCTTTTCTCTCCTTTCCAGCCTTCAGAGCCCAAAGACTGGCATAAGTAATCTTACATTAGAGATTAAAAAATGGTTTTAGAAGAAATAATCAAGAGCGTGGTGTTGAATTGGGGTTGCTCAGTCTAAAGAGAAGGCTCCAGTGGAACCTTACAGCAGTCTTCCAGTACCTAAAGGCCTACAAGAAAGCTGGAGAAGGACTCTTTGTCAGGGGGTGTAGTGATGGGACAAGGGGTAATTGCCTTAAAATAAAAGAGGGTAAATTTAAATCACATGTACGGAAGAAATTCTTTACTATGAGGATGGTGAGGCACTGGAACAGGTTGCCCAGAGATGCCCAATCCCTGGAGGTGTTCAAGGCCAGGCTGGATGGGGCTTTGAGCAACCTGGTCTAGTGGGAAGTGTTCCTGATCATGGCAGGGGGTTGGAATTAGATGTCTAAGCTTCCTTCCAACCTAAACCGTTCTGTGATTCTATGATATTCTGAGTGGACAGAAACTTTCAAATTTTGCTCCAAATAAGATTGAAATTTTTATAAATTTCAGTGAGACACTGGACAATGGATGCAGATTTTTTTTTTGGGTGACAAAAAAAAAAAGGCATAATCTGGCACAAAGTCTAATGGACAATTCATTGTTAAGAACCTCCAGCGCAGATGGGTGCAGTATGCTGAAAAGCTGGACTACAAGTTCTCACTCCTCCTAATGGTTATCTTCAGACAGATTCCCATCCAGCCTGTCAGTAGCTCTGCATGACACTCTTAGGCATCTTCCAGCACATGATGTGAGCTTACTTAGCAACATGGGTGCCCAAATTTCGATAGGTAATGCAATGGCCAGGAGCTGTGGGACATAGCAGCTAACATAGCTCAAGCTCTTTGCCAGTACTTAGTCACAGGTCTCTCTTGTAGTGATACAACAAATATTTTGAACCATCTGCAGAGCATGTAGTATTGGCTAAACAGCCAATTTATCAAATGACTACATTTCAAGATTGTGGAGTCAATATACCCTGGCTTTCTGACAGAGAGTGGGAGTAGGAGGAGGAGAGTAAATTTTCCCCTTAATACTTACTAAGACTGGAGAGACATCGTTATAAATACATGTGGAAATACAAAACACCAGAAACTAGCAACCAATTAAAGTCCTTATATCTCTCTTTTTCTTATCTCTATCACAATTCTTATCTCATAAAACCTTTGACTAGAATAGGAAAGACTATTCTAAAGGCGGTAAGTGGAGTTCAAGCCAGATAGCAGATTACGAAGTCTCCAAAGGCACCCAAGGCTCTCAGAAGTAAGGATATAATTTAGAAGTTGATAATCTACCTCTGAGTGCTTCAACCACAAAACTCTCCACACTGCTCTAGGTGATCTAAGAGATACTGGAAGCAAGATAGTCACCTCAGTTCAGATATCCACAAAATTGCCTTCTTCCTTCCGGAGAAAGGAATCTTGCCATGGCAATGTACTGCACAGTACAGAGCTAGATACACTTTCCATTTCACTAGCAGCCAACATACTAGGCTGGTAAATCTAGGGTCCTCAAGTGAATTTGGTAAAATGAAGTTACAGTGCAACTCCTACTTTCACCAGAAGAAAGAAATTCAGTGATTTGGACCTTGGCTTACTATACTAACTTTTAACTGAGGCTTACTGGCTAAAAGCCAGGTAGATACCTACAGCAGCCACAGGCACAAAACATCTCTGCATCTCATTTTCAACTGTCTCTAAAATTACAGTACAATAAAACAAGGCATACTGATATGTCAAACTACAGCAATGATTTCCCTAAAACCAGAGTTAACAACACACTGCAGATTACTGGCTTGCATAAACACCTCTTCTTCAGGTTGTTTAATTCAACAAGTCATTGCAGGGCATTTTGGATCTGTGTGTATTTCAGGCAGTGGCTGTTAGGAAGCCACACAGGTCTACATGTAAATCACACAGCTGCAGCCTTCCTGGGAGAAACTAACACAAATCACACCAAGACACTCCTTGTATTAATGGAAGGAAAGGAAAGGTAAGGTAAAGCTAGGAACTACACTTTGGTAAAATAATGCTGTAGACTTAGTACATTTTTGTTAACTGAGTAAAGTTAACAGACCAGTTTCAGTTAAAGAAAATGACTGGAAATAGTGGTGCCATATTTTATTCTTTTTTTTTTCTTTTTTAAATATTCAGCCTCAGGACAGGGTAAAGCTGCTTTAATCAAAGCAGTATTTTAATTAAGATTAGACAAAGGGGAAGAGTTTTATGCATAATATCAATGTTAAAGATAGCAACACACCTGTCTGATCCAAATTCCAATTAGAATGGGCTAAGTTTGAATATGTGAGCAGGATTTGGGTTAAAGCACAAAGGTTTAAAAAAATCTTTCAAACTCATGCAAATTTAGTCACTTCAAGAAACAAGTTTCACCTGTTCTCACAAGCCTTCTGGCTTTCTGGATGAGAATCTGAGCTTCACCACTCTGAAAAAAGCAGCATGTTATGGAATCAAGACAAAAATGTTAATGCTAAGTCCAGGCATTTAAAAGCTTAAAAATGGAAATGTTATTTGAAACAGGGCATGAAATTCTGGCAACATCAGACTATCTGCTAAATCACAGCAATAAAAAATTACAGATATGAGTTTCCCAAAATACAATAATTAAATAAATATATTAAGAAAACAAATGAGCCAGAATGCTCTTGTAAAAGGAGGGTGTGTGTTTTGGGGAATTTGTGTATGCAAAAATTTCTAAACTGGCATTTATAAACTTCAAAAGCAATTTTCTGAAACAAACTTTCATGGAGAGATCAAAAATCTCTCCTGTCCTGTTTCCCCTTTCCCTGTAATGCTACCTATGTCTTCTGAGCCCAACACCTAGAACTCATCTTAGTTTAGTTTAAACAAGCATTAAAATAAACCAATCCTTCTGTGTAGAGCCAAAACAGAGTTTCTCAGATTGAAACTGGCACTCGCTGAAACTGCTGAATTCAGCTGCATTCATCCACCTTTAATTAAGATTGCTGCAAGAGCAGGTATTCACAAACTGTCCTAAGCATGATCTGCTGAGGAAATCAAGTAACCAGGGTTACTTGACTGGAAATTATGTTGTATGTTAGAAAGGTAGGCAAGAATGTACTTGCGGAAGAGAAAGCTCAAATGAAAGGAAAGGATGGCCAGAGCAGACAGATGAAGAAAAGCAGTACCCAGGCAAGACCCTGGGGAGAAGTGGAGGTGGTGAGAGCCGTAGCTGTGACTAAGTGCTTTGCTCCCTCCTGTGCACAGGGGGACACCACTTTGTACCTTTCTGACAACAAATTGCCGAGTGCCAGAGGTTAACCTGGTATCACAAAACAAGATAAGGTACCTTGAATGCTGTCCACCGCCGCAGGTTAGAGGGCTAACAAGGAAGAGGCAGTCTGAAGTCTGGGCACTTCCAGTCATTTGCATCCACCTCAAGCATATAAGTGTACTGAAAAAAATGCAAATACAATTTTAGTCATCTTCACACTGCATGCACGCACATATATAAAAATACATACGCGCACACATGACATGTCTTTGGAAGCCATAAAAACAGATAAAACATCCTTAACTCTGCTCCAGAGCTTTCTGGAGTCACATACAATTTTACACGTGTGCACTCCGAGAGAGCCACTGACCAAAAGCTGGCAGGAGAGCAATCAATCTACAAGCAGCACACAGCCAGCCCTGCCGGGGGCAAGAGGGAAACAAAACAGAGTGCTTGATCTTGAGCATTCGTAACCAAAATGCAGGGCATAAAGAGGCAAAGGAAACTAAAGCCTCACAAACACTGAAGAAAAGGAAACAGGTGTCATTTTCCAGAACTTCTAATCTATAAAATGGAAACTTTTGATGGACATCAGATTGTGCATCCCTCGAATGAAACACAGATCTATAGCTTTTATGAAAGTAAAGCATTTCAAAGAGGGCATGGAGAAGAAAAGAAAAGACATTTTAAATATAATATCTCTCTCAGGAGGAATCTCTCTCAGTGTCAGTTCGTGACACTGCTGGAGCCTTTGATGCTACTTTGACAAATATTTTCTCTAGGGTGAACTATAAGTTGGTTTAGTTTAACCATTTTTTTTCACTTTTAGCTTATGTAGGAATTGCACTGAAATGACAACCTCTGCTCCCTCCAGTCATTCAGGGATCAGAGAATAAAGACAGTTTATTTTTATTAAATTGCTACCACTTCTTATTAAGGTCACCCAGGCCATTAGCTCATGACAAAACATCTTGGTCAAAGTAGTTTTAATTTTGACCTGCAAGAAAGAGCAGAATTAAATAAGATATACTTGAAAGATGGATTTATGTTGTATTTCTACATTTCCTTCTAAAAAAAAAGTAATAATAAAGCAGTTATTTGTTATTTTGACAAACTAATCAAAAGTATCCTGATATTCCCTTTTCTTTCTTCCAACTTTTGAGTTACATGTGATTCTCAAGATGTTGTTTTAAAATTTTGTCTCAAGTTCTTGGCTTAAATTTAATGTGAAAGGCAAGGCATCTCTTCATTCCACATTGCTTTGCATTCTTGAAATAGTCATCTAACATGAAAACACAGTCAGAGCTGTAATAAGCAGAGCTGCCACGATAACAGCAAGAATATCCATTTTCTACTTTTACCTTGGCACTAATATATATAGTACACCATTTTGTTTTACACAGGATATTTAAAATCTGTATTGAGAAAAGGATAAAACAGGTGATAGTACCTGTACTGCCTGAAAAGCCTCATGGTGCACCGCCACAGTTCAAGTATTTTTTTCTCCTTTAATGCGTTAGGTTAGGAGGAGAAATTATTTCCCTGTTCAGCCAACTCAGTCACTCAATTTTCACTTCATGCACAATTCTTCTGGTCTGCCATCTCTATCTCCTCCAATTTTCTCCTTCCATTCAACTCCTGTCATTCCTTGAAGCATAATGTAATGGCAACTTACACAGTGGTATCAGAGAACATTATTTCTTTGCTCCTGTACTGTTTAACAAGGAATAGTTCTTGTATTTTTCTATCCATAACCTGGGACTTTGCTGTAAAAGGACTGCAATTGTTCAAGACTCCACTTGAACTATAAAATTTTCTCGAATAGTTACCCTAGAAATCTACATGTGTAATTGTACTTTCCACTATTTTAATGCTTTCTAAAACATGGAAACACGTTTTCAGTATCAATTGAAAACTCCTTTTTTTTCTTCTTTTTTTTTTCTTTTTTTTTTTTTCCCTAGTGACATAAGATGACAAATGCTGGTCCCTGCATTGCAGGATTTTATGATGATGAAGTTTTACCTACAGGAAACACTGTCACTGGTCAAGGCCAAATTTTACTCATTTAGATCTCAAGCAGCAGCTGATGTGTAAATTCATGGCTACAGTACACTCAAGGACACCAATGGAAAGATCCTGCAGTTCTGGGCTTAAAATGTTTTCAGCATTCTTAAATGATAGGTATAGAGCAGATGCAAGATAAAATAGTTCAAGTAAGAGAAAAAAAAAAAAAAAAGCTTTAAGACATTTCTCCAAACCAGTCTATTAGATATATTCTGATTTATCACAACCTGGTATGAGTAGAGAATAGTATCTTTTCTGGTTTTGTTCAGAAAGTTAGGAGAATGTAAGCACAGGTAAGAAGGTCAAAAAGTAAAGGCAAACCATATGGTTTACAGCACCATGCAAGAAAGTATTTGAGTCAGAACAGCACTTCACAAAAAGGCTTTCCTAGATTAATTTCTTTGCCAAATCTCTGTTCTTAGCACACAGGACTGCAGGGAAGCATTTTCAGCTCCAGACTTGTTTTCTCAGACTTGCAATTTCTATATTCAAGCTGTGGGCCAAGAATTCAGTATCCACCAATTCCCCAATACTGTAAAGAAAATTAGAATATACTGATGCTAACAGAAATCTCTAAAGCAAAACCCATCTCTCTTCTCCCCACTGCAGTATCAGCCTTCACAGAAAGGATGTCAAAGAGCTATTGAAGTAAAGGGCACCAAACCAGTTTCTCCATGTTATTTTTTTTTTAATAGTGCGGTTTCATCCCATTCATCCATGACTGTTGCATAGCTTTGCAACTCAAATGTAGGTAGAAAACGTGACTGTGCAAATGTCAGTGTGTATCAGACCAGGTGTATTAACAAGATGGTAACTGATGATAATCTATGTTGGGATATTTAAACAACAAGAACCAATTAGGCAGCCATAATAATCAATAAGGAGAAGGACAAAATTTACATTCCTGACCACTTCCAGTTACCAGTGATAGGGTTTAAAATAAGTGGTCAGATTCTAGCTCAAGACTTTTTTTTTTCTGCATAGGAGATGGACAAAGCTTGACACAAACAACTTACTCTCTTAAGCAGTCTTATGAGTAATTAATGTGTTAATTAAATGGCACATTTTGACGCAATTATCGTCTTCTCTGTATGTAAAGCTCACTAGTTACTCCTTTAGGGTAAAGAAATAAAGAGAGATAGGAATCAATGGTGCAACTGTTTGGCAAATCTTAAGACTTCTTCCTCAGGAATATTCATTAAAAATCTCTCAGAAAATCACAGAGTATAAACATTAGGCTTTAATTTTGTCATTGCTTTTGGACTCTGTTCAGCTTGAGCCAGCGAAAAACATGCACACACTAGTTGTGTGCTATACAATGTACTGAAATTCAAAAAATTAAGACTTAAGTGAAAAATCTTTTGTCGTATGTTACTGAAATGAATAATGCTCTCATTTTTAAAATCTCTTAATCATCATAATTCTTTGATTCTGAATGTCTTTTGAAAACTCCTAACCTAAAATTACTGTGTTCCTCCTGATTCATAAGCTTTAACTGTCATATTCCCCAAAATATGCCCTTTCTGTCCTGTGCAATCACTTATCACTGTGTTGCTTTAAAGTCAAATCCATAACATTTATGAAACAAGGAAGACATTGAAAATACATGAAATAAGAATATCTTTGAACTATGTAACTATTTTCAATACTTTGACTAATGATAACATGGATTTCTTTATATGTTACTTAAAAGCAATTTTATTTGGAATATAAACATACAGATCATGAAAGCATAAAATGAACTATTGAAATAGTAAATATAGTGGGTAAATTGTGGTCTGTCACAGATAGTTGTGTGCTTCTATGCACTACACTTTATATCTGTGGTGAAAATGGATCCAAATCCCTATTATTCTAAGCTGGCATCCTGGACAGTGAGAACGGATGATAGGCTTAGTTGTATATGCCAGACTTTCCTTACACTGGTACATTTATTTATTTATTTATTTTTATGAGTAGTATTTTAAAGGCAGAACCTTAAACATTCTTTGACGTAATTATACTGATGTTAATACATTCATAAGGTAACTGGTAATCAAAACACATCACAGAATGCTGACAAAGTATTTTTTTCATTATAATGGATGGCTAGAGGATTTTTCTTTTAAATACCCAAAGCTTCAGACAAAAGGACAAGAAGTTTTCACCTCAAAAAGATTAGTTAAAGGCATATCAAACCTTTATACTCTATGAGAGAGAAAAATAATTACTAATAGAGAATAACTTCTTTTAGTCATTGGTATTAAAAAAAAAATATGCTGTCCTGACATCTTTGAAAACTGAAACTATCAGCTTATCCATAAGAAACTCACAACAGGGGCAAGAGCAATGTAAAAATTCATGCCTCTTCACAATCATTATGACTAATTCTGATGAATAAGTATTATCTTGTGGTTGCATTTGTAGAAGTCTGTGATATGCAGATTTTCACAAAAACCTAAAATATAAATATTGCGCTTACAGCTGTTCATGTTAAATATGTCCATCAATTTATTTAGGAATGGGAACACCATATAGATACACCCACTTCCGTGCACATAAGCAATGATACATAATGACTTATGCCAGCTTCATTTGTTATTTGAACAGCTCATTGAAACTTTACATATCAATTTATTCATTTGCAAACGCATGTTTTTTGCAGTTATTGGCATACAGAAGTCTTTTCCTCTTTCAAGTGCATGAATTCTGAAAGAATTTGAGTGTATGCAATAAAGCCCGCTTAGAAGAAGATTGATAGAAGAAAAAAGAGGGTTACGACAGCCCTTCTCCCTGAGGACTTCTGCGGTTTTAATTTTTTATTATGCATTTTTTTCCTATAGAACTTGAAGTTTTTAGCAATTTTATTTTAATTTAAATCAAATTAAATTTAATAAGATTTCACTAATGTTGTAATTTAATTTTTAAGCTACATTTATTTTTGATAAGCAGGGCAAGACAGTAAAAAGGGGCACTTAAACGTCAATATGCAACTTACTCTCTCCCCCTAGACTCAAGATTGTAACCAGCCACCTTTTCATGAAAGGAGGAATATGTTTAGAGTTACTCAGGAAGACTCCAGAAATACAAGTTATTCAAGTGCCTTCTGTCAATTCACTGCCAAGTCTTCCTCTTTCCAGTCAAGTATTAATGGCCTCTGGGCAGCTGCCTAGCGAAGGAAAAGGAGATGCCCGTGTCACTGTTTGAAGTTTTTGTTTGCACATCAGTGCACCAGTGTCTGCTGGTGGCAACATAGGAAACCACTAGCTGCTGGCTCTGTTGCTGAAGCAGGCCCAGCACTGCAACCAAAAAGTCAACACTGTCAACATCCAAGATGAGTGTATTAAGTAGATGCATTAGCTTAGCTTCTGGAGTTGCTTTCCTCAGCCTGCATAAAATCTGGCTTGGGTAAAGTAGAACACCTCTGAAAAGTCTCCTGTTGTCTGAACTGTAAGAACACTAAGCTATTAAAAAAGAAAAGAAAAAGAAAAAAAAAACACCTTTTAAAGGTCACAGTGACCCTTTGATACTGAAGTTTCATTGCATATGAATGTAAACTTTTCCCACTCTTCTCCACGAGCCATCTTATCCAACCCTCCCTCTAATGAAATCTTTTTCATCTCTTCTCAGTTTAGTGACAGTTGACATCATAAAAGATAGATTTAGAAACCTGCAGAACACAGTAACCTTTCATGCTGATATAGGAGACCTTTTAAAGGTTTGGCTGTGGTTTGTAGACTCCACCAGTAAATTTGTGCTTTCGTCTTTACAGATGGACGATCAATCTCAAGCACCCAAACATCTATAGTGAGCAAATCTTATTTTGTTGCAGAAGGGAATACCAGGGGACTTCCCCTAACTCCCCATACAGATCATCCATCTGAAGAATTTACAAGTCCTGCAGAAACCATATTGAATTGCAGAGACAAGGTATTTTTTTTTTTTAATTTATTGCAGCAGTGTCAAAGGCAAATTGGAAGTTCTTTAAAACACAAGACTCCCGTTCTGACACCCCAAATAGATTCAAAGAAAATTATGTCTCATACCTCATTTAATGCATTTTGCATTAGTTTCACCACCTTGGTGTCATGCACTAGGGTCATTAAAGTACTGCTGATTTCTTTCTTGTTCTACTTCAAGTTGTGGTACTTCCTCAACCCTGCAGACTTGGGTGACACGTAGCTCAAACACCTCTTCAGTTGGTTAGTAGGACTTTATTCTGAAATCAGCAAGGATGTGGCAGGATTTATTGTTTTTACGTTACTCCTCTACATGTGCATTTCTGAATCATGGGCCAATTGATCGTATTTCAATGTGGATCTAAGCCTCATCACTCCAATGAAGTCAGTATGATAGCTTGTGGAAGTAGCAAATTGTTCAGTTTAATAAATTTCAGAACTCAACTGGTAGGAAAGCTGCATAGCATTACAACTTGCAAGGTAACTGGTGTGTTTCAGTGTCATTTTTACAAAGAAAAAGGTGCAAATGCCAATTTTGAATTTCAAAGGATTGGCACTAGAGACAGGAGCAGTTGAAAAGTTCACCATAATTGCTTTCAAATATTTTGTATCCACTGGAGGAGGCAGAGAACTTCTTTGGGGAAAAAAAGGATTATATAATACTTGCAGTTGGAGAGGAGAAACTTTAGGTATCTACATCTTTCTAACAGTATAAAGAAATTCACTCATAGTCTTAATTACATGCCACTAATTTAAATCTCCTACAAAAATTGGATAATCTGATATTGAATATTTGTGTCAATACTAGAACTCTACATTTGCAATGTTTTATATAACTGGTTTATGTAACATAAGCATCTTTCTTACCCAATTCGTTACAGAACTCCCCCCGTGAAAGATAACAGCCCAGACAGGTTTTATAAGTAATGTCCTTTATTTTTGTAGTAATAGTCAAAAGACTATTGTCTCTCCTATTTTTTTTCTTTAAACAGGAATTTAATAGTTTCTCACTATTCCTCCCTAAAAACAAAAATCTTTGCTATAGTAGGAGTTTGTCTTTAATGACATTACCTAGGCTGAATTTGATGTTGCAACGAACTTTCACAGCCTTATGTCAACCAAAACCCAAATAGGTAAATAATTCAATGTTTATGAAATTTAAGATGCGCCAGAGAAATGCAAGTCATTACATGAGACTTTTCACTGTCATTTGGTTTTATCTTAGTTTTACTTAGGAATACCAGATGTGAGCATAAAGCTGAGCTCCATCCCTGTGCCGCTAACTCCCTCAGACTGGGGTGGGAAAGAAATAGAAGTAGCAGCACATACAAGTATGTGCGTATGCCACTTATCTCTGAATCTCTGCTTCCTTCCTTCAGTTCAACTACCCAAGTTACAGCAGAATATTTTTGTACAGTTAGTGCAATACTGAAAAGTTTTTCCTCTCTCATTTGCATGGCTTTGGCCACTTTTTTTTTTTTCAGCATATGAAGTCAGAACATTATCATACAGTTTTGAGCTTCTCAGCAGTAGGGAGAGAAAAAAACAACATGATTTCTCTTCTGGGAGACCAAGGAGTTAGAGGGAACAGATGCAGCAGCAAAATGTAGAATAGTTGCTTTAGGGCTATATCTTTCTGGCTTTGTTATGAAAAGGCCTCATACAAATAAAGTGATTTGCTCTCACTATAGATTATTCAACAAACAAACAAAATAAACACATACACAAACAGCTCCTCTAGCAAAAGCTCACTTGAGGAAGGAAGGACTGCTTTTAGAGACACTCATTCATGCATCAGTCTTCTACAAGTAGGAAAAGCAAAAACATACATGCAACTGCTTTTTGTCATTTCTCAGACGCTCATGAAAAACTAAAGCAACTGGTTGCATTAAATTTGAAGCACGCCAGCTACAGGACACCCACTGCTGCAGCAACAACACAAACGTGTTGCAAGTTGGTAACGACTGTGGGAAAATCCATTCAGCAGAGGCTGAAATTCCATTCTTGCACAGTAGAGCAAGAAAAACTCTAGAAAATTGTCACTTTGAAGTGACTCCTGAAGACACTGCATTTCCTACAAGATGTATATTCAGAACAGATGTTGTTCAACCCAAAGCTCATATATCAGCATGGGTAACTGGTCAATTTTATGTTCAATTTTAAAGCATATAGGATTTACTTCAATGTAATAGTGCTGAGAGAAGCAGTACAACCAGATATAGAGCAGAAAAGGATGAAATAATTATTTTTAAAATGCCGAACAAGAAGAAATTGTCTAAATTCTGTTCGTCTTCATTGTTAGCACAACAAAACTACAGGTTACTTGCAGTACTAATCACCATGTAAAAACAAGTGGTCTTGTTCTTTAGGACTTAAGACCTTTATCCCATGTCAACGTAGCTATGTAGTTACCTCCTCAGATTACAAATTAGATGTTCCTTAAAGCAAGTGTTTGGCTCAATTTTTATTTTCTAAAAATGAATATACTGCTTTTTAATATGGGAAGGGGCAATGTTGTGCTAAGTCTGTCTACGACTATCATCAGTGCATTTTCTGGAAAGGCTGAGCTGCTAAGAGCATCCTCTGCCACTGGATCAGCATGGGGCTGTGACCTCTAAGACTGTGACCTGCATCAGAGAAGTAAGCACATTGCATGCGAGACTCCCATGTTCCACTGTGCATGAAGAAAACAAACTCTGAAAATATATTTATGTCAACACTTAGTTATGCTGTGGAATTTAATTTCATCTAATTTAAATATGGCTAAAAAAATTAAATAGCTTTCAGAGCTGGTTTGTCACAAGCTTCTTTGTTTGGTGGGTTAGGAGACCTGAGGTATTGGAATACCCTCCGTGAATCCATGAGAAACATTTTTCCACCACCACCCCCCAACAAAACAGCAGAAACAAAAGAGCCACACAAACAACCAGAGGAAATCCCTACTTGGAGCCACTTCCTTTTCAGAAAGTATTTGTTGTGGTTTATTGGTCATTTTCAAGACTTACAAGATACATAAGAGTAACCGTAATAGAACATGAGGTATTTAATAAATAAATCCTCAGTACTTTGAAGTAAGTACACTCCCCACATTTTGAATGGTACTCTGTAACCACACTGTAATGAAATATTTTAAAGTATATATTACAAAATTTTAGAATGCATTTTAAGATGGCCTTTAACAATTTACAAAATAACTATAAACTATTTTGCATATATTACAATCAGGGAGAATTTATTTTGCTCACTGGAAAAGGAATGAGGAAAGAGACTCGTCTTCATTTTAAACTTTGTTTCCCTGATACAACAATAAGTAGTACCATAATAGAAGCATTTAATAGCACTATTAACTCAACCACCTAAAACCAGAATCCATATTAATTACATTCATTATACTTAATTGAACATAATCATCTAACCTAACAATTCCTTGTACACTAATTAATAAAACAGCATGTCTTCTGGATCAGAAATGCATTAATTTATTTCTTTTGAAGGTAAGATATTTAGGGGACAAATAAAATCCATAACTTCCATCATTAGTATATTTGGACAGATCCAACTTTTTTTAATCACAGTGACTGTTCATGGCAACGGATCTATTTCTTAAGTGAAGTTGAAATTTCATGCAAATGTTGCATATCTAATGTGTTGGTTTTTTTCTCCTTTGTGACATTTGAAGAGAAAGGCATGAATCACAGTAAGGTCATTTGCCACTTCCACAAAAATTTTGCAAGAACTCTCAAAAAAATCTAAAAATTGCCATCTACATTATGAGCAATTTTCAGTAACTCTACATTTCTAGATAGCGGCTTTCAAGTATATAATATTATCTCCTTAGGCTGTTAAAGACTAAAGCCCTTATAGGGTAGGTCAGAAGCCTGGAGAGATTTGATGGACCACTGGGGAAAAAAAAAAAAGAGAAAAGCATCAACTGCTTTCTCTTCCAGCAGCAAACTCGTGGTATCTCATGAACTGATCACTCGGGCTGAATCGCCAGAATAGTCACTAATTCACCTTTGGTTCCAGTCACAAAATGGCCAGATGAAAGAGAAAAACTTCATGCCTAAATTAGTATGAATACTGAATAAAGCAGTATTGAATAAGCTTTGCACCTAAAAAGCCCCACTTGACTATTTTGAAAGAAATCCTACCTGTAAGTATCTTAGCCTTTGACAGCAAATATCTTAGGCACCTGCAGGGCTTGGGTTTTTTGTCTGTTTTGCATTGTTTTTGTTTTTACACATGGCAAGAAGTGCCTCCGCTTTCCAGATCTGAGCTACCTGTCATCTGCTGTTCTGTTTAGGCACAAGACAGACGATTTCTCCACATCATTCTTGAGAAATCTGATTTGATAGATATTTCACTCACACTTTTCTTTCGGTAAGGACAGAGCTGAACAAATGTGAGGAACAGTTTCATCCTGACACTGCAGAACCAAGACTACCCTCCTCTGAAAGGATAGACTGAAATTAGGGCGACTTCTCAGTCTGAGGGTCATCTTTAAAACTGAACAATAGATGTCTTAAGATAGAATTATACTCTAGCCCTCTTATTAAAGTTATTATAATGTCTAATAATAATTAAAGCGGGCTAGAGGAAGAAAGCTCTAACCATGCTGTCATTTGGTAGCTATGTACGTCTGCATCCTAAAGAATGCATTTTGTTTCACTTTGAATAATTTCAATAATATTAATAAGCAATCTTTGAAGAAGGAAATGGAGGGACGAAGCCTACACTTAATAATCAGGACACTTCCCTGGGAAGGAAGAGTAAAGTGCATTTGGCCCAATAAATCTTTGTTGCTCCACTGTTCATAACAAAATTAAATTCAAGCACTAGAAATTACCACAGACTACCTCAGCAAAATAGCTTAGAGTACTCCTCTGAAGACAGCAAGAGGAAAAACAAAGAACAAGCAAACTCTCCTCATGAAGAAATTTGCACCTTTCTTCACATCCTATGTAAGTGCAGTAACCCGTGAGCTACATTTCATGAGCTATGCATGGGGAAGGGCAGATAAGAGAAAGGGAAGCATATGCTTGCTTGTCTGAATCTCTTAACCCAGTGAAGAAACAACACTAAGCCTGGTTTGCTGAGCACAAGGTGAAAGCACATCCTCCAGAAGAACCTGGAAATGGGGTCTAAATTTCAGCCTTACCCAAGTACAAAGATCTGTTCCCACCCACAGCATTTCCCTCAGAGAAGTTCAGCAATAATCTGTCTGTACAACATGCACTGACCCAATATTGCAACCAGAGATGTCCAACTTCTCACGTGTACCAGGTAAGAAGTCTAGAAAACTAACATAGTCCCAAATCTCACATTGGAAACTGACTGCCTAAACTAGTAGCTGTTCAAAACGCATCAGAAAACCTTTCCATGACTATTACTGTCCCCTGAAATTATTCAGTACGTTTTCTGAACTACATTGGTTTAGGTGGCTTTATTTAAGGGCCTATTTCTGCATGCGATGATCAAATGCACCTTTCTTTTTTTCAGTATATTCAGTATGACTCAAGTTCTCTCGCTGGGAAGCTAGACAAGCTACACATGTGAAGCAGTAAGTTCACACGGTTTCACAAAAACTATGTTTGCACAAAATGGTAGGATTGGTCATGGTAGAGGCAGGAACAAAGTTCAGTGGTTCTGTTTCCCAGCTCTGAATTAATTTGGCCAAATTACACACACTTTGAAGACTTTTTCCTTCTTCCTTAATGAAAGTGACTGAGCAAAATAGTGTTTTATTCACATCCGGGTAATTAGAAGATTTGGTATTAGCAACATTTAAAAGAAAAAAAACTCATCTGTTCCAACTTCCTTTAAGCTTCACCAACACATTGTAACCAAACAAACTTCTGGATTATGTAATTAATCCAATACACTAACTAATATGCTGCAGCCTTCTTGAAAAAGATAATGTTCCCATGAGTCTCCCTCCATCCTTCTGTACCCCTTTTTTCCCTCAAGTTGTTTCTTTAGCAGATCTTTGCAGTCCTCTCTTTACAACCTTTTTTTTTTTTTTTTTCCTCATGCTTCTTTGAAGAAATAATTGCTGGGAACCGTTTCACCCAACTTCAACTAGGCTGTCCATGAGTCTTTGAACTGCCTGTGTACTAAAATAACTGCTCTTAAATACAGTAGAAATGGATAACACAAACCTTGATTCCTTCACGTACATTTACAAAGAGCAAGCACGTGTAGGTATACACAGCCACATTCATCTTATGAGCACCTTGTGACTGAAGTCTACCTAAGCTAGATTTCAGACCAAATGCAGGGTCTGAACCATCTTTCCCCTGCCTTCCCAACGCACTGAACTTCTGACCAAGAAAAAACTCAGATCTCCTACCGTTTGAGTCAAAAAATCTTGCAGACAGCATATCAATTCTCAATATATACAAGATCCAAATTATAGCCTATTCTGAACTCTGATTTCTATTCTGGATCTTAATGTATTTTTCTTAGTCTATAATTAGCAATCTTATTCTTATGCCTTATTAATAACTAGCGCTACAAACTAAGCTACTGTAGTTTCAATTAAATTATCTTCCAGATCCAGTAAAACAAGCAGTGGAAAGTACATGTATTTCCTAGCTACAGACAGGTATGCCTTTGCATGCAATTGTTAATTTCACAGGCAAACAGATGAATTTTGACTGCCCAGTTATTAAATAAATGATTATAGTTATTAATGCATTAAGCAACTAAAAAAGAAACATTTACAAGTGGTATACATGAATCAGTGATTCAGGAGCTCCTACTCTTTCCCAGGATGTGCTCTCCAGGTCACACCCAGTGCTGTGCCTGTTCTGCCTTGCCTCTGCAGCACAAGTCTTGGGGGAAGACTCTTATCTTTTTGACGTTAGTAACTGCACAACATTGCACGATCTGCAGCCTTACGCAATGAATATTACAAATCTCTTCCTGCAAGTGACTCCAGTATTTTTAATAAAGCCAAAACTATATTAAGTCCTGTTACTGAACTTGACACACTCTTAATGCAACAGGATTTCTTTAGAAGAACTGTGAACAGGAATCCAGGGCTGGATATTTCTGCCCTGAAAAATATAAATATATTCACATACTCGTGACTCTTCCAGTCCCATGTCACCAGGCACTATTAACCAGTTTTGTTCCTGTCATTAGCTCATTTACTAGCAAGGCATCGTCTTCCTTAAAGTTGTTAGAGGGGAGAGAAATACTTTTTGCTTTATTTCTTCAGAAATGTTTGTGAAAATCAAAGTTACCAGAAGACTTGTGCATGGCGTGAGCTGTATTTGCTGCGGAGATGAACAGAACTGGGATATGCTGAAACTTGCTTAGCTAGCTACAGATGTAAACATAAGACACAGCTGTTTTATGCACTCTGAAAGCAAGGGAAAAGTTTAATTTAAAGCTGAGTGGAAAAACTAGTTTCCCAACATTGCTTCTCAGAAGCCCAGAGGAAAATTTTAAAACGTAACCCCAAACTGTTTTGTTTCCTGTCCTCCCTCCCCCTCCCTTAAACAACCAAAATACTCGAGACTGACTCATCTTTTAAAGAATGCCTTTAAATAAGGCATTTGCTATTATGGCGTGGCATCATTAATTTTTCTAGAGCACACTGTCAGCATGTGAGCAAGTACAAATGGGGAACTCGTGCTTGTGTGTAACATGGGATAGTTCACCTTCAGCACTTCTCCATTTGTGACAAGCAGAAAAGTAATTATCAAACTAGTTGATGCTGAAGCCCGAGGCTAGAGTAACTAGTTAACACAATTTAAGTTTCGCTATTTTTGCGAAAATGTTGTTTGTTTATTTTTATGATTAAACTGCTCGTTTTTTAAACTGTCAGCCTGGAAGTGTTTTATCAGACTTCCTTTTATGCAGCAAAGTGTCACCAACACAAAAGAGAGAAAAATCATCGAGCATTCCAGCTTTTCTTCTATGGAAAAAGAATCATTACATATGGGGAAAAGTATTCTTAAATGGTCCTCAATTATCAAAAATGACTAGATTCAAGAACTTGCTCTAAACCCCTTGCTAACTTTTGTATTCTTTTCCTCTTATTTCAGGTACCCAAGGGAGAAGAGCCAATCTCTACTAGGATCTGCACTTCGGCTACAACAAGAACAGCAGTTTCTTCTCCAGCAGGTGCTTTTTCCCCCTCTAATTTAAATCCTTTCCCTGCCCTTTCACCCTCCCCCCCACACCCCAAAACCTCTATTTGGCAGGTGTATATCACATTGCCCCACCTGTCATCTTTTCCCAGCTGTGGGCTTCTGCTACTCCACAGTTTTACAGTTTGTTGTTGTCCTTCTCTGAACCTCTTCCAGAGGCACTATTTCCTTTAGAAAGGACAGGAACCAGCACTACATAAGGGATTCAACAAGATGTAGACAAAACCTGGATTAATACATGATGCCCTCTTTTGTTCTCTATTTCTTTCCTAACACTCCCTAACAGTCTGACTTCTTTTTGGATTATTACTGAGCTGGGGTTTTCACAGAACTATTTATCATGAACTCTGAAACTCGCTTTTTGTGATAATGATGCTTCAACCTCAGCAATAGCATAAGCATGCAAAGCAAGTGGAGCAGCAGGGCAGTGGAAGAGAAATCTAAAGACTTATTTTGAGAGCTATACCCCAGGGCTGGCTTCTTAGTTTATGAAACCATACATTAAGAATTCAAAATTTGTTTTCATTCTCTATAAGCAAAAGCAGGACTTAAACTGTCAGCAAAAAGGAAGAGTAATGAAGCAAGTCAACAAAGAAAAATGAGAATACAACATCAGGAGTGACTAATGCAGCACAGAATAGTTTAGAAACCGCTGAAACCTAAGGGCTCCTGTGTCACCCGCATCCCAGGCAAGCACCACTCCCCATCCCTGCAAATTGCATCCACTACTGAGGAGCTGCAGCTGAACCAGACCTGCTGGCTAGCACTCCCTGGAAAGTCTCTTCAGCAAGCAAAGCAAACACCACGTCTCTACAAACACCACATCTCTAGCATGTTGTGCATGCTCACCCACTCTCACTCGGCCCCTGTGCTAGGCTGGGGTGCAAGCCAGTGGGGCTCCCAAAACCTGGCTAGTGATAGTCGATTACTTCACTTGAGCTTTAAAGGCCTCCTCAGCAGGATTTATGATCTCAGCACAACACCACGCTAACTGCAGTGACATAGCTGCCTATTCATGGTCCCCAGAGGGCAAGAAACTGCAATCTTCTGCTAGTAGACTTCAGTGTAAGACCGACCACGAGGACTATTAAATGAGAAGAGCTGCTTGTTGGTGGACTGAGCAATGCTGGATGCTAGCCCCTACTTGCTCTTTGCCTTTGGGCAAGTCAGCTAGCATCTTTCCCAAATTAACTATAAGCACAGGGAAGAGATAAAGGGGAGCAACTCCTTCAAACACAGCTTAGCTACCAAAGAAGTGCAGCCTGTGCCACAGCCCCCTTGATGTGTGAGGCCTGCAAGAGTAGCAACACAAGGACCAGACCGAGCTACTTGTCATAAGACTTTCTGAGATGTTAACAGGATCTTATGCGAGACCAAAGCACTTCAGAAGTGCAAGGAAATTCTAAGTCTAGCTTTTACTTTCAGAAAGATTTACATTCATGGGGCCATGCTTCTTGAAGTCACCAGTGAACAGCTAAATAAAATCAAAAGGGAACACCACTGATGTGACATTTGGGATGCTTTCCATCCAAAAAGGAAAAAAAAAATCCACCAATCATTTCCAGGGGCACTGAGTGAAAAAAAAAATATATGAGTACTTCTGAAGTTGTAAACCTAAGTGTAAGAGATGACACTCCTTGTTCTTTTGCTCTGCAAGCAAGATACCACATAACTCAAGGCAAGCACTGCTCAAGCTAAGTCCATGCTGGTGTGACAATATCCATTGTAACAGCAGACAACACCAAGTCCTGAGGATGGCATAGGAAGAGAGACTTCCTAAATTTGCTGAGCTGCAAAGGAAATGGATAAAATGGGAGGATGTTGTACTGGAAGACTATTAGATTTTTCTATAAATAAGGACAGGCTGTGTTTACCATCAGTTTGACTACCTGCATCTAAGTCTTACAGATCCTCAGCTGACCATAGTAAATAAATACCTTGTTCAAATAAATGTTGCCCATGTTATCACTAGCTTTGTCACTTTCTAAAGCTTTGTAGCAAATCCAGACTGGTTAAAAAAATGGTTGCCAATCAATAAAGATCATTCCTTAAAGCATGCATCAATTCAGGACTTCCCAAATTACCAGCTTAATTTAATTCACAATATGAGATAAGATACTCATCAGGTACTTAGAAGAAAAAACAACATCAACAAATGGGGAGGGGAGAAGGCTCAAGACTATTTGAACACTGTCCAACCAATGAATCCTCAGCTGAATATTAACCAAAACCTCCCTGCGCCAGAAAATAGCACGGTGTATCCAGAGTCTGACAAAAAAACAATCATGTAAGACAAGCATTATCTGATGCATTTATTTTTCCTGGATTTTCAAAAGAAGATGACAGACAAGATGATTTCCTTTCCAGGTTGTCAACAGACTTCAGGATGAACAATACAGAGAGTTAAAAAACACTGTCTGAAAAGAAGCTGGTATTGTTAGCGGAAGACCCTAAGAGAACCTACTTTGTCTTCATGACCAGTTAGCAAGGCAGAAATCTATACCCAATTAATGGAGCTACCAAGATTTTCTTCTTGTTAGGAAAGTACAAAACACGAGGCAGTTCCGTGTTTTCTAGCACGTGAGGTAATTTAGCTCACATACTTTGCTATTGCTTTGTCACCAAACCAGCACAAAACTTGTTATTTCCAGTGTGACAAATGATCAAGCATAGATAATAATTCAGTTCCACATCACATTTGATAAGGTTGGCAGCTTCAGAAGGGGGAAAATCTGTAACTGCTTATTTGGCCAGATTGTTATGAAATGATTTGGGCATTTGCTGCACAGCAGGGGATGGCTTTTATCGGAAGGGAGCTCAGCGGACAGGAAAGCTCTGTTTTGAAACTGCAGATCTTGAGTTTCAATCCTGTTTTCTAGTATGGGTCATATTGAGACAGACCTCTCTTTGAAACTTGTTCCACACTGTCTGAACTGTTACTGCAAGTATATTTGCTCACATACATTATTAATATCAGCCTCATGTGTCATCCCCCTTCTAACCTTCAGTCCAGCTATTTGAATTTCATTAGGCTATAACTAGAGTCAGTTCAAACTCAGTACCGAAGACAGACAGACAAATCGCAAGTTCTCTTACCCTGTTATTAAAGATTAATATTATAGTGTAAGATACAAAGTTTACAAACTTTGGCTTGGGGGGGTGGGGGAGGGAGAGTGTTCTTCTCCAGTAAAGAATGTAATGGTCCTCAATTTCTATTTTCTTCTTATATTCTGCAATAATATCTTTTAAAAGCACACACCTTCAGAAGGTTGAGATTGCAAAGAAAGTTTTCCCCAATGCAGACGCATTCCTTTGGGAAACACTACAGCAGCGAACAGCAAATCACAACAGCCAAAGGGTTTTCAACCCCGTGAAAAAAAAGGGGATGAGGGGCAAGTATGATGCCCAGCCCAGATGATCACTTCTTGCTCTTTTCCTCTTCCAAGAAGCTTGAGATGCACAGTCAGAGTAACTCGACCACGTACAGTAGCAGAACATACAGCTTTTTAAGTTTCAAAAATATGCCTCAGCCACAGTTCAAAAAAAAAAAAAAATCCCAAATCAGGTTCAGCTTAAAGTTAGCATTCCAAGATTTCCCCCCTCGCATTAGACAAAACCTCCTATCAACCTTTTGTGCACAGGTACAGGTAATGCCATACTCACAGCTACACAGGCACCACAATAGACTTTTTACAACTCCAAACCCATTGTTTTGTTTGTTCGTTTTCATACTTTCATTATCTAAAAGGTCCTTATTTGACAGGAGTAAATCACATCATTAAAGTTTTTGACACAAGTCCCTGGATATTAGAAAAAACACGTGGTTAGCATTTCTGTTAATATATGTCCTCTTTATACTTGATTTTAATGACACGGTAATTCTCTTGTAGTTTTCTTAGCAGCTGTTTGCTTTCTCTTTTATCATTCACATTCATGTACTGTCTGGTGCGCTAGCTGTCCTTGACATTCCCTTATTAGGTTTACAAATAATCATTAATTTGTTTTGTGTTCTGCCTCCAGTTTCAGTGATATATAGGCATGTCATTACCTTTCTAAAGCATATTCATTATTTTTCCTCTTCAAAAAAAAAACTCACTACTTTTCACGGAGGGTTCAAGGCAATTTGCATGGTACAAAATGGCATTGCTTTGTGCACTTTCACCAAACTTATGCTGTCTATTCTTTAGATTTCATAATTAATGGACTTATGATCTGAAGTCTCTTTCACTGTTTGATTGCTCTCTCTCTCGATCTGTTTGAAGCACACTTCACTATAATGAATAGAATATTAAACCTGGACTCAGTCTTGCCTGCTATTCCTCATTTTGTTCCAGACATTTGTATTACACTTTTCCATCTCCATCTTCTTCCCACCATAGAGGAAGCAAGGTACTCACAAGGTTGTGTGTGGCTTTATTTTTTTGGAGGGACAATCTGCTATCCTGGTTTTGTGTGCCACAGAGTTCAGGAATTAGTTGAGGCCTGTAGGCACTATTAAAGTCTACTGTTTTCTGTTTCTACTTTTTCCCCATAAGCTAAACTAATAGAAATAGCCTAAGTTTTGAGGCAAAGTTATTTGCAATTAAGTGGGTGCACCACATCATGGTTTGAGCTCCGCATTTGCGCCAGTAAATGCTGTATTAGTAACAGTAATTTTCTAGAAGATCTGCAACATTAAAAAGAGCTAATGCTGATTTGATACATCAGATGTCCTTAAAATTCTCATTTACATCTTAAAGTCATCCTCAGACGCATGTTTCTTCTATCTTGAAGATATCTCAGGTGCATGAAGGCAGACAGCCTACTTAGTACCTCAGCATTGCACTTCAGCTGATCATCAAGGGGACAGCTATCAGATTTAAGTTTTAGGTGACGTGCTAAGTGAAAAACATGTTTTGTTCTCCCCCCCCCAGCAGTTTTGGTGACCTGGTTTACATACCTTTCTCTTTCTCATTGCTTAAAAAAATGCCCAGACAGATAAATGTATTTTAAATACATTCTTATTAAAGAGAGTTTGAACGCCACAAGAACAGTTCAAGATCTCACCCATTTCTGATATTTGGATGCTATACTTACTAGATTAACAAACGCTTAATAGCCAAAAAAAAAAAAGATAGCTATGACATGATTCTCAAATTGCCAAGAAGCTCTTGAAGTAATATGGGAAGAAGAACAAAGTAATGAGCCTGTAGCCATTTTCAGCAGAGTTTGAAGATGTAAGTAACTTCAGAATCAAAGACCTATTTGTTTGCAGCATCAGTTGAATTTGTAATTACAAAAGAACTAAAAAGGCACTAATTGATTTGGGACTGGTAGAGCCCATCCCTTCCATAAGGATACCATGTGTTTTCTGTGGCTGACAAAATTAAAAGCTTGTTATGGACTTACTCAATAGTTTAAAGCATTTTTTATAAAGGACCCATGGAAAATAAAACATAAGATTTTTAATAGAAAGTGCTGTAGAGGACAGCTTGTCCAAAGATGGGTCTCACAAAAGCCTGAAAATGTCAGCCTCATTAAATAACCCTACTGCAGGCTGTACTGCCATAGGCCACGTGTCACACAGGCATGTCTCCACAGATATTAGAAAAGGCATCCTGAAGAACAAAGGACAGACCAGAACTAAACAATGTAGGCTGTACTCTCAGAAACAGAGTCAGGCATGTTATTTAATACATTGCTGTGATGGGTGAACCTTTCCTGGCTGCCTGGTGCCCACCAAGCTGCTCCCTCACTCCCCCTCCTCAGCAAGGCAGAGAGGAAATTGAGGAAAGAGCTTGCGGGTCAAGACATGGAGGTCATTCACCAATATCATCAAGAAAGACTGAACTAGAAGATTAGTTTATTGCCAATTAATATTAGAGGGGGATTGTAAGAACTGAAAACACTACCAAAACCCCTTCCAATCCCCTCTTCCTTCCCAGGCTCAGCTTCCCTCCAGAGGGGTGGGGAACAGGGACTAAGGTCAGTCTGTGACACTTCTCTGCTGCTCCTTCCCCCTCACCTTTTTCCCCTGCTCCAGCATGGGTTTGTACCCAAAGGTGCAGTCCTTCAGGAACAGACAGCCCCAGCATGGGTCCCCCACGAGGTTTGTTCTGGTCCCTGCAGCTATGGCCACTTCTTGCAGGGACACCCCCTTTCCTCTTGTGCACTGAGCTAGGACTAAGCGTGAGGTGCCTTGTTCTGTCAGTACAACCCCATCATCCGTTGTTTATTTAAGCAAAGAGGTCATTAGACTTTATTCAACAAAAAGAATGATCTCTGTCCCATACTAGTGGCTTTGCATGTTTACCTGATCTGTGCTGAATATCTTATTTCTCTTTATATTACCTTGTAAGGAGCCAGCCTTTGTTTTGCTCTGAATCTTGTGTCAACATCTGTACACAAGCAAAACGGGTATAAAATGTTGTTGCATCAAAAATGTGAGTGTTTCCCACCCACTCTGCAAGAAGGATTATGGTGCATTTAAGACAGCTGGGGATTTTGGTCCAGTATCTTGTGGCAGCTTTTCCCCAAATAATCCAATTAAAGTGAGCCCTGTGCTGTCCTCCATGAAATGCTCTAGAACTGTAACATCAAAATTAGGGAATCTCACAGCTAAATAGGATTTATTTCTAAAGTGTGTTTCAGTTGCTAGCACAGTGGAGCTGAATAAACTGTAACTCTCATAGTTTCCTAGAAATTGTTGAAAGTGTTAGTTATTGCGGTTTCTTGGAAGTAATATTTTACAGTGACAGATTTCATTTCCCCCCATATACATTGTGTTTGTACAAGTGACAAGAACAAGTAGTAGCATGTAGGATATTCACTACATTTTATTAGGAAATGATATTTGCAACACATTTTGCAGGGTTTTCCTAATAGGTCTCTGTATTTAGGGGTTCATAACTACAGGATAAATTCCATTTCAGCTGGAACCTGGAAAACAGATCCTCCACTTAAGAGGGTGTTTGTTTTTTTTTTTTTTTGTGAGCCTCGAGAAAAAAGAGTCATTATATTAGGAATGGATGTGCAGAGCTTATTACAGAAATGACATTAAAACTGAAGAGAGAAGAAACTCATTGTCTCTGTATATACACCGATGGGAATCATGTAAGCTTTAGAACTTGAATGTTTTTCTTAAGAAATTAAAGATATACAAGCGTTACTTAGGACCAACAAAAAGGAAAAAACAAAGTCAACACATAATGAATTTCAGCTACTACAGAAATACATTTTATCCTATCTGGTAAGCCTTAGGGTCACAGTGCAGTGAGCATCAAAAAAGAGAAGACCCGGTTTCCGCATGGTGTTTCAATAGATTCAAGATCTGTTAACTGCCTGCTCATCGATACTCTTTTGCGACAACTCCTTTAAATCTCAAGGCCAAAGACACTCTCAAATGCAGTGCATCATCAAGTACCAAATAATTCAAAAGGTCATGAGGAAAGTTATGCTCGAGTAGCGTTGTAACAAATAAGCAAGCCAAACAAGCAATAGCTCACCCACTTTCCCTTTCTGCCTCGCTTAGCACCATCCCTCCTTCCACACATGGGGGTTTGAAGCCTCAGATAATAAAAGCTGTCATGTGTTTATTAAGGTCATGAACATACAACACCTGGGTGATCTTGATATCCTTGGTACAACTCCTGATCTATACAAACTGGCCACACTTGTCTTTTTCACAGCATCAGTAGTACACATTTTATAATAGTGGCAATATTTGCACCCTTCCTAAATGTTTTAGACAAAGTGGGGAATTCAAACCTCTTCCATATTCATGTACCTGCATCACATATTCCTGAAGACCTCAAGCATCATACCCTTGATTATTTATGCACCAAGTCACTAAGTATAACCTATATACTTAGAAGCCTCTAAGTATAACCTATACCAGCTTTGTGAGTCTAATTCAGATAGGCTTTTATGCATGACAAACATTAATCAACTTCTAAATCTGGATGTAGAAGTTTAACTTAAGAAAAACATAGTAATTTAAGCCATGTTGTACACTGCAGTTATATTTTGTTCATCACTACCCATAATACTGTGTCATTAAGCACGTTTAATTTCACATAAAGCAGTCAAGCAGCGAACACCAAAGCCTTCCTCAGACATCATTTAACCCAGCAAGCCTCAGGCACCACTGGAAAAAGCATGCGATTTGAGAATAGAGCTGAATCCAAAGATAGCACAAGTCTGGAAATAGTTGATGTCAATGACCAAACACAACAGCCTTGTATTAATACAACAAAATTGTCATAGATAGTACTGATTTAGTATTATAGGAAGACATACCCCATAAAAGAACAGTATCTTGTGAGGTATATGTTACTGAACTTTAAATCCGTACACGGAATATAAATTCAGGCTCATTTGCTCTTCCATTACCCCCTTTTAATTTCCAAAGCAATCACTGTAGCAAGACATGGATACAAGACTAAGCGACTTCACCCCAACCCAGGAAAGTCTCTCCCCAATCTTCTTCTGAAGCAATCAAACAGGCGTCCTTCAGCCTCGGCAGAAGGTGTAAGTGATGTTTAGTGCTCTGTCCCTCACAGGTCACTTAATCTCATCTGTCCTCAATCAAAACGACATACACTGAGAAGGTCAAAAAACTATACATCCCACACAGTCTTAATCTACAGCTTGTTATTTTAGATTTCCGCAGACCCTGTGGGTTCGTCTTTCAGAGCATGAAATGAGAACTACGCAGCATCTACCCTACATAGTAACAGAATTACTGAAGAAACCCTTATTTTCTTATTACTCTAGCAGTTACAGACCATCATTCTCACATAGCAACAGAAAACCATTAAAGCAGAACTCTCCATTGTCTAGCAATGATAAAGAACAGTGCAGTTCATCTCTGAAGCGGCGTATCAATTGTCACTGAGCAGCGACAGCATAGAAAATGCTTTCCCGCGGAGTCCTGAGTCATCGGCCTGAACTTCTGCCACTTTCTTACATTAGGCATTTCCCTGCTGAGCACTTATTTGCCAACACAGTGAGAGAGAAACACGTTAGCCACAGGGAGAAAAAAATAATAAAAACAAACACGAAAACACGGGGAAATAGTACAAAATTGTGTAAATATCAGAGACAAGGACTGGAAACAGTCCTTGCCCCAGCATGAATAACACATGAGATGCTCTGTAACGTACTTGTTCATGGGACTCCTCTGAGGATCCAGAAGTACTTGCTTATATCCAAGTACTTCAGGCTTTATATCTTTATTTTCACATGCTTATTGACCTGACAATTTTTGTTTACTCGCTGTTTTCTTACAGCTTTAAGTATTAGACAATAAAACCCTGAATGTATGAATTAGTAGTTTGGATCGCTAGTTAAACTGAACCATTTCATATCAATGGAACTCAATTATTCCCTTTTAATATACCAAAAGAGATCTAACCCCTTAGTAATAAAGATTTCTTTCATCTTCTGAACAAGTAATGGAGTATAAACATCAAGCAGTTCCAAAACACTGATCAAAAGTGAAACTTTCCAGATGTTTTATTATCCCACTATGTGTAGGTGCCTATAAGAATAACCAGTATTCCTGCAAGAGTCCCCTGTCCCATTTCTTTAATGCAACAGACAAAAATATACCACAGCAACAAGATCAGCACTTCCAAAAGTCTGCTGCTTTGATATTACTTGATTAACAGAGTTGTCAGTGAAGAAAATTAAAGATCACATGGGAAGAAAAGACTGGGAATGAGAATGAGTTGATAATTTTTAACTGGGGAAAAGTTTAACAAGGAAGGCACTGCAGAAACCTCTGCACTCGTTTGTCAAACCATATTTTCCCCTGATTTCTAGCTGTTGTTTCTACCTCTTCAGTACAGCCAAGTGTGCCTACCTGATCTATACAGTCACTCCAGAACTTAGCCTGATCCAGTGAGCAAAGGCCGTGGGCATGCCAGCAGTATCTGACAGCCTACACATTATAGAGTAAGTTATATATGCCATTATGTAATAGTCTGTTCTATAGCCCATGCTGAAATTTACAATGTAGTCCCAAAGAGAACCTACAAACAGGAAGAATAACACACTTTTGTGAGTGAAATTCATTATCAGGTCTCCAAACTTTTCAACAGCAATTTAAAAGAGAAGAGGCTGAATTAGAGAAGTTGATAAGAATTAAGCAGTTGCAAAAGTATGGCTCAGCAGTGACTTACATCATACGCATTCAAAACAACCCCCATCACAAATTAACTCACCAGCAAATAATAGCCCAGTTAACTATGGCAGGAGCTTACAAAACATTTCGACAGCCTACAACTTAATTGAAACTTGTACAGTCAATGAAAGGCAGAGGGAGGAGACAGACAATACTGAGGATGTATTTGGTTTATTGCAATCAGTGTGAGCCATCATTCAAAAGTCAAAAAAGTCTTCATAAGAGATATTGAAGAACCCTTTTTTTTTTTTGATTAGTACTGTTAACAAAACTATGCTCTAATCAGACACCAGTGTCTTCAAATCCCACCCACTCCCACCCTCCCCAAGCAGAATTGCTATCTACCATTTTGATGGAAAGAGAACAGAATATCAGTCATTCCTAGGAGGAGCTCATCTTTATTTAGTGGATAAATTTGAAAAAGAAATGGACACACCCATTGCACACCACTGGAAAGTGCAGATCCCCTGGAAGCCTCCCAAATGCACGTGCCTTATGTCACGGTATTTACAGACCTCTGTCATCGTGGCCTCTGTGTCAACTTGAGCTTTCATAAGCTCTGTAAATTAATTCCGAATTATTATTGAAACAACTCCACCACAGTTTAGAGCTCAGCAAGTCTGTTAAATACTTTTCAAATATGCATAGCTAGTATATAATTTTATATTCCCTATCTGTGGCCTTGTCATGAGGACATGCAACTGCACTGCAGAGAAATCACGATTCAGATGATCACATCTCCTCCCACATTTCTCCCATTATGTGAAGAATAGAAAATTGTTTCACCTGAAAACTTCTCTTAAACTGGTTTTGTAAAATGTTATTAAGAGCTCAGCCTTTCAAGGCATGTTATCTGAAGAGAAAAAAGCAGTTCTGTTTTTTCAAGTTTTAAGCAAGTTTCCAGCCTTCTCTGTATGGAAACATGCTTGATGATAATGACTGTGGGTTAAAAATATGACAGAAATTGGTCTTTTTTTTTTTAAAGGCTATTTTTACAGCCTCTTTATCACTTTTCATACAGTAGTTTCATCGCATTACACACCTTGTAAGGAAAGACTAGCGTCACATCTTTAACCAATTCTTGTGCAACTTTTGATTTCTTTAAGAGATGTTCAGAGTACAGGTTCCTTTCCTATAGTACTTTATAATAACAAACTAATATTTACAAGGAGGGAATGAAGTTCCTGCATTCCCATCTATGCTGAAACTCAAGGTCTTTTGTGAAGAAAACTAAGTTATTATTCCCTGGTGAGCAAGCAGGGACAGGAAGATTTAAACCCAGAGAAGAGTAACAGATACAGCCTTCCATGAAATGCACTCATCACTAATTGATTCTGATCACTTTATAGCTCTGAAGGACCAAAATAATAAAAAATAATTTGAGTGTTACTCCTGAAAAAAATGATTGTTGCTTCTACGTTACAAGACAACAGAACACATTAGTTACGCATCTAATTTGTTATCATCCAGCCATGAAATCAAAGTTCTAAGCATTAAGATCTGTTTTGAAGGACTTTTTATTTTTGAAGATATTAACAAGTTGCCTTCACCCATGGCATTACTAAATGTGCTACTGACTTTGAGTGAATGTGCAGGCCTCTCTAGAAAAAAAAAAAAGCAGTTGAAGATTTCAGTATAGTAGGAAGTTTTTGTCAATGCTTGTGTTACAAGTACACAATTTATGTAAATAAACAGATGTGCCTCTAAATGAGGTAACAAAGATTTCCTTATGATACATTTGCAACATTTCTTTTGGCATATATGACCTGATAGATTTTCACACTAGTGAGTTAATTTAAAAGAGGGCTTGTAGGGCTCTAGATTTTAAATAGATCTCGAAATCTGAGGGACGTGGAGTTTAGTCTGGGGGAGAAGAGACCTCATCACTCTTTACAAATACCTGAAAGGTGGTTGCAGAGAGGAGAGTGTCAGTCTTTCATACCAGGTGAGACAAGGAAACAGTCCCAGGTTGTGCTGGGGAGGTTCAGATTGAGCATTAGGAAGAATTTCTTCACAGAGAAGGCAGTCAAGCATCAGAACAGGCTGCCCAGGGATGTAGTGGAGTGCCCATCCCTGGTGGTATTTGAGAGGCGAATGGATGTGGCACTAAGGGATGTGGTTTGGGGATGGAAGTTGGCAGGTCAGATTGATGGTTGGGCCTGATGATCTTGAAGGTCTTTTCCAACCTAAACAACTCTATTCTATGATTCTATAAAATGACATACTGTCTTCAACACAGAGGGACATGCTAGGCCTTACTATCTCATCCCTCCATCCCTTCCCAGTTGGGAGATGCTGTAGATACTGCATAGAATACTGGAAGCTACTTAGTCACACGTGTGGGATTTGTTATAGGACAGTGCAAGTTTTAGACAAAGCCCAAATGATGTTTTTGTTTAGACTTCCTCTACAACCTGTAAGGTGAGCAGTATTCAGCTTAGCTTACCTGTAATAACTCCCAAGCCCTTAGAGCTATTCCTCTAAAAAGCAGTACCTCTACATTATGTTTTGCCTTAATTAAGACAGAGACTATAATGAATATTCATGGTAAAACATATACCTATCTTAGCAAGTTTGGGCATATTTTCCAGTTAATACGCTTATACATTAAGGGTAGAGTTCATTATCACATCACTATTTTTATGAGTTCTTTCTTTTAGGTTGCTAGTATAATGTGTTGATGAATCACATATTGGGTCTTAGTGTCATTCTAGGTCAGTCTTCCTAATTAGAAACTACATCTCTTCTATCTAGACTTAAAACAGAAAAACAATATTAACTACTGAAGGCTTGCTATCTTACTGATCTTTTAAGTTCAAAGAACGTTAAGTTATAATCAGAATACTATTAGTAATTCTTAAAGACACGTATTTGACACCAACTAAGCTACTTGTATTGCTATCTTAGAGGCAAAAAATAAAAAAGCAGATTTTGTTTCATCAACCTAAACTCTCTACATAGTCTGTTATATACCTATTAGAGATAATAGGTATATAATAGACTACATACCTAAAGAGAAGTGACAGACTTGAACAAATTCCACCGGTTAGGTACCCATCCAGAGATAGCCTTGCATTTGCAGTGGGTACATCCAAAGTTTTACCTTGCACATGAAAGAGACAGACACTTTACCAAGGGATGAAGAAATGCCTCTGTCCTCTCAAGACAGAGACTGTAGAGCTACCTTTTGAGGACAGATGAGAAATACTTTTAAGCCAGTCAGAAGTTTTCTTTGAAGTATCACATATAAGGCTGTTCTTTTACCAAGGGACTCAAACCTTCAACTCTCCAGTGCAGACCTTTAAACTATCTGAGAATGGACCTGTCTGAACCACTTTTAACATTATGCCATTTTTTTAGTGAAAGAAACAAGCAAATTCCATTGCACAAAGATGCCAAACGGGGTTAGCTGGACCAGTAAGAAAAAGCAAGTGTATATAGTAGCTTAGCAATAGGAATTCTTGAACAGACGATGTGTTAATATAGAGTATCTTTGCCACATTAAACTGAACACATACACAGTCTGCATATTTGGATGACAAATATACAGCTGGGAAACTCCTTAAACAAAAGGTTATAAACTGCTCACTGCATCATTCAAGCCATTTTCATAATACATAAGAAGTGTAAAGTAGCTAGGTGCTCTGCTAGTTAGACCAAGCACGTTTAAGATACATAGAAGCTGAGTTTCAAGGCAAAGTCAGAAAAGAGTGATCAACAAGGTTTAACACATCACGTTTAAAGCCTGTTAAGTAGAGTGTTTTTAAATCATAATTATTTCCAAGTCAAAACCACCTTCATTTACATCTATTTTAGAAAAAGTGTTTTGATTTTTTTTTTTTTTTAAACTCCAGCTAAAACCCCAAACAATACATTTGCTCAATTCTTGAGAGGGCAACAATTCACAGGGATTTTATGTAACATATTTTCAGTTTGTTTCTGAACATTTGTGAACTTTTTTTTTTACACTCAACTGAAGTAGTATTAAGTGCTTCAAAAACATTACACATTTATGTATAAAAACAAACCTTAAAGTTAGATGATTTTTCTTAAGAGAACTGTAATAGAAGAACTGCATGTTTACCTACTCCTTTCTGATAGCATTAACAATATGCACGTATAAAGAGAAATCTTTAATACAGCACACATAAAGCTTTAAAATATGTAAAGTGTTTTGTTTTGTGTTTTTTTTTTTTTTTAAATGAAAATTGAGCAGTTCCATGTTTCAGGTATATGCATGTTCCACTAATCCTATAGAGTTATTTCTGAAGTGCAGAATGTACATACATTAAAGTGTATCCTAGAAGGTAACTTCAAAAAATGGGAAGCAACTATTACAGCATAACTTGACATAAAGTTTGAAATTTATCAGCCAGTTAGTTCTACTCCTAAAGTAATGTAGTATAAAAGATCTTATAGGGAAGGCTCATTACATTTCTTTTTTTTTTTTTTAAATTTGAAAACCTAATATGGAATCAGTAAGTACCTAAATGAGGAAAAAAACATGCAGGAACTAATGTACTATAGTATGTGTGCATTGATTTTTACATGGGATATACTTTAGTGGTAATAATGTCTGGCACCTGACTACAAATCAATAGGAGACACTATTCTGCCTTTTTTTTTTTAAATAAAGTAAACAATCTTTTGTTTAAATAGCACTATTAGAGCAGAGCTCCACATCTCAATTTTGCTATTGTTTTCTTTGCTTTTATTTTAAATAAGATCCTCATTGCAAACTCATTTTGCCAAGTGAACATGCAGTCTTCACACTACTTCCGTTCTTTTCAGAACTACACTATCAAATTTAAAGCAAAACACTAACATCAGATGGAAATGGAATAAAGCCTTCTCCATGCAAATATGCTTGAAGATTCATGTTTTCCATCACAGTTCAAATATCACAGTGCTATGCTTTGCTTTCTTTCATTGTTTTCTTAGAATTGTTAAGAGATATTAGTTTAGATAGTTTCAAACCAATACATGAAGGGAAGGTTAAAGAAAGACTTGATGAGTTTCCTGAAAAGATGTTATTGAACATTTGTTGTGGTTTCACCCAGTAGGCAGCTAGGCACCACACAGCAATTCACTCACTCCCCCAGCCCCAGTGCTACAGGGGAGAGAATTGGGAGAAAAAAAAAAAAAAAAAAACAAAGACATAAAACTCATGGGTTGAGATAAAGACAGTTAATAGGAAAGAAAGGGAGTGGGAGGGAAAACAAAACAAGCAACCGAATGATACACAATGCCATTGCTCACCAGGAGGAGATGGAAAGTCCTTAGCTCTGTGGGAGCACTGCCCTGCAACAACTAAAACACCCCTGTGCTATCACCACTGTTCTCATCCTAGATCCAAAAGACAGCACCATACCAGCCACTATAAAGGAAGTTAACTATCCAGCCAAAACCAGAGTAATGCTAAAGACAAAAAAGAGAGGAGTGAACATGTTTGTACTCAACTAAAGATCACTAAAGAATAAGCAGTACTTTCATTAGATCAGAAAATTGCTTCCTTATTACAGCTGGGAAAATCCCAGAGTTCAAGCAGTTTTAATGCAAAAGTTATTAATCTTAAGAGTTAAGATATTGAACCTTCAGAATTAACTCTTGGAATGTCTCCATGCTGAAGGGAGCATGGCATGAGGAGTACCAGCACAGAACATTTTCTACCTTCACTAGCTGTTCCTTGGTAATTGCACAAGCATAAACCCATAATCTCACACAACAGAGTTTCAAGTCACCCTGTCATAAAAGAGGAAAATACATAAAAAGCCAACTCCAAAAAACTCTGCTGGAGCAAGTGGCAGATTCCATCCTGGGTCACTGCCTATGTGACTGGAACAAGGAAGGTCTGTGTTTACACCTGTGCAGTCATTTCAGGAGCTTGCTGGCTCAGCCTATACAAAAAAAAAAAAAAAAGAAAAGGATTTTTTTAGACTTAAACAAAAAATATATAACTTACAGTCTTTAAGTTCACAGAACCCCATGAAAGTGAGATAAATAAAGTTCGCATGAGTAAGAGTTGTAAGATATGTAGAAATCCAAGGACTACTACGGTACATACAAGAGATAATTTTCCTTATATAAGGAAATTTTGGTGAAGACTTCAGATCAGAACAGTTTCACCATTACTATGGCATGCTCAAAGCTATCCAGACAGGAAAACAGAATACTCTAAGATTCCTGATACTGATAACACAGCACATTTTAAAAGGAAGTCATGAAAAACTGGGAAAAAAGTGTTGTCTTAATTCAAGAAAAAAGTCTGAACAGTCTTTCTCCAAATCACCTACAGTCCATTTTCTGAGGCAATACCAGGCCTGCTTCCAGTCTTCTAAGTAGCCAAATAAACACGGCAGGTAACTTACAATCCACTGTTGTTACTACATGATTTAATGTACAGAACGAAGCTGATGAAAATAACACATTTTCTATTGCTCATGATGTGGTTGGAACTTCAGTAGTTATAGCATAAAGCAAACTAATAGGATTGTGTGTGTTTAGGTGATTTTTCTAACAGTATAAAAATTAACACAAGGACCTTTAACAGAAAATACATAGGTAACCTCTGTAAAGGTTGTTTGTTTTTGTTTTGTTTTTTTTCCTGTGTATTAGCAGCATTGTTTGTTCTAGAACATCTCTAGACGAACCAGCTGGTTCTCTTACATAACAAACAATTAGAGTTTAAAGGCTATTTGGGACCTACAGATCCCATTTCTCTCAGGAGAAGCTACAATCAGTTCCAGAAGGAAAAAAAAAAAAATCTGTGATCTAACTTCAGATTTTTTTTACCCCACAAACATTGCTGAAATCAGCAATGTTAAAACTTATTTCTACGGAAGAGAAAACTTCATTGTTTTACTGTATAAAAAAACTTTGAAGCACAGAAAGAATACACGTAAAAGAAGCACAGAAAGATACATGTATCTTTATGTTAAATCAGAGACCTAATCCTAGGAAATCATCATAATGTGAAATTCTACCTTAATAGTGAATATTGAAAGCATTCAGCAACTTCCAGCGTTTGACTTGCTATTTTTAACCAGGAAAAATGTGTGATCAAGCACAGCACCACTTGCCTTTTTTGAAAATTGATTGCTCTGTCTTTTCACTGGTAATAAATATACCATCCTAACTCATTTACATAAAAATCTGGAACCAAGACAGCATAAAACTCAGATGCAGAACAGCAAATCTGTGTTTGAGTGACCTTTGTGTCTAATGTGCCCACAAAAACCTACTAACAAATGAAAGCTTTTTCAGGGCTGTCAGGTTTCGCTGACAAGTTTAGAAAGAATAAATCAAGATGCAACAGAAAGAGGTAGGAAAATATAAAACAAAGAGCACTCTTCAGAAGGCAGGTTAGAGAGAATCCAGCCTTACGCCAGCTCTGATCTGCTTGGTTTAGTATCCAAGTAGCTGAGACACTAATCATTTACATTTCAAATAAAAAGTGAAGCTTGCTGATGATCTTCCACAGAGCGTGGGTGAGAGCGCCTAATTCTGCGTGACCCGTACCCATGGAAGCAAGGAAGCACCTTCAGAGCCCACCCTCCTCAGCATCATTCATGCTACTTGAGCACTGCCTTTCCTCACCTGAAGTCATCACATTTACCAAGAGAAAACGAACTCAAACGGAGTGAAAAAAATGCTTCACAAAGTCACTGGTACACCACTTTCCAGCAATATCAATACATCAAATGGAACTGAGTCTAGAAAACTTGTACAAACTACAGCAGGTTTCTCACCTGCATAAGAAGAAATGTAGAGGAAAAATGGAGCATTTCCAGCTGGTGTGCATCTCTGCTTCACTGATTATTTCTGGAAGTGCTATCAGTGGAACCAAAACAACAAACGAATGGTCAAACTGTTGAGGTTTGTCTGTTCTTTTCAATTTGTAACTTCACCTAGCAATTCATTTCTCAAAGGAAGAACCAAGTGCCTAAATCCCAAGTTTCACTAACTTTACCTTAACACTTTTCAAAAAAAAAAAAAAGCACAGTTTAAGAACCGAAAACTTGTCAAGTGGGCCCAAATTGTCAATCCATTTTTCTTAAGACAACATTTCTAAAAACAGCATGCTTTTTGTTGAACTTTAAATTGGCATCCAGTTTAGCGCACATCTGAGAAAGGTCTGCTTTGGTTCAGTTTCTTGGCAGGTTTCTCTGTTGCTTGATGCTTAAAAGCAGATCACATGAAATTAGATCTCAGAGGCTTTCTAGGAGAATGAAACTATGTCTGAGTTGTTCTCTTTAGAAGCATGGTTCTTTGTCAGACAATGCAACATCATATCTCCATATGGGGATAAAGAAGTCCACTCATTTTCCCTATTGCTCTAAAAGTATTAATTCATTATCCAGAATTCTTAGCTGGAAAGCTTCTTTTCCTGTACACTAAGAAACTACATATAAATTGATATAAACAGATTAAAGTAGACCAACAGAAGAACACAACCTTTATTTCCTCCTTGGTTTCTTAATAGCTTCCAAAGAAAGCCTTTATTTGAGCCTATTCCTGCCACTGACAGCATAAGGCTGGACTTCTGAAACTTCAGAGTCCTATTAAAGTAAATTGGGACAACAGCTATACGTATTTTCTCCACTGCAATTTGAAGTTCCAGTCCTAAAATAGAGTGCAAGTAGGGTGCCTTATCTTCCCCAACTCAAGAAGCCCCTCTGTTAAAAATAGCCTTAGTGGACTCCATATCCACTTGAAGGATAAATGTTAATATTTGTTTTATCCAATCTGCCTTCCTCTAACTTCACTGCATTTAAAGACTACATCTGTCTAAATCATTTAAATGTATTTTTAAATAAAAGAGGCTTTTTTTTTAAAAGGTGAACTTCTAAACTTTGTTCTGACTCCATGGAAGCAACCAAAACAACATTCATTTTTCCTCTCCTTCACATCTCCTTTTCTTTCACAAGAGTATCCCTTTTGGTTCCCAAAGTACTGTTCATATTCTGAACATGACCTTTTATTTCAACAGGTCTATTGGCTCCACTACTTTCAGAAACTAAGGTTTTCTCCGTGGCTCAACAGTGACTATTTTAATATTCTCTTCAGACTCTCTTCATTGCAATACTAATAAATGCATTCAGGTTTACGATGAAGAGAGATCGCACCAGACAAATGGCAGCAAGGTTACAAGCTCAAGCTTGTGACCTTCTGAAAGCTTGTTTTTCAGAGCTGCCTGATGGGGTGAATATTCCAGCGATACTATTCATTGAAACAGGAACTCCAAATATTATCCTCGTCTAAACAATGTCATTTTACCTTGACAACATATCATCATCCGCTTTCTTCTGTTCATCTCACAGGTCAGCAAAGAAGGCTGAACAATCTATCCATCACAAATCCCCAGTTTTAATGCAGATATTAATTGATATTCAATTTCCATTGAATATATATTTTTAATATTATACACACATACATATGCAGTGGCATTGAGGCACAAAGGCTAAACATATCTGTCAGACGTAGACCTGAACTGGGATGTAGATATAACATTTTCAACTACAGTATGAAACACTAGTGAATTATACTTAGCTAATTCTTGATTTTTCTAAAGCCTTTAAGCCATTTAACCATTACAAAGTAAACAGCTTAAGAGAATTTCCAGTTTTATAGTTCATTTGACTTCAGTTTGCAACAGTTAAAAAAAAAAAAAGGATTATGTCATATAGGTTCATTTACCCTGAATACTGCAGACCCATAATGATTTGCATGCTTTCTTTTCAGAAGGGCTATCTTCAATTTGGATTATACCCCACAGAGCTATACAAGGTGTCCTTCCATGTGCTAATCTCCGTCTCTGTCAGACATTTCACCTCCAAGATATTCCCTGGATGGCAGAAAGGGCCCACTGTCCCCCACTGAGAAAGCTGATGCTGATACACTTTAGATGCATGCATGTTTCTTATTTGGGTATTGATGCCATCCAAACGGCAAAGCTGCCTAATAGAACTTCAGGTATTCCACTTTTCTCTCTGAAAAGCAGACATATTCAGTCCTTACACACTAAAGTGCCACCTTTGACTTCCCAGAAAAGATTTAGAAATTCAGCTTGCTTCAGCAAAGAGAATTACAGGGTACATCTCCAAGCAAATTAATAACAAACCAGGACTAGGAAAATAAGGTCACAATGTCTTCAGATTTGAATAGGATGGTTACAGCTTAGATTCTTGCGTTAACATTTTCTTTGAAGGCATGCTTTTAATTAACTGTGGTAGAAAGAAGCGGATGCACCAGGTACGGACAACAAGTTTCATGTTCCCCTATGCACTGTATATTAGAGAAGTGAACAGAACAAGTGAAGAGTGTGGCTTTATGGCATCCTTTTTAGCTAATGCCTCTCCAGACCACTGAAGGAAGCTCACGCTAGGATACAGAGTGGATTACAGAAGTGGTATCTCCATCCGTTGAAGTGTCCCGGCTCTCTATAGCTCTCCACTAAATCCACCAGATATCACCAAGGAAAGTTGCCAAGCTTGTCCCACAAAACAGGGGACCACAAAAAGAGCAGAACACTTATCTACTTCATCTTCCTCTAGATTAACACAAGTTTTCCAATATAGCTCCACGTTAACTTAGGTATGCATTTATATCACTCCTAGTAGACAGGCGTATATTTTCTAGTATGTTCAGGTAAGTGGCTGCTTTAACTGCTAAGTGATGCTCCTCAATACAATCATGTTATTAGTATATTTCTTAAGGAGGACTTTTTCCCCCCTTTCAATGTTAACATAATCTTTTGTTGTAGTTTTTTTAAGTAACCAGCTGCTTCCTAACAGGATCTAGTTTAGAACTCAACTGGTATGCCATAAAGGTATTTCTTTAAAACATTAAAATTCAGTGAAGCTTTACCTGTGGACACTTATCTTTTAAAACTACTTTCATCCTTCTGCATCAACCCTACACCTGTATGGCCTTGAACTGATGTAGTTAGGCAGTATCTCTGCTCACAGTTATATCCCATACAAAGGAGCCTGTAACTGAGCAATGGGAATAAATGATACCTGGGACATTCCAACAATGCAGAGAGACTCTAAAGATCAGGAGGTAATAAACATCAGCAAGTTCACTGTCTGTGTCTCAGTGTAAAACAGCACAGAAAGACAGTGAAAAAATCCTACAAAATAAGCAGCAGGGCATATATGCAGAGATGTCCCCCAAGTAAATGGGGTTAGGCAGCTCCGTTTGGGATCTGAGCTCTTCCCATCCAAATATCACGTTCTCTGTCATTTAAAGACAACTGGAATGTTAAATCTGCTAATAAGGCATTTTCTTCTTCTATCAGAGGAAGATCATTTTGTTGTCCAAAATTGCACAATTTAGAGCCTTATGGCTAAGAACAACCCTTCATAAAACAATTCTTTAAAGTGAAATTAGAAGTATTTAGTATCATTTAAGCAAGCAACTCTTGCCAAGTGGCTGACAGATCAGAATGTTGTGCAGTACACTTGACAGAAAAGCTAGCATAGCAACAAGAAACCAACCCAAGATTTAGTACTGAAGCAATTCAAGCACTGCCAAAGAGGATTGCACAAAAAGTGCACATTTTAACAGGGCTTTTAGGATTTTCATTCATGCATACCTAGAATCCCACAGTTAAGGTCAAGCACCCTACTGTTTCATGAGCTCCTCAAATTTAGCCTTAAGACACATAATTACACTATCTTTAACTATAACAAAAAAAATCCATATTTTAAAAAAGTAGGAAGATAACCAAAAATGAGGAAGAACAGACCCATCACCCCCAAATGCCTGGGAACAATAAGAACGTAGTATGACTACCATGCTTTTACAGAGTTACTCTAATCTGAACAATCAGAATGTTTTTCCGTAACCAAGTAGTTTTTTTTCTGTTTATAATTCAAGGGCTCACTGCAGTGCACTTACTCCACTTCCCTTTCCCACTCAGCCCTCTCCTTCCCCAGTTGTGAACCAAAAATACAGGCACATCATATTGTTCTGAAACCAGTTAGATTACCACGATTAGTCATTCAGATGTATATTGTTTTGCAGTGTCTGTATTAGGCAAATGCACTGATTCTGCATTGATGTATTTATATAAATGCAAATGTCTTCATTGGGACATGGTATAAACTGAAGAGGAAAATATAAACATTTTGGTGATTACAACAACAAAACATATAAACGTGAGGCACTGAATACAAGAGCAACAGAGACGGAAATCAAATTAGCTTAAGGGCTTAACTACACCCTTGGAATGAAATAGTATGCATTGTGGCAGACACAAAGCAGACTCTGACAAGTCTAATTAATGAATAGAATTCTTGCGTCTTTTACAATGGACCTTTAAACTGATCCTGCTCAGCAGGCTCAAAATGATTTCACTGGGGGGTACAGGGGCTAGTGAACTGGAATAGCAGCTGTTTTGCTTAGCTCACCTCCCAGCATACCAGAATCCCAAAGAGTTTTGTACCACCTGCTAGCAGCTAGCATCCCTCTCACCCCTCCCCTTAAAAAAAAAAAAAAGGGATATTAATCATAATATCCAAATGCAAATCCAGAAAACAGTTCACATCTCTATGCATGCTGTCTAACAAGCTTTCAGAGATACTAACGTGGGTTTCATGGGTCTACTTTTCCCTCCCTGATCTCACCCAGGCACACATCAGGGAAGTAAAACCGTCACATGTTCACAAATCCCCATATTGATAACTATCTAAATGCAGGTCTGTGAGGAAGAGTTTCATGCTTAAGTCTCCACTCACCTATCAAAAATTTTCTGAACCCCGTAAAAACTGCTAAAGTGAGACAGGTCATCTCAAGTTTATTAAAGCATCTGTGTGTTCCAGCATGGAGTTCAGGAATCTTGAATGCAACATTACTCAGCCAATTTAACAAGATTAGCCAGCCTGCTTTTTCCACTTTCTGTCATTTCTTCCATAACAAGCTAGCTTGTAGCTAAGGGAAGCCAAGCTCTTTTAAAGCTTTATTCTTTCACAGCCAGTAAAGTACAGCATTTACAATTGGGAGCTATCATGTCAGAAGCACAGTAGTTTCTCACGGGTCATTCAAAGTGTGCTACACAAACCAAAAACAAGAAAATAGAAAGGAAACCAGAAAGAAAGGAGACTAATTAACAGTTCTAAATTTTAGTTAAACTCTGTTCAACCTTCTGCTTCTCAGATCCAGCTAGACAGCTAATAAGCCTTGTGGAATTCTGCCTCTTAATTAACACACAATTATTTCTCCAGAAGGATTAGAAGTTGCACCAAATGTTCAAGAAGTCAGTTTCCACAGCTCAAATTAGATTACTGCCTACATTTGGGAGCAAAGGTTACTGCTCCATATTCTATTTGTAACAGACTTGTTTAAAAAAAAAAGTGAACACATCCTTACGGAAGAAGAAGGATGCCTGCATTTTCACTGCACAAAGCCTCCCTCTGTGTAAACATGTAATATTCCCAGGCAATAATTCAGTTGTTTGACAGAATGATAACAGCAATTAATATATATCTTGGATGCTTACATTAACTGTTTGAAAGCAGAACAATCTGTGAGCAGCCACCTTTCCGAAGGCCAATCCAACATCTTTGCAGGCCAAGGCCCCAGATTCCCAGCTCCCTAGCAGGGGGCTGATCAGCACAAACAAAAAAATCTAAGCAAAGCCAAACCAGCTGCTCCAGCAGATTACCCCACTAACTTCCAGTGGGGACCCCATATTGTAATGCAACTATGAGCTATGTAAATGGCACCTCTCCCATGGCAGTCCACCTTCTTTGTTGGCTATTAGTCATTCCTTGACTTTTGGCTAAACACAAAGGCTGTTTCAAAGTCCTGCCTCAGTTTTATGAGCCTTTTGCCCAGCAGAAGGTGCAAGTTTTTCCAAAGGCAACATTGAAGCACTTGTCATTAATGCAACAGTCCAAACAGAGTCCTTTCTCTTGCTACTTTTTTCCATCTACATACAGCTGTCCTCAAGCCAACACCAACTATTCTAGTCTTATGACCTTCCAAATTTCTTCCTCAGTAAAAGAGCAGAAGCACCTCCTTTCCTCTAAGGAGGCTTCCTTCTGCTCCTTTTGGCTGCAACTTTGCCATCCAGGGCTGATTTTTCGTGACAATTTAATACATATTATCTCAATGCATCACTTACAGTGCACCGAACTGGGAACGCTTAACAAAACTAACAGATTAGGCCAGCTTTAAACTTAAAAAGCTTTACTAAACTCATTCAATTGGCAACAGTGTGCTAATAATTAGTCCTTTTTCTTGTTAAAGATTTTTAGTCCAATTCAGAGCTGTCTGCCTTTCACACCTCTATCCTAAATGAGCTGCGAGTTAGCTCCGTGGTATGCATGCTGATGGTGGTTCTTGGTTGCAGGGAAGGTGACCAGGTCTGACCAACAACAAGAAGAGTGAGAAAAACAAGGATTTGTTTAGGATTGCCTTCTCTTCTCTGCTTTTTAATTTCATCTTTGATGTTTCTATCCGACTTGCTCATTACACTCGGGCCCCTCCAAAAGACCTTACGTGCTTCCAACACTGCCTAATTTCATTTTGCCAGTCACCCTGGTGCATTTGGTCAGACAATGCCTTTATTTTTCAACTCTTTGGTATTTGGATGTTTCCTACATGTAAGTATACTATCTTTGTCGCCCCACTGCTGGTCACATTGCTCACATACATATATATTGTCTAGCTATGCTATCAGTGTTACAAAACACTCAAACTGGTTTTGGTTATGCCATTTTAACATGCACCCATCTGGGTTCAAGGCAACCTAACATTAATCATATTCCAATTAACACACTTATAATTCAGAGGTGTCAGGGCTTTGCTTTAGCTACACCTACACACGCAACTCCAAGACTACATGGTATTCTACATGTGGTAGAAAAGGGTTTATTCTACATCTTGCACTGTACGTAGATTACCTTCATATAGGCAAAGAACGTTTCATGTGATACAGATAAAAAGCCAAAAAAACAGGGTAAAAAGGATTTTATTTTTTTTAAGACGATTCAAAGAAAAACAACCTTTAGATGACAGTTTTGAACGCAATATGTTATTTCTGATGATACATTCTAGATGGAATTGAGGACTGCTACCATATTTACATTACTAATACTCAAGAGTTCTCCCTGTGTAACCCTGATATGGTCTGCTGTTTTTCAGTATTAGCACCCTCACACCTTATTATAGCCACAGACTCATTCTTGATACCCACAGAACAGTAATAATGCTTGGTATATCTTGTATATCTTGTCTATGACCAACCTATGTGATAAGTCACAGTAATGCTAAGCAAGCAAAAAGTCTCTTTTATACTATTTCTATTTTGGCATTGGTTGCTTTATTTCTTTGTAATGTCCCACACATATATGCATTTTGTAAACAGCTGCTATTGAAGAAAAAAAGTCCTAGGCCCACATTTTGCAGGCTGTTATATAACTAGTCAAAAACATTTGAGATACTAAAACACTGTTCCTCCCCCTAGAACATAGGCGTGGCATTCAGATAACTTTGAATGTTCAAAACAGAATAAAGGAAAAACTGGTTCTTGGCAAAGAAGTGAAACAATATACACTTATTATTTTGATTAAATTAAATGCATGCTTTCCATATAATGCTACTATGGTTGATTTTTACACATTTTTGTTTCTACTTCAACAGCATTATTGTGGCCTGCCAATAAAGCTTAAGCTTAAAGTCCTGAACCTTGATTAGTTTGTCTAGAAAGATACCCAGAGTTACTTTGAAGCCTCTCTGTACATGTGTTCACAGCTAGTATATGAGAATGCCCTCTGAAAGATGCTGTGTACTTTGACCAACTACTTATCAGTAACATCCTGAAGGCCATAACAGGTGCTATCATCACAAATGTCTCCCTTTAAGGATTGCCAATCCACATTTCTGACTACCTTCTGCTATCTTATTTGTTCAGATGAACTTGCTCTTCTCTCCCTTTCTGTCTGTGCATGGCAACCCCACTACTGTCACATTTGGCCTGGCCCATTAGACCACAAACATCAAATGCCCCACCTCAGAGGGAAAGAATTCATTCATATAAAGGTATCGACTCCACATGTATGCATACATAACTAGAACTATCACTTCTCCAGATGATGAGGCAAGAAATAAAGGTGATGTTTCCATGCACTGAGAAGTCAAGTACGAAACATTTTCCCCTGCCTTATACGACAGGGGCTTTAGACAGGGAGAAGCTCCTGAACGCAGATATAGAAATAATCGTGTTAAATGGCTCCAAAATTTAATGGAAACACAAAGCAGACCCCGTAGAACAGAGAACCATCCTCTGTCTGAGCCCACATCTACCTCCAGCTGTGGAGGTTCAAACAAAAAAAAGTAACTAAAATAGCTGTTTGGATGTCAACTTTCAAAATAAGAAGAGATATACACTTAAAATGCCCAAGTAAAACCCAGGACTCACTCACTCCAAGCAAAACCCAACACCTACTCTACTAAGCCACTAGACCAAAAGTATTGCCCATGCAATTAAAAAAGCCACACACATAACCAATAAATCACCTAAGCCTGCCATAAAAACAGAGTGTAACTTACATTCCCTAACCCTGTCCCTAGCTCCCCTTCCTGCCTCTGTCCTTGACCCTGCTAAGGTCACCAGAGCCTGCTGACTACAAGCCAGCCACTGTGAGTATACATCCAGCCTGCTGTAAACCTACAAAATTACACTTTGGGAGCCCTGGAGATACATCCAGCAAGGTTTTCAAGGTTCAGTGCCTGTAGAGGCCTTACAGCACAGCAGAGGCCTCCCTGCTATAGCTGTCGGCACAGTTTCCAATCCCCAGGCTGACCTCCCCATGGCTGCACACTCACCCTGGCACTCCTGGCAGCCCAGCCCCCCATCCCCTTCAGCTGCCACAAGTACCTGCATGCCAATTCTGCCACAGTTTCTCATACTTGGTCACCTGCCACAAACGCAAGAGAGATGGATCAAGCCAAACAATTGACTAGAGAAGGGGAAAAAAAAGCGTGGATGGAAGTCATCCCTGGGGTTCACCCCTTGAGAGGTATATTTTCTCTTCAATGCACACAGCCAGCAGCGAGGACCATTTTTGGCTGAGAGAAAGCAAACTCTGAGCCAAATATACTGGGCTGAGAGAGGCTGCACATCTCCCAGAGACTTCTAATCTTCCAGGTGACATAAGCCCCAGGCCACACACTGGGGAGATAGGACACTTTTGAGCAGCTGGCTACTGGGGACAGGCACTGCCACCTGCACTGGGTCTCGCTGCATCTCTCCTGGTTGCTGTTATCGAACATCTCACCAGGGTGCCCCTGCCTCTCAGCCAGCCACCTAAATAGACAACACCAACATAGAAAAATATACAGTCCAAAAATAAATACGTAAGTCTTTTAAAATTATTTTTTAAAGGGAAAAAGAATCATAGCTGGAAATCTAGCTAAGCCAGCAAGACCTACCAGGTTGGATTACCAGAGCTGAAAGAGATGGTAAAAAAATGGCAACACCAAAAAGCAGCCTCATGGAACCAAATAGATGAGGCCTTTCCTCCCACCTGATAACTACCTAAAGACCAAAACCTTCCTTCCCCCACCCCAGGTGCCTCATCAAGGTTAGCTCCCTAGTAGCTTATTAAATCCCAGCTACATTTCATGTGTGTTGATGAATAAATAATTACTTTATACTTTCCAGCTGCAGGTATTGCACATGCAGAGCGTCTTTGTACCCAGCTACGGGCACCCAAAATACCCCAGAAGTGGAGCAATAACCACCTAACCTGCTGTCTGATGGGGGGGGGGGGGGGGGGGGGAGTCACTTTCCCTGATACAGAAACTGTGCTTGGCCAGGAGCTTGTCAGCGTCTCCATTAAATGTATCTACACCCTTCACATACATGAGAAACAGCTGAAACCATGGTGGGCCATCATGGCCTCAGCCATGAGCCAGGCCCCAGAAGTGTTTGTCCTAGCACTGCTTCCCGTGCAAAATCGGGGTGCCAGGCTCCTCTGTGCCTTGGATGTCTGCCCAAGCACTGATTTTACTTCAGCCCTAGACTGCAGCATAAATAAATGAAAAACCTGGGGGAGGGAGGCACGCATAAGTAACAGGTGTGAAGGAAATTTGGTGTAATAGGTGTGAAGGAACACGGACATGGTGGCTTTGGTTGCCATATAGAATAGAAATAACTACTGTGAACTGATGGCTGCTCTAGAGGTTTTTAAATTATGTATATATATATATGCAAATTAGGCTCAACTTCCGGTTCTTCTTTATTTTTAAACATTGACCAGTACCTTCATTTAATTATATATGCTTTTAAAATACTATTCATAAAACCTTATTAAATTTCGATGGTACCTTGTGGGTGCCTTCCCATTAACATTTCTTAGACTTTCCATATAGTTATGATTTATAGCCTTATTCTGCAACCGCCCATCTGAGGGATTTTGAATTCACTAAGACAATCTGCATGAGTAAATGTTACTCATGTACATTAGTGGTTTCTAAGTCAGGCAATTAACTTACAAAGGTTTGCAGGCTTTCTTCATTTTTTTCATACCATAGTCAGACACAGTATTAATATCCAGTACTGAGTCTAATAAGAATTCCATTACCTTCTGGGGTTAATAATGAACGCAGCAGGGACAAAATCAGTATCACTGTATCATTAAATATTATCATTAAATAGGGTATCTAAGCATCAGCATCATAGTGAGTGAAAAGCTAAGTGTATATAAAAAAATTTGTATTTGCCTACTTACCTCATGAAAATTCTAACTTTACTGTTAAGCCTTGGATTTTAAAATTAGTAACACAAAAATGTATTGTGAATGGTGAATTAAACTGAACACTAGTTCCATGCAATTGCAGAAATTTACTGTGAATTCTGAAAACCACAAGTAAACTTCATTTCATCCAGAGTTTCAAACAAGTATTTTAGAATTATATATATTTTTTCCATTAATGCAAAAAACTTGTCTGAATAAATTGATTCTAAATATGGAATTCTCTGAAAAAAAAAAATACTGTAAGTACAGCCATTTAAACTTAAAAACTGAGTCCATACTACATATTATAATAGCCAAATTAAATTTTACTGCACTCCTTCACTAGCAACTTGCATCCGTGTAATTAAAACACACTTATCAAATTGGAGGCACATACTATGGCTGGTCTTGCAAAAGTATGTGGTAGAGAGTTCAAGGCATGTTCCCCACTGGCTAACCTCAGGCACTTAATTCAAGTGTTTAGGTGGACAAGTAGGCTCTGTACAATCTGTCAAGCCAGCAAAGAGAGACAAACCCAAACCACCTAAGTCTGAAGTCATCTCCACAAATGACAAAATGATGGCAGAATCACATTATGGAGGATGGAAGGAAAATCAGAAAATACCTCTGTTGTCAGGAGGGAGTCAAGTATATGGAAACAAAGTAGAAAGGGAAAGAGGATACACAGGTAGCTGAAGAAGACAAAAGGGGGAGAGAAAATTGTCTGCTGTAGTCTTCTCCCATTTTCATCCCCACAGTTGAAAGCATGAACCCACAGATTGCACAAGGCAAACAACCCAAACGTAGACGATACCTATATTTCTGCATGGCTCTTCCCTGCATTCTTCCATTAAAGCTAGATGGTGGAAGGAGTGGCACCACGCAAACTCCAGTTAACCTCAAAATGCAGAAGTCTGCAAAGTTCTGGCCTGAGAAGGTTTATTTATGGCTGACACCCCCACACACACCCCCTTGGGAAGACCCACTATTGCTGTGACAGGCTCTGCTCCTAATAACTGGCAGCCACTCCAGTTTTAAAAGTAGTCCTGCTGTTCTTAATGTGAACCACATACCAACGTTGCTATTAGTTATAGTTGGCATTTATTAGCAGTTTGAGATACAAGACAGTCCAAGTGCTTGGAAAGCACAGCCTCTTAAGACAGGTTTCTTTAGAAGAAATTGACGTAACACAGTGGAGAAATACAATAAGACTTTGCTTGCAGCTTTGTAATTTGATTTTTCTGAGGGTTGGATCAACAGCTAAGATATGCAGAACAATAAGATAAACTTTCTAGGACCAGACCTAGACCATCCTTGAATACTAAACATCTTTTAAAATACTCCATTAAAATGAAATAGTTTCATAAGTATCACAATTTATCTTCCCACATAAATGAGAACAAAATTATTTTTAAACAGCTTGCAAGCAAATTTTTCTCCTCCTTCAGAAGCAAGGGGGGCTGAGGACTTTTTGAACAAACAAAAGCATTGACAGTGAACACCTGCAAGCATCTGTAGCCACATGTATTACTCATTTACATCTTTATTTTTCTCCTTCAAAGTAATTAAAACCTCCCTTTTGCTGGAAGGCCTGCAGGAAAACATTGTGGGGAAGTTCTTCTGAGGGACGACCAGGTCCTGAGGTGAACCAGCACCCTTCAGGTCCTCCATCGGCACCATTCTCTGTCGCGCTGCTCGCAGTGTAACCCTGACAGTAAACCTCTCTTTGCCTGGTCCCAGCCAGCATGAATGTCACGTGGAAATGCATTTTTCACTGTTCAAGGGACTGAAACTCACTTTGTGCCCTTGAGGGGCTGGCTCACCAGACTGATGTCCAGCCTGACTGACCAGGCCCAATTTCTTCTCTAAGAGTCAAGCTGTACTTCCGGTAAGTGCAACTAAATCTGGGAGATCATAACTATATATCTGTATGTCCATTCAAATAATCTGTTCCTGGACTGTCAGCAATAATAATTATCCAAGAATTACCAATTAAATCATACACTTAAAATTGTTTTCTAAAACCTGTTATTTTCACCTGAGAACTTTGACAGTGATTCTGTCATTATAACTCATTATCACCTTCAGCATCATCGCATCCAAAATAAGTATTATGTTTTCACTTGGTCATTCACAGGACTAAATGTAGCGGTGGGATTACACCTTCATATTCTACTTCTTAGTTGCTAAAGCCTTCTTTTATAATTTTCTCTCTAGGATTTTTGTGAATATATATTTCCTTACTCTTTTATGATATTTTCTGTAATTGCTCCTCCTCTCCATTATTACCACTTAAACTATTCACTGTCTTTCCCTTTCCATTTTGTAACAATCCTAAATTCCCTCCCTGCCTCAAACTGTTTGAGGGCTCTCACTTTTGTTTATATCAGATAGGCTAAAGCTCTAGTTTTCTGTTTTGCTTAATCCTAATTAAACTTCTGGCCAACATACAAATGATTCCTATTACCTCTGTGACAGCCCTTGCTTTTGACTAATCCAGAAATACTCATTTTCCTATATATTTTGTACTGAAGGAAGTTGTCTTTAAAGATGAGCAACTTTGCTCTTCAAACACTTAATCAATGAATACCACGCAGAGATGTAATCTGCTTTCACAGAGCCTTCAGTGCATCAGCCAAGGATGATGCGTTTTGTACTACCTATGAGCCAGAAAAATACTTAAGACCATTTAACCATGATAGGACTTAAATATTCAGATTACAAAATAAATAAGTAAATAGAGAAGATTTAAAGGGGGGGGGGGGGGGGGCAGAAAATTAATCCAGATGTAAAACCAGCTAATTAAACTATATACTTGCTATACTGCCACCATTAGCCAAGCCCTGAAGTTTCCTGATGTTTATTACAGGATATGCCTGGACAAATCTTCTTTCATAAAAGCTCTTTGACACAAAGACATTGAACTTTAAGTACCTTAACACAAAAGCAGACCTTTTAAAGGGGATTTACTTGATCTTTTTATATACAAAAACAGCTGGAAAGGGAATAGAATGACAATGAAGTAAAACAATACTTACAGAAAATCAGTTAGTAAATCTCCATCTTGTTCTCCTTTAGACACAAAAGTGAACTCCATACGTAGTCAGCACCACATACACAATAGTCCTATTAAGCCCAGTATTTTCTACAAGATTAAGGGTCTGATCAAAAGAACACTGAAATCGCTGGAAATCTCACTATTTGCTTGAAAAACTTTGGATCTAGTCCATATTGACTCCGTTAAGAATAACTGCTCATAGCAACTCAGTTTAAAGCTACAAGAAAACAACTCTAGTTATAACCTCCATAAAAAAGACAATAAAACGCAACGTGTGCTTTCTTTCTATTTACTTCACTTTCCATAATTTTTTAAAATGGAAACTTCCAGCACTTTGCTCCACAATCTAATCCAATTCATTTGGTCTGAGGAAGTTCAAGGAAAATAGAATGAGACACAAAAGTTTGGTTCCCTAATCCAAGATCGTTATTCACAGTGAAACTAATTACTAATTATCCCTGTTTTATTTGTCCAAAAATGTGCTTGTCAAAAATTATGGGGACAGCATGCCATACTGTTCAGAAAAGGTTCTCCATATTGCTGGTTCTAGGGTCCTGGTTCTGTATTTCCTGTGTGTGTCCCAACAGCCTGTGGACTTTTCCTCCTAATTTCACCTGTTCATTAAATGCAAGATCAAATTTCTGTAACTGACAGTTTTATTTCCACTTTTATGTATGCATGTGTGTGCATGTACACACATTATAGAGCAAAGTCAAAAAATGATGACAGCATCAAATGATAAAAACAAGGAATATGATTCCAAAACATTTTAACTAAAACATATGCTGGTTGGATACAGACCATTCCTAATTTCAGGCAAAATTTCTACTGTTTGCAGTAAGTGCCAGAGAAAATAAGTTTCTATCTTTCCTGTAAGAGAAGGAAGGAAGGAAGGAAGGAAGGAAGGAAGGAAGGAAGGAAGGAAGGAAGGAAGGAAGGAAGGAAGGAAGGAAGGAAGGAAGGAAGGAAGGAAGGAAGGAAGGAAGGAAGGAAGGAAGGAAGGAAGGAAGGAAGGAAGGAAGGAAGGAAGGAAGGAAGGAAGGAAGGAAGGAAGGAAGGAAGGAAGGAAGGAAGGAAGGAAGGAAGGAAGGAAGGAAGGAAGGAAGGAAGGAAGGAAGGAAGGAAGGAAGGAAGGAAGGAAGGAAGAAGAAAAAAAAAAACAACTAAAAACCATGATTAAAGAACTGTTATCCACGGGCTGACAAACACACACAGATTTGCAGGACAAATGAAGCCATGTCTACAAGCAGGATCTCATCTTACCTCTAATAAAAATCAGTGCAAAAAAAAAAAATCCAGCAATTTAAGTGGGAATAGAACAGATGCATAAGTTACAATGCTCTTACTGCAGAAAGGTTAAACTATTTTGTAAATCTTTTTCTACCACTCTCACAAACTGAAAGCTTTTACTGCCTAATGTCACATTTGGCGACCAGATGGTACTAACGAAACCTCTATTCTACTGTTAAGGCATTTTAATACTGCTGCTAGGCTTTTTAGATCATTAATATATGATTAGCATCTTCTGTACATGAGTAGATAGATCATATATGTGATATCTGATCATCCAGCAATCTGGATCAAGTTCATCACATAATCACAATTCTAGTATATTGGGCAATTCAAGCAATATGGAACATCAACTGACTTCTTCCAAGTCAAGGCAGATGTTATCAATGATCAGTGTACAGTGGGCAACCAGTAAACCTTGCCACTACAAAATTAACCAATCTGCAAATTTTGAAGACATTCGAACAAGCCAAACACGTCTGTATCAGGCTGTATTTTGGCCACAACCACATTTTTGATGCAGCACTATGTATTGGGTTTATGTGGCAAGGTTTTGGTAGTGGGTGACTTCTGAGAAGAGTCCAGAAGCTGCCCCATGTTAGGTAAGGGCCAGTTTCAGCCGGCTTCAAAAGAGACCTGCCACTGCCCAACGCTGAGCCAATAAGCAATGTTGTTTGCACCTCTGTAAGAGCATTTTTAAGAAAGGGAAAAAAATCTGTTGTGCAACGGCAGCTGGGAGAGTGAGGAGTGAGAACCAGCCCTGCAGACCCCAAGGGCAGTGCAGCAGGAGGGCAGGAGGTGCTCCAGGCACACAGCAGCAGTTCCCCTGCGGCCTGTGCAGCCCCTGGTGGAGCAGGCTGTCCCCCTGCAGCCCATGGGTCCCACACGGAGCAGATCTCCACGCTGCAGCCCGTGGAGGAGCCCCCTGTGGAGCAGGTGGATGTGGCCTGGAGGAGGCTGCGGCCCATGGAGAGCCCCCGCAGGAGCAGGCCCTGGGCCGGAGCTGCAGCCCGTGGAGAGGAGCCCACGCAGGAGCAGGGGGTCCGGGGGGAGCTGCCGCCCGTGGGGGACCCATGCTGGAGCAGTTTGCTCCTGACGGATGGACCCTGTGGTACGGAGCCATGTGGGAGCAGTTCTTGAAGAGCTGCTGCCTGTGGGCAGCCCCTGCAGGATCATTTCAGGAAGGACAGCATCCCGTGGGAGGGACCCCACATGGAGCAGGGATAGAGAGAGACCATGAAGGAGCGGCGGAGGTAAAGCATTAGGGACTGACTGCAGCCACCATTCCCTGTTCCTCTGTGCCACTCAGGGCAAGGACGTAGAAGAGGGTGAATGGGGGAAAGATACTTTTAGTTTGGGTGGGTTTTTTTTGTTTCTCACTGCTTTAGCTTGTTAGTAATAGGTAATAAATTACATCAATCTCCCTATGCTGAGTCTGTTTTGCCCATGACGATAACTGTTGAGCGATCTCCCTGTCCTTATCTCAACCCTTGAGCCCTTTTCATTGTATTTTTCTCCCTCTTTGCAACCTTGAGGAGGGGGAGAGAGTGATTGTGGTGGAGCTCAGCTGCCCACCTGAGTAAAACCACCACACACTGGAAGCTCTAACATTGCACTTTGCAAACTGCCAAACCACACCAAGTTCCTGAGAAAAGCTCTCAGACTTCTACATTAAGGATACCCAAAGCAGACATTTCTACCTCTGTCTCACTTTTCAGTAGGCAGGCTTACGGACAACCCTTCTCAGATTAGGCTCGCATATGGTAATGAAGTCTGATTCCTGTACGGGACTTTCTTACTCATTGATCTACTGAAGTATTTTCACAGAAAAGAAATAACACGCCCATTATACATATATAAAGACTGAGGCATGGAACAGTAAAACAATTTTTCCAAATCACCACCACTAGCAAAGCAAGAGTACATGCTGCAGTCTTTGGTAATACATCAAAAGTCTGTTTGCCATTCCCTAAAAACATGTAAGCTCTGGAAACTGTTTTATTACAGCAATCACTTCCAGAAATTTTCAGAAACAAATTATTACCCAGAAAGGTCATTTTGGCAGGATATATATGTATTTGTATATATATATATATATATACATACATAGTTAAATACTTTTTTTTTCCTAGCCACATTTTTTGTGGTTTTTCAAATCAGAATACCAATCAGATACTATCCTTTCTCTTCCCACAGAGACCACAACACAAGATGGTTAAGAATATTTATTACTTGCTGAAATTTCTAAAAAGGGGCATTAATACTTGAAGTTTTATATACACAGTTCTGTAGATACAGGGCTTCTGATGATGTTAAAATTTTCTGAATTCTGGTCAAGGATTTTCAGCTGATATTCTGCCTTGTAAGCCTATAGTTACATTGCAAAATCAATGTATACAACTATTATTTGGCTTTTCTCTCTTTGACTGCAATAAGAACAGCATTTCTGAAGCTATTTATTGGCACTTTGGTAATGCCATAAAGGCTATTTCTTCCTTCCTAATTGTGCTTTTGTTCCTTTCTATGCTGAGCAAAATATGGCAAAGGATCAAAAGTATATATCCTTTTTTTTTTTTTTTCCAGCAAATTGAACATTATAAACTAGGTTTCTGATCACCTTCAGATTCTTTTTAGAAACTATAGTGAGACAGAAACTGTGGGACACAAGCTCTCTGGATCCCTACTGCATAACATTACAGCCCCAAGGGAGAGCAGCAGACAACTTTCTAGCATGTTATTCCAGATGAGGCTTTCCCAATTAAAGCCTATAGCAGATGACAACTAGTAATAGCGATAAATTGTTACAAAATATTCCCACTCTGATCTTGACCACACCAGTTACAGGAAACAATTCCCTCTCACCAAGTGTCCCCCAGTTACAGGGAAATCTATGATAATCACCAAAAGCCAGTAAAGTCTTGAATGCTCTTCAAAGCCCAAGAAATCCAAGCCTTCCTACAAGATTTCCACCAGCTTCCCACTCTACCCTAAATTACATTTATATGCCTCATTCTTCCATTTTACACTTCCCACAACTTGAGCCCTTCCTGTCTCGCCTTCCTTTTCCCTCATTTTTCTGCAAATCCCTTCACTTTCATGCCTAGCTAAAGCGGAGTTATCACAGTGCCCGTGTTAAATTTTTCTCCACCAAATTGGCTCCTTCTTTAAGTCAGCTCTTTGCATTCAGGGAACATACACTTCTCTCGTGACTGTATGGCAGTGCAGATTACTATGCAACAGTGCGCTGCATTGCTACTTTTATCTGTGATAGGCACAGCTTCGTTTTGCACGGGCACGATGCTGATTTTTTTTGCGATCCAGCTGCTGCCTCCCACAGCTGCAGGATTTGCCGGACCATCCCTTCAAGGCAGCAGCTGCTACAGCTCACAGTTCTCCGTCAGCGCTGCCGTGTGCAGCAGAGGAACAGAAAGGCTGCCGCTGGCAAGGGATGCTCTCGCTCCCCGCAGCACCGGGGCTGTGCACTGGTGTTTGGCAGCCGGGAGGAGCAGCCACCGAGCCCAGGCAGCCACCGCACTGAGCAGCACCACGGCAGGGTAGCCCTGCCCGCCGCAGGGTAACGTTTTGCCTCCTCCCCTGCGCTGAATTAAAAGACATTGCCTCTGACTCGAGGCAGGATCCGTTCTGTGTTGGCCGTTGCTCCTGCTGAACTCAAGGCAGCTGCAATCCCCTCTCCCCACGCACACGCATCTCGCAACATTGTCATTTCTTTCCAAGCGCAACATCAAGGTCCGTGTAATTACGTATAAGCATATGTATACGATTGTATATGCATGTGCTACTTCAAAAAGATTTGCATAGTAAAGCCTGCAAATCGAGAGAACATCAGAATTAAAGGAAGCAGGTGTGAATCAGCAGCTTGCTTTCGGGCATGTTAGGAGACAGTCACATATGCCTGCAGGCTGCTTTGGTGCATACCATGCCAGCCCCCTGCTCCCTGTAAAGCTGCCACCACCTCCTGAGCGCTCCCCATCGCGCCCCGGTGCTTCACTAGCCTTCCTCCATTCACGTCTAAAGACATTCGGCAGTGCCGTTACGGCCCCTCCCAAAACCGAGGAGGGGTACACGTTGCATACAGTAATGCACAACAGCACAGGGCACCCAAGATATTTAATTATAAGATCATTCTTTTCCTTCCTGGTACCACCTGCCTCATGCAGTGTTTACTAACCGAAGAGGCTGAGGTCCTGCAGGTACCAGCCAGCCCTGATTCAATACCGCCAGCGCCGCTCATTGTGTGTACACTGATCAAACAAAAGCTTTCTTCCAACAGATCTTGTCCCAGCACACTCCTCTGGTACTGCTCGGGGCCCTCGCTCCAGTGAGCAAACTGCAGGACTGCTGGGCAGCGGGGACGGATCTTTTAACAGCTGTCATGCATAGGCATGCGAGAAGCAACAGCACGAGTAACTTTAAAATTGAGTATTTACTATGCGACTTCCATACTTTGTTAATAACTTTTCCCAGTTTTGCTGAGTGAGGTGCACACCTCTGTGCCCGTAGCGGCGAGGTGCTGCTGAGCAGGGCGGCCTTGCAGCTGCCGGCCACGCACAGCCCCCAGAGGTGCCCGGCTCAGCAGGGGCTGCTGCTGCCAGCGGCGACCTTCTGCTTGGATTTCTTAACTGAAGAGCCGGGATCGCAGCACCACCGGGCCCCAGCGTGCAGAACAAATAGCGGGTGGGCCATTGAGATGTATAGCACAGACTACTCCCGCTTCACCTAATTAAGTAACAGTTAGCAGTTGTGAGATTTTCCATGAATATATAAAGCTTGCAAAAAAAACCAAAAACTAAAGGGTACGCTAACAGCTTTTTGTTAGGCTACAGTAGTTTAGGATGATGCTGAAAAGTCTGGTAGGGTATTTACTTAAGTGATTAGTCTTTTTGCTTTTAAGTCTAAACTCCTTATTTTTTTTTCTCTTGCTGCTTATTTTGTTGCACTTATGTTTTAGTTATTTCTCTATGCTTTTGCTCTTGTGACTTTCTTTTTCTGCTATTCTGCATGTTTTCCCCTATATATGCTTTTTTTCCTCTACTTTCTCCTTTTCCCTGCCACCAGTGGGAGTAGTAAGTGTACACATGCTTTGAATCTATATCCAGCTCTGCAGTTAAGTCTGCACAATCCTGGAAGTAACCATTCTGAGTGAGAAAAATGGAGCTCATCCTCCACAGTAATTGTGTGCAACAGACGAACTCACATGGCTGTTGTCACGCAGGCTGACCTCTAAGCAGGAGTTGTGAGAGGGTATGTCTAGTTCTCTTACGTGCAGGTTCTTCAAGGACCAGCTTATAAGTCTGAGTGTGTAAACTGAGGCTTTTCAAGGACTCATTGCTTTCACGCGTCATTCTGAGAATGGCAAAAAGCACTCCTGAGACCTCCATCTGCTAAACTCGCTCTTCCAAGATGTGGAGGTGGCAAAATTTCTGAATTGAACACTGTAATGTTTTTTGCATGGACAAAATAATGTATCTTCCTTGATTATTGCCTCATACCTGACTAAACAGCTTTCCAGTTGGAACTTCCTCAGTGTTCAAACTGAGGTGTGTAACAGTATGGAAAAGCTGACACTGGCCATCTGCAACTTAAGGATGAAAAGCAAGCACCTGAGTGTGGTGTCTCATGGAAAGATTCAAACAGAAAAATGCAGACTTAACTATTGGTAGTGCTTGTTGCTCCACCTAGAATAGCTACAGAAATACAGATATGCACTCTCTTCCCAAGTGACTGAATGATTATAAACATCATTTTTCCCCTCTTACCCCTTTCCCTTCCCAGTCAATGCTGTTGTTATCCGCTGTGTAGCTGGTAAGGTTACTCATGATAGAATTATGCTGACAATTTTATATACATATATATATAAAACTGAGGCCCAAGAATGTAAATTCTTCTGGGCCATCTATTTTTTTCTATTTATTCTGTCAAGCACTGTGTGTGCAGTATTATGAGGATAAGAATAAAAGTTTTATGTTCTTAACTACCACTTTCAAGTTGAACCTCAAAACAAGCTATGCTTTAGTTCAAGGCTTGAACTTGCTGTTGAAAAGAAAATCAACAGAACAATTTTCTTTATCATGAGTAACTACATCTACCTATGGCTTTGAGTGTATAATAAGAAGCTTAACAGCATCTCAAGCAACTGAAGTTTTTTTACTCTGGTTTTATCCTCCTTTGCACCAGTAATCATTCAAGCTTAGCAGCATTTGTTAAATTCAGATCAGGTCAACTGTGTTTCTATAAAGTTCAAAGAAATGGGTGCAGCTGATTGAGCCATATCATAGAAAGAAATTTATACAGAAAATAGTGTCTTGATGTTGCCTGGCTTGATACATGGGATGATATTTTGCTTCTCAACTGATGCAATACCTGGTTTCTATCTATGCCGTAAGCTATCTTTCTGAAAATTCTAGTTAAATGGTTGGTAATTTGCCTTATTAAAGTATTTTGCAAGAAACACCTTCTATTAGGTAAGTTAGATACAAAGCTGTCATCTTTCTTCTGCAAGTAAACAGATGAATTAAAATGTACTTAGACTGGTTGCTTTGCGTAATGTTATTTCCATGGGTTTAGAGTGAACCTGTAATGCTACCATACACGTAAGTTAGATACAGTCAGATTTGCCACTAAATAGGGGATAGATTAAAAATAACAGGGCATAAAGCAAATTTATGGGAATTGGACCCAGTGCATCTTAATCAGCATTAAGTCACTCATGTGCAAGTGTTTTGAAGTGACCAGGACTTTGGGTGCTCTGATCCAGATGCTCTAAAAATGCCTGGTTGCTAGAAATGTTGAGAGCTTAACTATGTAAAATCAGATTTTTTGTAGTTATCTCAAGGCAGACTTAAATTGGATAAACCACTAAAACAAGCTGGGATTATTTTTAATAGACCTTATTATAGACTGTCTGAAAGCTGGAGAAGGTGGGATAAGGAACGGACTGCAGCCATGTAGTATCTCATGCTGAGCAGCCTCTTGCTGCTTGAGCTGTCTCCCTGAAATCTGTACTTTCTTTGCTGGGAGGTGAGGAGGGCAAAGAAAAGAAGTCAGAAGCTGGCCTTAAATCCCTAGAAGATGCATCCAGTTTAACTCTGTTCTGGACTGTGGTGCATACACTGTAATTCTTACTCGGAAGGACTCCTGGCACCTTCTGGTGAGGCTCCATCAAATCTGATAACTGGCACAGCGCAGAGCATGTAATGAAGTAATACTTTGTCTTCATTTATTAAAACAGCTGTCTAAGGTCATAAATACGAGTTGTTTTTATCACCAGGAGTCCTCCCATAAGCATGAGGATGATGATTAACACTGTAGCTCCGAATCTCCTTACATCCACAGCCTCGCGGCAGATGCTTGGCTCCGACGTTGTTTAAAAGCCATCAGAAAACATCTTGATCGCTGGTGACCTCTGTGAGAACTTTGGTGGCTGCCGTATTGATCTGACCCAAGGAGTACTCCTCAGGCTAACATGAAGGCAGGCTTTTTTATTGATTAGCCAAATGGTCTAGCCTTCCTGTTTTGTCTCCTCATTGGCAATTAAGGAAGAAATCCATTGAGGGAGTGGTGGCAGTGAACCTTTCCCTCTGACACAAATAACCTTAATCAGGCCTCTTAGTTAATTTCTTAAATTGTTCAGTATCGACCTCTGTTTGAAGCAGGATTTTCATCCTACAGCCCTATCAGTAAAACATACACATCTTCCTATTAGTAAAGCAGGCTTTTTCTAATGGTGACATCTTTTAGTTCTTATTTACAGTCCTAATCACATCATTGATTGCAGTAATCTTTCCTGCAATAAGAGCTGTTATTAATTGTCTCAAAGGAGGACATGGGTGGGGTTTATGTTTTTTTAAACTGAGATTATTAAAATTAAACCAAGTAATAGCAATCTAAGATTTGGGGGGAGAGAAGACAGGAGGAGAAAAAATCCCAATTCTCAGTGTTTTTAACATCCAGACAGGAAAGTGGTCGCAAAGTTCCTTGGCCTAAAAGTAAGGCTGATACCTAGAATGGGACCAGAAGATCATTTTGGTGACTCAACTAAACAGCTGGGAATTGCTTTCTACTCCCAAAACCGTGTTTGTCCAGGTTAGGAAAGCAATTGTTCAATCCAAAACGCAGCAGTTGGGCATTTCAGACTTAAACGACTTTTTGCTTCAGAACAACCGCAATAGTTCATTTGGGTAGTGAGAAATGAAGCTTTTCCTCACCTCCCCAAAATAATCACTGATTTAACCCCCAAATAAATGCATTGATCCTCTGCCTTCATCTTCCCCAGCCCTGTTCTAAACCAGTTCATGGAAGGGCAGGCCTTGCGTGTCCTTCTCAGTGTCACGAGATACTTTAGCCTAGCAAAAATTTAAATCATTGGGAATACTCACAGCTTATGTCACAATCACTTCACTGCTACTCTGTGATGAAGAGCAAAGGTACTCGGTTGTGAAGGGTGGGAGCCCTGGGCTTGGGGCACTCTAATGCAGCTGAATCTGGGGCTAAGCCCCCCATTTGATAGCTCTTCCTCCCCTGTTTTTCACGCTGTTTTCATGCTGAAAAATGCACTGTTTTTCACACTGGTTCTCCCTCCCAGTGCACATGACTTAAATGCAAAGTTTTTTCTCTTGAAGAAAATCTGTGAAATCCAGCGAGTGGAGATGCTAGGAAAGTTCTGGTTGAGCACGAGTATCATTTGTCATACGTTCTCCTTGCCAGGAAATGCCCCTTGTGCAGTCGTAGTGGTTGGGGTGCCAAGGCAGCACGAGAGACATCTGGCAGGGAGAAAAGCCTTTGACTTACCGAGGTGCTATCCCCGTCTGTATGGTGGATTTACAGACCTGATGTCATCTATTTACGTTTCTAAAGCGCAGCACAGAGCAAAACGCAGCGATACAAGAGATCGGTCTTCATTTGGCGAAGTCACTGCCAAATTAAATGATGACAGACGGAAATGCTAAAAGCCACGGTGTCACGGATCCAGCGAAAGCCCTCTGCTTTAGCAGCGGGTAAATATATAAACCTCAGCTGGTGCCTGCCGAAGATAGGCGTCCGGTTTAAAGATAGCCCTCGGACTTTTTATTTAATCAATACCCCCTATCGAAGAGAGCAGCGTCGAGCATTAGAACTAAACCAGTGTTATTAGAAAATGATATACTGCACATTAGGATGTATAATTCATGTCGCCTTCATTTGCTCAGACCATCGCGAAAATCCATAAATCATTTTCTCGTTCATGTATCGCCTAAGTGCAATTTGTCATTTCGCATTAGAGGGCTGCCTCAGATCATCGGGGCTTTTAATTCCGCGACGAGGCTTTAACACAACGCCGGCCGGGGCACCCAGCTCCACAAAATGGAGGCGGCGGGCGGGGAGCCGGGGGGGGGGGGGCGTCGCGGAGACGGCGGGCGCTGCGCGGGCACGGCGCCGTGGAGGGGGCCCCGCGTGCGCGCCCCCGCCAGGATTTCGGCCCCACCGGCCCGGTTGTGCCGCGGGGGCGCGCCCCTCGGGCACGCGTGGGGGTTGCCCCGACGCCGCTCCCCGGGGAACGGCCCCGGCCCCGGGCCCCGCCGCTTGCCCTCACCTCCGGCTCCTCCGCCGCCCCGCTGCTTCCCGGTGCCCGGTTTCCTCGACGGGCGAAGGGCTTTTTTAAAATTAATTTTTCCCTGACGAAAGCCGTTTTACCGGCAAACGGCCCCGCCGGCTCTGCTTTAGACGTGCCGTAACGCCGAGAGGTGGGCAGGGGCGGGCAGGACGGCGGCGCCGGGGGACGCCTCTCCCCGGCGGCGGCTGACAGACACGGACGGGCAGGGCGGGGAGACGGGACCCCGGTGAGGGCGGCGGGGGGGGGGGGGGGGTCGCGGCCAGTCCCGTCCCCCCCCGCCACCGCCTCCTTCCCCGCGGGGCCGCTCGGCGCCGCCCGTGCCGTGCCGGGGCGGGTGGGCGCAGTGCGGTGCTGCCGCCGCTGGGGGGCGCCGGGCGCCCGCCGTTGGTGCCGGTGGGCGGCCGGTGGCGGACGCGGCGTCGCAGCCCCCGCGCCTGTGGCGGGGCCGCCCGGGGGGCACCGCTGGCGGCTGGTGCGTGATCTTCGGCAGCAATAAAATTGAGTTTTGGGGGGAAAAAATGAATATTTACTCATTTTTAATTTTTATTTATTTATTTATTTATTTGCGGTCTGTGAAGTTGCGGGATCCCGCTTCGCCCCGGCTCGGCGAGGGCGACCGGCGGGGAAGCCGGCACCGGGTTCGCCTCGCTCGGCAATGAGCGGCTCCGCGCGCCTGCCCGTGCCTCCCCCAAATGCAGCACCCCCGGGAGCCGGTGGGGGGACGAAGCACTGGCTTCCCCCCCGTGCTCGCCCCCCCGAGCATCCCGCGCTGCCGGGGGACACTGGAAGGCGTAACGCGGGGGGGGACTGGAAACACCGCGCAGATGGAGAGCGGCACTTTCCTCCGCCGCCAAGCAAACTAATTAGCTAAGGCAGCCCCCGAGGGAGGAAAATTTTTTCTCAAGTTTCCCATTGTTTACGCTTTTTCTAAAAACGGCGTCGTGCCGGGGCGTAGGATAGGAAAGTTGGTAGCTGGTGGAAACTCCCTCTCCAAGGAGATGGCTGTTTACGGCTCTGTGGTGACGAGCGGTGGTTTCCCGACCCTGCTCCTGCGGCAGGGGAATAGCCGCTCTCGGGGGCTAGCGGGCAGGCAAGCACGCATATATTGCATTGCGTTCATTGCATGTATTGCACTGCATGCATTGCTTTGGGTGTACTGCACGTACTGCGCTCGTTGCATTGCGCTGCCTGTGCTGCACGCATTGCCCGCCCGGCCGTGCTGCAGCCTACTTGACGTGCGCCGCTGCCAATGGGCGCCGCCCCGGGGGGCGGTGCTGGCAGCCGATTGGTTGGCAGGAGCCGGGCGCTGCGCAAAAACAGCGGAGCCGAGCGCTGCCGGCTCAGAAACTGCCGGCAGAGATCAGAGGAGCCGGGGACGGAGCCGGAGCTGGAGCCGGGACGGGAGGAGAGCGGCGGCGGCGGCAGCAGCAGCAGCAAGCACAGACAGACAGACAGAGAGGGGTTAGACGCAAAAGCAGCGAGAGAGGAGGAAAAAAACTGATCGGCACATCCGTAAAAAGCAGGGTGGTGATGATGATGAGCGTAATGATAGCAATAAAAGAAGAAAATGAAAGACTGTTGATAGAAGAGAGAAAAATCTAAGACCTTTAAATAAAAAGAGGAGATCCCCGAGAAATCAGGGAATGAAAGTTTTGGGTAGCGAAGCTGTTCTCTGCCTTTTTTGATACGAAATCTTTTTGCGGGTTTTAATTTTTTTTTTTTTTCGCGGTTTCCTGCCTTTTTCTTGCATCTCGAGAGGGCATGTCCACCGGCTCTTCCAGCAGCATCTACCCCTCCAGCTCCCACCAGGAAGACAAACCGAGGACAATCTTGAAATATAAAAATTTCCTCCTTGGGATTTGCTGCTGCTGCTGCCTCCGCCGCTGCTGCTGCTGCCGCGGTGCAGTGCCAAGACTCTCGGAATAAATAAAAACGGACTACTGTTTATCTGTAGGTACGGCCAGCTAATAGCTATTATTAGTTGGCCGTTTATTCCGAAGATCACAGATGAAGTGGGGACGCCTGCCTTCTTCATTTGGTCAGCGTGTGAAACAGTAATACCCGTAACAAATAGGAGGGAGATGGGGGAGAAAAAGATCTTAACATGAATCAGAAGAAATAATACCTAGCATATTCCCCCCTAAACCAAACCCCCCTTTCCTTTCCCCCTCCCCCGATCCCTCTCTCTCTCTCCCCGCACGCTCGGAGGCGCGGACACGCACAGACACACTCACACACACACACACAGACACACAGGCAAAGGCGCACACACTGCGCTGTGTGCTTTCGGAGGAGGAGGAGGAGGTGGTGGTTTTCGGAAGAGGAGGAAGAGGTGGTGTCGGGGAGGGGGGCTCTCTTTCCCCGCTTGGAGATGGTCGTGCTATTCTTCCTCGCCTTGCTCTGGATGGTGGAGGGGGCCCTTTGCCAGCTCCATTACACGGTGCAGGAGGAGCAGGAGCATGGCACGTTCGTGGGGAATATCGCCGAGGACCTGGGCTTGGACATTACAAAACTTTCGGCTCGCCGCTTCCAGACGGCGCCTAACTCCCGCAGCCCTTACCTGGAGCTCAACCTGGAGACCGGGGTGCTCTACGTGAACGAGAAGATCGACCGGGAGCAGATCTGCAAGCAGAGCCCCTCCTGCCTGCTGCACCTGGAGGTCTTCCTGGAGAACCCCCTGGAGCTGTTCCGGGTGGAGATTGAGGTGCTGGACATCAACGATAACCCGCCCTCCTTCCCGGAGCCCGATCTCACGGTGGAGATCTCGGAGAGCGCCACGCCGGGCACCCGCTTCCCCCTGGAGAGCGCCTTCGACCCCGACGTGGGCACCAACTCGCTGCGCACCTACGAGATCACCCCCAACAGCTACTTCTCCCTCGACGTGCAGACGCAGGGCGACGGCAACCGCTTCGCCGAGCTGGTGCTGGACCAGCCGCTGGACCGCGAGCAGCAAGCCGTGCACCGCTACGTGCTGACGGCGGTGGACGGCGGGCAGCCCCAGCAGCGCACCGGCACCGCCCTGCTCACCGTGCGGGTGCTGGACTCCAACGACAACGTCCCTGCCTTCGAGCAGCCCGTCTACACCGTGTCGCTGCCCGAGAACTCGCCGCCCGGCACCCTGGTGCTGCAGCTCAACGCCAGCGACCCCGACGAGGGGCAGAACGGCGAGGTCATCTACTCCTTCAGCAGCCACATCTCGGCCCGCGCCCGGGAGCTCTTCGGCATCGCGCCGCGCACCGGGCGGCTGGAGGTGAGCGGCGAGCTGGACTACGAGGAGAGCAGCGTGTACCAGGTGTACGTGCAAGCCAAGGACCTGGGGCCCAACGCCGTGCCGGCGCACTGCAAGGTGCTGGTGCGGGTGCTGGACGCCAACGACAACGCGCCCGAGATCAGCTTCTCCACCGTCAAGGAGGCGGTGAGCGAGGCGGCGGCGCCGGGCACCGTGGTGGCCCTCTTCAGCGTGTCGGACCGCGACTCGGAGGAGAACGGGCAGGTGCAGTGCGAGCTGCTGCAGGGCGACGCGCCCTTCCGCCTCAAGAGCTCCTTCAAGAACTACTACACCATCGTCACCGAGGGGCCGCTCGACCGCGAGCAGCCGGGCGGCGACGCCTACACGCTGACGGTGGTGGCTCGGGACGGCGGCCGGCCGCCGCTCAGCACCAGCAAGTCCATCCAGGTGCGGGTGAGCGACGTGAACGACAACGCGCCGCGCTTCTCGCAGCCCGTCTACCAGGTCTTCGTCAGCGAGAACAACGTGCCCGGCGCCTACATCTACGCCGTCAGCGCCACCGACCGCGACCAGGGCGCCAACGCGCGGCTCGCCTACTCCATCCTGGAGAGCCAGATCCAGGGCATGTCCGTCTTCACCTACGTCTCCATCAACGCCGAGAACGGCTTCCTCTACGCGCTGCGCTCCTTCGACTACGAGCAGCTCAAGGAGTTCAGCTTCCAGGTGGAGGCCCGCGACGCCGGCGAGGAGCCGCGCCCGCTGGCCGCCAACGCCACCGTCAACATCGTGGTGGTGGACCAGAACGACAACGCGCCCGCCATCGTCAGCCCCGTGCCGGGCCGCAACGGCACCCCGGCGAGGGAGCTGCTGCCCCGCGGCGCCGAGCCGGGCTACCTGGTGAGCCGGGTGGCCGCCGTGGACGCCGACGACGGCGACAACGCGCGCCTCACCTACAGCATCGCGCGGGGCAACGAGGCCAGCCTCTTCCGCATGGACTGGCGCAGCGGCGAGCTCCGCACGGCGCGCAGGGTGCCGGCCAAGCGCGACCCGCAGCGCCCCTACGAGCTGCTCGTCGAGGTGCGGGACCACGGGCAGCCGCCGCTCTCCTCCACCGCCGCCATCCAGGTGGTGCTGGTGGACGGCGCGGCCGAGCGGCCCGGCGGCGGCGGCGGCAGCGGCGGGCAGGGAGCCGGGGCGGGCGCGGGGGGCGGCGGGGCAGGCGGCGAGCACCGTCCCAGCCGCTCCGGGGGGGACGCGTCGCTCGACCTCACCCTCATCCTCATCATCGCGCTGGGCTCCGTGTCCTTCGTCTTCCTGCTGGCCATGATCGTGCTGGCCGTGCGCTGCCAGAAGGAGAAGAAGCTCAACATCTACACGTGCCTGGCCAGCGACTGCTGCCTGGGCTGCTGCTGCTGCTGCCCCTGCTGCAGCCGCCAGGCGCGGGCCCGCAAGAAGAAGCTCAGCAAGTCGGACATCATGCTGGTGCAGAGCTCCAACGTGCCCAGCAACCCGGTGCAGGTGCCGGCCGAGGAGGCGGGCAGCTTCGGCTCCCACCACCACAACCAGAACTACTGCTACCAGGTCTGCCTCACCCCCGAGTCCGCCAAGACCGACCTGATGTTCCTCAAGCCCTGCAGCCCGTCCCGCAGCACCGACGCTGAGCACAACCCCTGCGGGGCCATCGTCACCGGCTACGCCGACCAGCAGCCCGACATCATCTCCAACGGCAGCATCCTCTCCAGCGAGGTAAGGGGGGGGAAGGCCCGTCCCCGTACCGCTCCCCCTGCCACAATTCCGCCCCCCCCCCCCCCCCCCCCCGGGCTCCTCCTCTGCCCCCGCTTTTTTTGGGGGGGAGTGTTTTTGCACCTCATCTGTCCGCTCCCTGCCCTCACGTTCAGGGGTCCTCTCCTGGCCGGGGGCTCGCTGGTGCTTTGCAGGGGGCCGTGCCTCTCTGATAACACGGGGAATAACCACAGGGAGAAATATGGGGACTGCACTTTTTGTCTTTCCAAACCCTTTCCCGAACCCCTTTTGCCCAAGGGAACCCCCTCCTCTGGGACCGTTACAATCTCTGCAGGTAGCAGGAACTTTAAGTGATTTGTGAGCTAGTTTACTCCTTGACTTTTCTTCCCTCTGCCTGAACAGCCCTTTATAACCTAAAGGTGAGCTCGCAAAGAAAGGCAGCAAGAAGGAGTTTCTGTCAAATTACATACAGAGATTTAAAGTTCCCTCTTGTTAAGCTTGTTCTCTGTATCATGTTGCCTAGCGTGTAGAGAACCTCCATCAAAGCGTATGCCATATCATAATGCTCCCCTGGTAATCATTTCCTCAGCTAGCTCATACACACCCTTGGTACCCCTCTGCTTGTGTCCTAATGAAAACACACTCTCTCTTAACATGAATACTGGAACCTCAACGCTGTCCAGTCTGGCAGAGGTAGTTTGAATGATGTTTTCTAAGGTCAGATACATTTTGAAGTAAAATGTGTGGTGTTGGCTTTTAATGTTGACTTTTCCTTGAAATGTGTGTAAAACTCTGTCTCTTCTTGCCTTTTTGAGGACCCGAGGGCACCTCGATTTATTTTCTCCCCTAGTGTGCAATAACTATACCGTCTCCACCTATTTTTTATATGCTGGAATTATAACAGACCAAAAACTATATTCCAATAAGTTTTGCTCAGAGCAAGTAGTACACAAGTCTGGAAATAGTTGTGCTGATTTTGTGGGAGTCCTTGTGATGCTTGACAGCATGCACTGTGAGAAAACGTGTCAGAATCTTGTCCCAAAGAACTCGGGGAAAAAAATCCTTCATGCTTTCCCGTATGTGTGAAGAAGAATCGAGGGCTGGTGGGTTTCTCTCCTTACGTCCTAGAAGCAGATTGTGTAGGCCTAATTGCAGCTAAACATTATCATTTATAGTGAATATGCTGAGCTGATCTTGTATATTTTCTGATGCTGGCTACAGAAATATCAAGAGATCAAGTGTTTCCTAATATTTTCTTTTTCCTAGACGAAACATCAGCGTGCTGAGCTCAGTTATCTAGTTGATAGACCCCGACGGGTAAACAGGTATGAGCTTAGTCGCCTTTTCATAATGCATGCTTTAGCAAGTGTGAATGGGATGCAGAGATGTGTTTACTGCAGATGTAAAATAGTAGCAAAGCAGTGGGGAAATGGATGTATGTAGACATTAAATAAAATGCTGTCAACTAAATGAGTCTGAATTACGGCTTTTCTGAACTCTTTTCAAAGTCATCTGAAAAGAGAACAAAATCTCATTTCATGTATTAGCCTAAAACGTGCTTTAAATACTTATGAATCCTTCTGCAGGGTGTACCAGATAACACTGGCCTCTCTGAGTGACAATTTAGCTATCCAGCTTATGTAAATGATACCAAATTAATTATACCGATTACACGAAAAACATGCAAAGTGCTAATGCCTGCTGTCCGTTTCAGCTAGACTAGCAATGTCTGAAAACACAAGTTTTGTTTGTGGTGGACAGAGTGCCTCTGCAGAAGCAGTGCAGCAAGGCAGGAGTGGGTGAATGCAGCACCGTGTTTGGCCATGTGATGGCAGAAGAATGTTTTATGACTTCCTCTTTCATGTTTATTCTAATGTAAGGATGTTTGTGTGTCTAGTTCTGCATTCCAGGAAGCAGACATAGTAAGCTCTAAGGACAGTGGTCATGGAGACAGTGAGCAAGGAGACAGTGATCATGATGCCACTAATCGAGGTCAATCCTCTGGTAAGTCTGATAAGGCAGTGGAAATAGTCGATCTTTAAGTAGGGAGACTAGAAAGAGCGGTTACCTGTAGGAATATAATACAAGACCAGCATAAAATAATGTAAGCATATTGCATGGAAGGCTAGGTTTAAGCCAGCTTGCCACTATGGTAACCTACACAAGGAGACAATTTTGAATGCCATGCATTCAGGGGGCAAAACTTATTTTATTCTTTTGGTCTGGGGGCAGGGGGAGGTTGGCATGTTACTCTGCATTAGTGGCTGTAGCAAAACTTCCTTCACATTAAAGCAAAGTTATTGGTATGTTTTCTAGTGCATTTTTTCCCAACAATAGATTTTCAGGATTTCAAAGCATTAGGCAACTTTGTTTAGTAGACACTTCAGCTGGCACAGCAGCGTGAAGTGCAGGGGGAGTTCCCAAGGCAAAGAATGAGCCCAGTGACTGAATGACAGCCAGACTGTGAGGATTTTTGCTGGGGATCAGTGGAGACGCATTGGGTGTTCTGAATGGGTAATACCTTAGCATTTTTAGAGGACTGTTTTTCAATTCAAATTAACAGACCATATAGTGTAAGTGACCTCCATGTTAATAAGGCTAAGGTATTTTTAACCATATTTCTTTCAGCCCTAGCAAAGCCAATAAATGCTTTGAAAGGCTTCGATATAGCCATGATTCGAATCACCTAGAAAACATATACATTGCAGTATTATTCCTAGGCGTATGGCTTGCTGTCTTTGCTCTCATACTGTCAGTTTTCCTTTGAAAGGGACATTGTTTAGAGTCTGTGCATTAGAATTCATTCTCACCCCCACACTGCATTTTCGCCAGAAATGCTTTTACTTTCCTCCCTACCGCAGTTTCCAAAGGTCTGGTATGCCTTGAATCAATGAAGTGATTTCTTTCCCCTTGTTTCGTCTATGCCCTGTCATGTATTAGGAATTGTTACAAGTATGTCATACAAAAGACTGCATGAGTTTCTCCACTCTTCCATTTTTTAATTTTATTTTTATATTTTATTTTATTTTTCTCAAACTCCATTTAAAAACATTTCAGGGCAAGGGACTCTGCTGTCATAGCAGTGCAGCATCTCCTGTGTGCTGTTAATATCCTCTATGTTCCTGCTGCTATAGTCACTGTCCCCTTAACGATGGGAAACCCAGGAACCAGGGGAAGAGGAGGCTGCTACAGGGCCCCTTTATATTGCTGCAAGTCATTAATATGCAGACCTAATGAGACTTGAGAAGAGCCAAGAGTCTCCGGAGCTCCCTGCTTCTTGCAGGGCTTCATGCTAAGTGAACAGAGTGTCTATTTTGTGTCTGGGAACCTGACAACAAACCAGGTCTTGCCAGAAGTTTACATCTGAACACAGAGCCTCTTTCATTTTTGGCCTATATATGGCGTATGATTTATTGTTGTCTTAAAAAGCCATGTATTTAGCCTCCCCCCACCCATTCTTTTGCACTGTTTCTGATGCAGCAATCAGTGCTACTGAGTTATAAAAAGCTCCCTCTCCTCCTGCCCTCCCCGCATTCCCTTTTTTTTTTCCTTTTACAGATTTTACTGCAGCAGTCATCTCAATGAACATTTCAATCAGTTTAGTCCCTCAACATAATGAACCATAATAACCAAACAGGAGAGAAAAGAATAAACATCTGCAGAAGGGGCTGGGTTTGACTGATGGTGGGAATATAATCATATAGTTGCACATAAACTGAAAGCTATTTTCTTTTAGATGCATCCAGTGCTGTTATTGTTGTGCCTCTGCTCTCTATTCTTTCTCCCAGTTTTAAAAGTAGTCTATTTCAGATAAGAACACTGGGACTGTTGTCAAACTTGACGTTAGTTCCTAACTGGGTAAATTCCTTATTTTTCTTACTTCTATTTTACTGCATTAGAGGCAAAAACTACAGTTTCAAAATATTTTCAAATCACTCAGTGGTCTGATGTGATTTATGAACTTCTGTAACGTAAATGATGATTGCAGATGAGGTAATGAGTGCTGACAGTTAGGTTTGGTCAGCTCACAAGTAACAATTTTGAGCTGAAACCTCGAACACACAGAACTTCCAATTTAATATATTGGTGCTGTGCTTTCAGGGTAATTTGCATGAGCAATTTTTAAAATGCTGGTTCCCAATAAATATTTAAATACAATTCTCTGAAGAAATTGCTATCATTTCCTACTAATGTATAATACAGATTTCCTCTAAGTTTTGGGCTAAGTTGTGCTGTTACAGTGCAAAGAAAGTTCTCTTTGACCAAAGTGATGACAAGATACTTTGATATAAAGGCATCGCTCTTGCTATTAGCTTTTTGTGATTAATTTTATGAAAAAAATGAGCATAAATCCTGTTTGATCTTGAATGACTAGAGGAAATGTCTGAGGGAATGCCTTCTCAGTTTTTCAGTTACTCTAGTGCTTTATAATCAATTCTATCTAAATTATTAAAGGAAAACACAGTTGTTGATAATGCTTTTTTTCCCTAAGATATTACCTGATACCGTGCAGAATCATATTTGTTTTCAAAAGCATTGTATTTGTATCTGAAAATGTTTAGTCAAACATTCTCATTGAAAAATAATACTTCCTCCCTACCAGTTTTAGTCAGCAACATGTTTTGCTTGCAAAACATCTTTTTTTTTTCCTCTTCTGTGCATGACTTCTGTTACTGTTACCGGTGAAGAATCCTTTGGCGCACACATAGCTATTCTGTAGGAGTCCATTGCTAGGCTAGGTGGCTGTCAAAGTTGTGGTGAGTTATTAGTTGGGAAAGTAATCATGCAGGATGAAAATCTAGCAGAGTGTCATAGAGTTCTCCTCTACAATTATTTTGCAAAAATTCTGAACTAAGCTGTTCTGTGTGTCATAAAATGTCCCATTGTGTTTTGAAATAAGATTCTGGTTCACCTTTTAACGATGTATATTTTCTTGGTAGTGATTTAATCATGGTTTCTGGAAAGTATGTGAGGGATTCATATTGTTCCCATTAAGGTAGCACCGGAATGCATTATTATCTGCTTTCACATCTACCTCAATATCAATGAACTAGGAAAGGACTGTCATCTGCATTTAGCAGAGAATGGCAAGTAGTGGGATACTCAAAAATGTTCAAGAGCCTAATTTTTACTGATTGAGTGATTATTTCATTTAGGGGGCAAGGATCTGAGTCTTTCGGAAGATGGCCTTCCTAACGTTACGCAGGAAGTTTTTGGTAGTTGGAGGGAGGGGTTTCTCAAATCCAGAATGGGTGTTATAATTATTCGTGCTCTTCTTCTCTGGCTGAAAACTGTTGAGGCAAAAGCTGTTATTTTGTTGTAGAACAAATGCAACACTACTACCTATTATTAACACACTGTATTTCAGTCATGTTCTGTAGGAGTCATTTCTAAGCATGAAGTTAGTTTATTTCCCATGGTTGATTAAATTCTTGGCCTCCCTTGTGAAACTGCTGACTTGGGTGCCAATTAGTACTCTGTGTGTGTGTGTGTATGTTTAAATTGTGTGATTAGACACCTGTCCTGTAAGATTTGGACTCACGCCATCAACTTATTTTGTATGGTTGGTCACTAGCTACTCAGTTTTCTCACGCCGAACATGCAGAGTTCTTTACAATATTACCTTTGTTTCGCTGTCTTCACTGAATTGGCATGATCTCTCAGATGTACTTCAGGAAGGAGTATCTGAGATGTGAAGCAAAATACACATACTGTAAATTACATATTATAAAATGCATCAACTTTTTTACAATCTACTTGGTGCAGTACTGCACTGGACGGTATGTATTGGTGACTGCCTGAGAGCTAAGATCAGATTTCCACTATTGAAATTTATGAAGGGAAATGATAGTGGTCTAACATGAAGGCACAGGGTAAAACATTACCTTACACCAATTCAGATTTAGTAAACCCCAAGAGGTGTTATTGCTTGGGATGTAGAATAGCTATGATATTTCACTGTTCATAGGGACAAGAATTCGAGAAGTCACAAGGAGAATTTCAGTGATAAAGGGACAGAGGGGAAAAAAACAGTGTTCCTTCTGAGCCTATGCAGAGTGACAGCTAAATCCTGTTTTGAAGATCACTTGGGCTAACAGTCTATCTTGGATAAAGTAAGAGTGAACATTAAAATGGCTTATAAAAGTGCTCTGACTTGAACTGAGGGTTTGGTGGGTTTTTTTTGCCTTTTTTCTCTTCTTTCCTTGGGCTGCATGCTTAATAATGTTCACATCTCAATAGTCCAGATAGAGCTTTGAAGCTGAGATTTGGAAGAGCTGAATATTGAAGATTTTTAAGTCTTTTTTTTCACATTCTCATGCAGATGAAGTCAGTTTTATCCAAGGCAGCACACCAATTACTTAGCAAGAAAGAATGATAATAACTCTGTTTCATGAAGTCCATTTCTTCAGTAGATAAAGTCTTCCACAAAGGAGGTTAAAATCATTATCCTTATTTACAGACAGAAAACATGAATCACAGGGAAATGACTAACTTGCTCAAGGATAATCTAACCAAATGGGTAGCCGAGCTGGTAAGGGAGCTCCAAAAAGGAGTTCTGGTTCCCTACGTCATATCTATTTGCCGTCCAATCCTTAGAAAGTTACTACAGAAGAAGCAACAAATGCCATTTAATTCTAAGGAAAAGTCAAATTCATGAGGAAAAATAAAAGAAAGGTACACATTGGGGGGAAAAAAAAAACCTCTTGATAACAATACTACAAAAATATTAAAATATTTTGCATTTTTTTTCTTTTTATTACATCATTTACACAGTAATATATATATGAACATGTTCAATCATTACTCTAAGGGCTTGGTATATAGCTCTTCTCTCAATTACATTAAGAAATGATAAATTATTTAAAAATGGTTTTAGGCTTAATTTTCCCTTTGATCTTAAATTGTCTTTCAAATCAAGTAGAATCCATGCACAAAACAAAAAAATAATTTGATTTTCTCCTTTTGAAATACAAAAAGGAAGCAAACTTGGACTGTGCTTTAGAAAGGGAATACTACCAAGTAGTATTCAAAGCACCTGAGGTCAGGAAATTCAGATGCAGATATGCAACTTATTATTTAACTCCTTTCTCAGTTTTTTGTTTCCTTTGAGGAAGGGGCAGGGGCTCTTTTTCCTTCAAAATCTGCAAAGTTAGGTTGTGCAAAAGCTCATATTGCCCACTGGCCTTTCTAGATAAGACTTGACCTTTGCTGTGAGCTTTTATATGTATGCTGTATTTGGAATAGCTCAATGCTTATAATTTTTTGGCTCTTTTTGGTGCTCTATACTATCTATTTGTATCTGCAAAGGACGTTTGAAATTCATAATTCAGAGCCACCTTTAAAATCTCAGCTTATCTACATGCAAGGTCTAATACGATAACTAAGTGGGAAATATAAAGCATTTTTCATTAATGTGGATTTGCAATTATGTTGGATAGTTTACTTCAGACCATATACATACGCAGATTTATGAGGGAGATGAGATGGAAGTGTCATACTGCTGAACGTTTATTTTTGTTATAAATCAAGAATATGATTCTTGGTGAATAAAGGAGTTCTGTGCTGAATTTCTTACGTCATGTAGTGTGATATACTCTTCCTTCCTGGAATCTAGCAAACAGCCTTTCCTGCCCTGCCACCCACCCCATTTTTAATGCTTTTCAATTAAAAACAGAGAAATCTATAGTGTGACCCACAGGAAAAAAGTGGAGGAAGAATAGCTCATATCATAGTCAATGTAAATATACGTAGGTACCCAGGGATTCCAAAACTAGACTGATAATCTGAATTTATTTTCTGTTTAAATATTAAAGCCAAAGGCTTAGTCCTGCACCCATTAACCTCTTAGGGAACTCTGTGACTGAATCAAGTAGGAGCAATACCCAGCCCAGTTTTCTCTGAACAGCTGTTTGCATGGTAATCAAACTTTCTAGCTACATGTTAGCAGTGGGTGTTGAAATTTGGATATTTTTTTTTTTATACTTACATTTTCTTTTAGAAGTTCTCAGCTTCTTGGGGGGGTGGATTTGTCATACAAGTTTACAGTTGATATCTCCTACATTCATTACTTTGTTTATTCAAAATCCTGATTTAAGGAGGCTGTAACATTTCCTTTATAAACTGTTACATAATACTATTTGGCGCACTGTCATAGAGAAGCAGTATTCAAAAAGGAACTAAAAATTAATTTTTGGATAGAGACATTTTGCAGTTTAGCAGCTGACGTGAAAACAAAATAGTAAAATGGAGGTTAATTTTCCAGAGGAAATAAAAATCCACAAGCAGATAAAAGAATCTATCTTTGAATATATGTCTTAAATACAACATTACTATAATATCTTTCTCCCCACTGACAAAAGAATGCAGTTTAATATTTATCCATAATTTTTTCTGTCTTATGCTCTCTTTGATAAAGCGTTGAATGAATGTAGTCATTGGTACACTGTTACCAAAATGTAACTGTAATCAGTTCCCTATTAGAAGCAAGGTTATTTCTTGTTTACATGTAACTTTGCTAGGAAATGTGAAAAAAAAGAACAAAAATGTTCTAAACAGCAAAGAAGTTTGAATTCTAGAGTATGTCTTTTCTTGCATAAGAGATATTTTTATTCAAACGCTTCTGTATATAAGATACACATGTGCGCATATGCACATGGTTTTATAGACATGGCTATGTGTTCATTTCTTTCCAGGAAGCCTCTACCTAACCTTTCTTTTCAGTCGTTGTTAGCTACTACTATTACAGAATTTAGAACCATACAATTTGTACATGTTGCATGATGATCTTCATTTGATTCCTTAATCGTATCTGCAGTTCACGTTTGCATTCTTCAACAGTTCACTGATCAGTAATTTATTTTCAGACTTGTGCATGCCAATTTTCGATGCGAGGTTCTAATCGAAGCTGGACCTAGCATTGTATATGACGTAATTTAAAATTAAAAAGTCATTATAAAGGGAGATTAATCTGAGGTAAAAAGCTTTTTTCTTCATTTTTTCCCCTTTTATTTCTGTCTGCTTAAATGACTGCCTTTAGATCTCAAGCACTTGTTGATAGCTCAGAAAGAGTCTTGCTTGCTGAAGAGATTGTTTTGTGTAATGTGAAATTACACAGACATATTACTAAAATATATCAAATTATAGTTCAAAACAGTGGTAGCATTCTTAATACTAAAGCTCACATTGGAGATTGAGCTAATCAAGTCTTTCACAATGTTGGCTGGTGAATGAGCTACAATGCATGAAGCTTATTACAGCTTTTCAATATATTTTTTTTCTATTTCTCTTGCAAGTTGTCTTTTTTTTTTTTTCCAAATTCTAACGGAATGCCTGTAAATGCAGTGTTTGTAACATCTAGTTAAGTTTTGACATACATCTATTCTAAGACACTTAATCTTTATAAGTACAAGAAAAGGATATTTCTTTACTGCTTTTTTTTTTATGGTGTTGAATAACAACTTGAAGACCTTAGTATTTATTTTCCTCTATGCCTGTGATTTCATACACCATTCCTCTCAAAACAAGTGTAATCCAACAACTCAGTGAATCACTGTCAGGAAATATTCTTTAGGACTGCTGTTCTTAAGATAGTCAATGGAAGCATAGCTTGTCATTGAAATCTTAATAGCATTAAAGGATTTGTAAGCAAACAGTTTTGTGTTGGCAGGGACAGGTGTTTGCTGATATAGCGGAAACATTAACAATTTTGTCGATAGTATCCACAGCCATATCACGTTGGACTACAGCTACCTTTGTACTGCTAATTAGAGTTATTTACTATAGGATTCCATCCCATTACTTGGATGACTAGATAGTAAGGACTGCTGTGGTAGCAGTGAACACTGCTTCTGAAATAATGATGTAATGATTGATTTAGTAAGCCATCTTGATCACTTAAAAGCTGGATTCCTACTCTGTAAGATCTGCTTTTCATTTCAATAGGTTCTGTCTGTGTGCACGCATGCACGGCTAGTTCCTTTATAAGACTTAAAAATATTTCATTTTCATAAATGAAATCTGTGATTCCTCAATCGTATCATTTCATTTCTTTGGTCAGAGATAAGTTTATGCAAAAACAATTCCTTCACTTCTTAAATGTGTATTTTTGACTGAGAACAATGTCTGGAAACACAGACGTTGCCAACTGATCCTTACTGAAACGGGTTCTAAAAAGTGAGATCGGCAAGCTGTTTTATGAGCTAGAACCATCAGTACCCTTCTTCTTGTCATACCTTCTGTCCGTGTGTGTGTGCATGTGTGTGACGTTCTAGCATTTATTTACACTTACTCAGTGGTGTCATTGACTTCTGAAGACCGGACAATCAGATTTTTTTTGTTGACATGGAGGTAGTGGAAGAAGTTCTTAGGAGGTTTCTCTTTTTTCTCAGCAGTCTTTCTTATCTGTCAGCAGCCGTTCATGATGCTGAAGCTTGTATCTGTAGTTTCTTTTTCTCTCATGCTTGCAGGCATGGATCTCTTCTCCAATTGCACAGAGGAATGTAAAGCACTGGGCCACTCAGATCGGTGCTGGATGCCTTCCTTTGTCCCATCCGATGGACGCCAAGCTGCAGATTACCGCAGCAATCTGCACGTACCTGGCATGGACTCCGTTCCAGACACTGAAGTGTTTGAAACACCAGAAGCCCAGCCGGGGGCAGAAAGGTCCTTCTCCACCTTCGGCAAAGAGAAGGCCCTTCACAACACTCTGGAGAGGAAGGAGTTGGATGGACTGCTGTCTAATACACGAGCGCCTTACAAACCACCATATTTGAGTAAGTACTATTCACAAGGCTGTATGAAAGTGTTCCCTTTGCGGGAATAAAAATGAGCTCTTTCTGCTATTCATAATAGGAATAATACAAACAAAATTTTAGAAGCAGTGGGGAAAAATGGCTTCCCTTGCGGTCAGGCACCACTGAGGAAGGCATCATTCAGTGCTTTTTAAAAAAGACAAGACCTTGATTCTTGTTAGTAAGACATGATTGTCAACTACAAAAGCATCAGATGATAGCATTAGTGGGGGAGTTACTCAAATTTGTTTTCTGATGCTGGATTATTTCCAAATTTTTCATGGTTAGGTTGGTTTAAAAATAGACAGGGTAACATTTTTTTAAGAAAAAAAATGAAAAAAAAAGTCAAATAGAAAGTCAAAATGAAAAAAAAAAGTCAACCCTTTCGTTGGTTTGATTTGGTTTGTTTTTTTTTTTCCTTTCAAATGTCCTAGGAGCTTCTCATTATTTTTTCCTCTTATCTTTTATATTGAGCAGTACCTTGATGATTATTATTTTAAACTAACTATTTACATAGTTAACATTAGGGGTTTGGAAGGAAGAAGATAAAACTTTTTACTTTCCATCTGATCATCTTTCAGCCTATGTAATATCAACTTCTGTCAGTGTTCCTCAGTGCCTTCTGTCTTGTTCCAAAATCTTATCTCTTCGGTCAACTTTTGACTGTGGTTTGGTGACGTAAGTGTCATAGATCTCAAAAAGACTTGTAATTTTGTAGAGTCTGAGACAGACGTAGAGCTCTTGAGTACTATGTTGATCTAATAGGTCTTTCTATTTAGTAGCCTTCTGTATTTTATTAGAGACTGTAATCTTCTTGACTTCAAGAATTTAACTTGATGCTTATCTCATCCAAATAAGCCAAAGACTTTGACATTGCAATCCTAACTCTTTTCAAAGCATCAGAAGTCTTTAAGAACAGCAGATCAGGAAGAAAAAAAAACAAATCAATGAATGTTATTCATTTATTTATTTTTATAAAGTATTTATCAGTTCTGAAAGGTGCTTCACTGGCAGTTTTGGAGTATGAAGATCTTTGCTACAGATCATTCTCAGCACAGGCAACACAGTTCTTTCATCCTAGTTAGTTCTGTCCGGGAATTTCAGTCTTTCAGAGAGGTCTTCTTACCATTTCAGTCTTCAGATTTGCTTTACCGAAAGCTTTTAAATTAGGGTACCAATTATGAGATGTGGAAGCCATTCCTAAAACAAAACAAAAAAAACAACAACAGCAACTAAAAAAACTGTCCTGAGGCAGTCAGCTAAAATGCCAGGTGTCGATCATCTGGTCATACTCTGAAGACCCATATGAAGTTTCACATAGCTACGATGTAATGACTCTACCGAACTGGTCTAAGCTGTAACTTAGCAATACTGATGTCATATCTATCACTTCAGTTAAAAAATTAAGGTTTTACAGCAGTCATGGTCCAACAACAACAGAGTTCTGATGCTGTATGTACATTATAATAGTGATTATATCTGGTGACATAATGTAATAATGATTTTCTTATTCATACTATAGGGATTTGAAATTTTGCTCAGCTAACATAAGTAGTTTTGTTGAATGTGTTTACATGTGGACATTGGTCCACATTTCATTGTTCCACATTTTACACTTTCCTGGTATAAGGGCATGAAGAATAGGAAGTAAAATGTTTAAAATAAACAATATAAATGAGTGGTATTATATAATCCACACTTGAGAATCCAGATTTAATTTTGCCTTTTTTCTTTGGATCTTGAAGCAGAAACTGCCAGAAAACAGTAATATTTATTTTCCCTTACTGAATAGTTTCTTTAGTAAAATTTTAGATTAAAATTATATAGTAAATAACAGGAGAAAAGAAAATAAAATGAGCCTAACAGTTGTAGCAGTGAGTAAATAATTCATTATTAATAATGTGTTCAATGAATAAGGCAAGAGGAATGTGTGAGGGGAAGTTGATTCAGGAAGGAACTTTAGCTGAGCCACTGAGTGACTACAACTTTAATAACATTTAAATTCAACTTCTTAACAAAAAAGATTGTATCAGAACAGTTTGTCAGTAGAACAATTTTTTCAAAGAAGTGATTAAAATGTATGAAACGAGACCCTCATGTTCAGCAAAAATGCTGTATAAAAAGTTTCAGCATGTATGAAAACAGCTGTATGTAAAAGAAAATGGCAGCAAAGAGGGAAAAGTATATTGAATGGTTCAAAAGGTATTTGAACTGGAAAAGGTATTAATTAAAATGATCTGTAAAGACCAGATGTTCTAGCTGGTAAATTTTAGGATGGAAAAGAAGAAAGGTGAGGAACTTCTTAGAGCAAATAGTGAAAGTCAGGAAATTATATACAGACAAGTTTTAGGATGTCAAATATAAGAAGTCTAGGAGAGAATTGGTGGGTCTCTCAAGCCACAGTTAGGACAGAGAGGGTAAACTGTTTCTTTGAAATTGTCTTCACAGGAGGAGGGAGAGATAGAGGGAGGGAGTAAGAAAGAAAGAAAGGCATTTTTAGGAAGCTGCCCATCCCAGGTAACCTGTTCAACTACTTGTTCAAGACTGCATCATGAAAGAGGATGTTGATGAAAACAACAATAGGAAGAAGCCAAGGGTTTATATGTTTCTTTAATAATCAGTTTTTAACAAAAGCTAGTGACCAAAGAAAGTCAGAAATTGTATTTATCATTTTTTTTTAAAGTACTAGAAAAAGTTGTAAATTTGAGACTGGTAAGAAACGTTAGCACAAGACATAAAATTGTGACTGGGGTTTTAAGAACAAGGTAGCTGGCATCTGTCCAGGAAAACGGCACAGAAAGATCGTCAATCTATTAGAATTTTGACAGAGTGGGTGAGAATTAATCAATACAGCATATCTGAACTGTCAAAAAAAGCCTTTAGCCTAGCTTCTGTGTAGTAGAAGAAGCTACTAAAGTAAGCAAGTGTTGTTGCAGGGAAAGCATTAGCAAATTTTGTGTCTGAGAGACAGAAAAAATTCATAAGGATAAATGGGACACTTTAGCAGAAGCAGAGTTCTCCTAGCATCTGTATGGAGATCCATGGACTTTAAAGCATTAATTTTCTAGAAAAGGAAATGAACATAAAAGGGACAGTATTTGCAGATGACATAAAATGATTTAGGTCAATCAGGTCTCTAATAGACTATGTATGTCCACATAATTCAGTGAAGCCTGAGCTTTTGAATTAGCTCGTTCTGTAAATGGAAGCTGCACAACAATGTCGTCACAGAGGAACAGCTGAGAGGACTTATTAGTTTGAGCTGTGCCACGAGTGCAGTGGGTACGGATGTGAACTGATAGCTCAACGTGGAGCTCTCACCGCCCCATTATGAGCCTGTTTGCTCAAGGCTGCATCTGCCTGGAGATCCCTGAACTGCGTTCTGATGGGCACCTTCAATGCTCAGCTTTAGAAAAGACAAACAAGGATGGCAATGCATGTTATGAGAAATTTGACCTCTTCTTGAGAAAAAAGACCGTGGAATGAGTCCCTGGAAAATGTCCCCCGATGTGCAGAGCCAGCAAGTAGGAATGAATTGTCAACTTGTAAAAAGGAATTGAACTGAAAATACACTAAGATAAACTATTACAAAAACATTACACAAACCATACCAATCTGTTGCTCTAGCCGGTCTATTCATTCCATAGAAATACATAGCATAATGGTGAAAATACTGAAAATATTTCTGTGCAAAGCCATATCAAAAGTTTAGCACTAATTAATTTAGACAAGCTATCATAGGGACATGAATTAAACAGGAGAGTGAATGAACACAGAGAAGTTAAGCTGGGCATCTCCATTTGCCATTTTCAGTTAAAAAAGAGCAACAAAACAATTGAGGAGCAAACATGTCATGAAATGGGAAGATAATACACATTTGATAAGTTGATACACATTTGACAGAAATGCTAGAGTAATCTGTCAAACTCATGGTTATGGGGGACAAATAAAGGGCTTTGTAGTGGAGAAGAGGCAAGTAAGAGGTCTGCTTGTTTGTTTTTTTGGGGCTTAGGTCATTGAATATTTAGGTCATCTATTACTTTGGGCAATGCCCTCAGGTGGGAACAGTATGATTAGCACCATTTCATTCATCTCACTAGTGTGTTGGTCTACAACTGATGATAAGTAGCTTTTAAATTATTTTCCTGTATTCTTTTTTTCCCTCCTGTAATTGTGGATTGTTCTAGACATGCATTTTTTAATAATAGTTTAGAGCTTTCCTAAAAGCTATGCACTGACATTTTTTAATGTATTTTTCTTCCTACTAAGAGGTTAGGATTTTTTAATATATGAAAATATTCAGGTATTGCCATAATACTTTAACTGTATATGTAGAAATGTTTATTTTGCTCTAGAAATTACTTTGGCATAGATTAATTTACTTTGTAAGCAAGTTAAAATAAGCTACATAAAGGCACAATTTACTGCACAGGATAATAGCATCCATGCCAGGAGATACTGTGGAATAACAGTTGTGATCCAAAGTAGCCCCCTAATCAACTCTGCAATATTTCCTACGTACATGCAAGCATCTTTGCATTCACTGCTGAAACTAGAAAATTATCATGGTAATAACTACACCATCAATGATGCCAACACCATCAATGTATTTTATGTATGAATCGGGATACTATCATGTTAGGTATGACGGGGAGAGAGAGGGAATTAAAAACTGATCCCTTTCCCAAAGAGACAGCAGCCTAAGTAAGGTAGCCTAAGTAGAAGAAACAAAATCACCTTCTTCGGCTAACCGTTTTGTATTGTGTCGCAGGGATACTCTATGCTACCTTTGATAGATGTACGTAGGTCTAGGTTTACAGAGACAAATAACTTGCATTAGTCTTGTTTGTATCATCCAAAATATTTAACAAAGCTTGTGTTCATCCTGTGTCTCTGTTTCTTAGCCTGGATAGCCATTGCTTCACTCTGCAGTAGAGGTGCAATGAAGGTCTGTGCACGATCAGGGAGATTGGGCTTGGGTCTGAGCAGAAGTGTAGAAAGTGTAGATGTAATCCGAGATTCTGGTTCTACAAAATCTTTGGCATCTGCTCGACTCATCGTATTCAAGTCAGCTAGGTTTACAAATAAAATTAAAAAGCTTTCAAAAAGTCTTTGCCCAGTTGAATTTAGGAATGGGACCATCAATTTATTTCAAATAATCTACTACAGAGATACCACAAAGAATGGTTTATCTTACAGTCATTATCCATCCCCCTGAATTAGACTAGAGCAAATGACATCGAGGACTAGATGAGAAAAATGTTCTTGTCTTTCCACTAGGACAAGATACGTCTCACAATCCTCTGATTGTTTTTCAAAGGAATAAAAAAAAGCACATGTAAAGATTTTGGGTGGGCATTTGACATCTTTAGGATCACAAAGGCTATTTCTGTGTGGCAGGACATGTAACACAATTTTCTGCTATTATTTAACATAAATATATAAAAGGAGTGTTAAGCAAGTCTTTGCTGTTTTGGAAAAGTTTCCCAAAAAAATAAGCAAATTACCATTTTGTACATTTAATATAATGGAAGAAGAATTTTCTTCTTATTTATTTGCATCTTATTGCTGGAAATCACAGCTGTGATAGACATTATAGCATTGCATTTGCATAAATGTAAATAACAGTTATTTTGATTGGAACACAAGTTTTTAAAATTATCAATCCTTTCTACATTTTTGTTTTTAAAAATTAGTCTATTTAATTTCTAATACAAATCAGATAATCTTGTGAGCCTGCTAGTCCCTTCACGAATACTGTTTTCAGTTTCCACATATTTGAAGTAAATATGCACATTAGTAAAAGCAAACAAATTATTAAAAAAAAATAAATTTTATTGTTATGAATGAGCAAATAACGGTATGTACACAGTGAAAGAGTTGTTTGGGAACAGTAGTTTCATGCTCAAAACTAATGTTAAAATTTTATCTTTCAACTTTAAATCTGACCTGCAATGCTGAATATCCTGCATATCCCATTACAGACAGTGGAACTCTTATCGTATATTGAGGAATTTATCTGCATGACAGGGTACAACTCTCATTTCTGCACAAATGAGAAAGATTTTCTCCATGCCGAGCTGCTCAGCAAAAATGGAGGCTGAGTTGAAAAGCCAACATGTAATGCTAATAAACCTAATTGTATACTTTTTATGCAGATAACTCTATCTGCAATGCTAAGAGATTTATTCGCTTATACCTAAAGTTTGCTAGTTCAAATACATCTCTATCAGGTAAATAAAGTTTACAAAAAAAACAAAACCTTTAAAAGGTAATATTAATTAAAATATAAACAGAGGAGTGCAAGACTGATGTGTTTTTAGTCATTATTGTAGGTACTGTGTGGTCTTGAATAAACCAGTTAAGATGATTCACTGTTCAATGATTATTGCATAACTTCTGAAAGGCATTTTTATCTTATGTTCATGACTGGTTTGAATTCTTCATCTGAATTTATTCCTCTTGCAGCTATCACTCAAAAGGAAGAACTCTTACAGGGTATTACAGCAATAATAGAAAGGAAATAGATAATTCAGAAAACAAAATTAGAAATTAATATATCAATATGCAAAGATAACTTGGCTGTAGCCCAGTAAAACCTACAAATTACTTTTTTTTTTTTTAAAAAAAAGATGAATGTAAGAATAAGAAATAAGCATTCTTTTAATTTTAAAGCACAGGTGTTAGCTGTTACATTTAAATGCTATTTGCTTAAGTCCTTTTATTTAACTGTGGTCTTAGAGCTCCCTGTGTTACTCAAAACGCTGATGGAAAAAAAGCACCAGTTATTTGGTTTACATAGCATCTTTTATCTAGGAGGACTGTAGAGCTCTTTGCATCTATAGTGCAGGAAAATGACTGAAGAAGGTTAAGGGAATTTAAATAACTTATTTGAAAGAAAATTCTACATTTGCTTTGTCCTAAAATATGTATCTATCCAACTTTTTTTCTTCTAATAGCTGTAGAAGTCTATATTTGCTAGTTCTGACTGGATCACATAGAAGTCTTGTATATTTAACTGTCTCAGACTTGTGCTATATTTATTCATTTATGTCAATTTTGAGAGTGCTTATGTCTGCTGTGAGTTATGCCATCTCTGGAAAGTTTGTTTTGTGTGGGTGTTTTGGTTTGTCTTTGTTTTGTTTGTTTGTTTTTTAAATAATTAAATTCTGTTTTCTGGATTCCTACTAGTTGAATATGGGAGAAACCAGCAGAAAAATTGTTTGAAACTTCAGGAGTTATTTTTGGGATTCTCATCTTTCAAATTTAAATCCTATCTCAAAAGTAATTTAGCCAGTTATGGACGTGAGTTTCTGTAGAAAGCAATGAGATGTTTGCAGTTACATTTTTCCGAGGCATTGAAGTTATTTATTTTTGATAGGCAAGTTCTTTTCAGTATGAATAAATGTTGCTCTTACATGCACAGACGTTAATGTGATGGTCAGGAGCTGGAGTATTGAATGTACTCCTAATCTTGTGTCTGCGTGCAGAAAAGTCTTTTCCTCTCTGCTTTCCTCTCTTACAAACTCCTTGGGCTATACAGCAGAGGAAATTATTCTTGTTTCACGCTCTTTTCCTGCACAAAATAAATTTTCTGCTTTCATTTCCACTGCCTTAATTTTAGAGGGTATCCCTTCCTAATTTTTTCTTGACAAAAGGACAAAAAATAGGGAAAGCCATTTAAAGAATGAAACAAATAGGAAAAGAAGGGACAGCATCTATCGTGTTTGAACAAGCACACTATAGGGATCAGTGTTGCCATTTTTCTGGCAAGCCTGTAAACAGCTCTATTTGTACGCTAGGCACTGAGAATCCACAGTTTCAGGCGAGCAGTAAGATGACTGCTGCTGGGAAGTACCTGTCAATGTATTTAATTTGTTTTAGAAACGTGGTATGGCAAAGTCAGAAGAGTGAAAAATTACATATTTGGTACCTTCTTGTAAGACTTTTTAACTTCTATACCTAGTAAATTTCTGGAAGAACTAAATATCATGAATAATAAGCAATGTGGTTTCACTAAAAATTCAAACTGCTAAAATAATTTAATCTCTTTCTTTGATAGGATAATAGTCCTTATTGGTTGAAGAAAATATTGTGGACATGGTGAACTTGATTCCTAAGTTCTGCCTGAAATTTATGTGCATAGATGAGTTGCAAGAGTATATCAATCATTTCTTGCATACACATGAATCTTTTACATGTGTAAATGGTATTATACTACGTGGTATTTTCACAGGAGTGATTTGGTTAGAAAAAATGGTTGCAGACTAGATTCACTAAGGAAGCTATAGGGATGATGGACTCCTGTTTTAGCAAGTGACCTGAGTTCCCTGACTTTATTTTTTCACCTTCAGCATCATGTTTACATTCAGAACTGGAAAAGGACTTATTACGAAACTGCTTAAATACAACTTTTCTTTATTCGTAAGGAATTTTATATATGCTGATATTGTGGATTCATCTTATGTCAGAGTAACATTCTGTCACTGTCACTTTCTTAGTTGCCTATTTGTGCTTTAATTTGGCATCCATCTATTCTCAAATTGGCATTTAAGTGACAATCGAATGTAGCTGCATATAGCAGTGGTATTGATGCGGAGTAAGATCTGAAAAAATTCTTGCTCACAAACAAATGCAGGAATAACGTTTTTCTGCTACTTGAGATAAAGTGTTGTGGTCTTGTATTTGCAGTATATTTGATGTCCAGTATGGCTTATTGCTTCTAATTAATTAAAACAGGATCCTTCCCAACTGGGATGTTACGGTTGATACCCTTGCACCCTCTGCAGTGCCTTTGGCCTGTGTCAACTAGCTCTCTTCCCTAACAAGTCCTGGGCATGGTGTGTGTGAGAATGAGGGCCAGGGACCATTCCTGAAAGCAGATTGAATGTGATCACAGTATATAGCCCCCATATATGACTGAGAAGTTTTAATAATGTGGACATAAATCATTCTGTTCTAGTGGTACTGTAACAAAGAATAGTCAAGGGCACATTGCATTAAAGGCTAGAAACTGTGCCAATATGTCTTTTTGAATAAGAGAAGTTTTGAAAGGATTGCAAGAAGTTTATATGATGTACTTAAATATATTATCTTGGCAAACTGGGAAGAACTCTGAAATCTAAGTGCTACTCATGAAAGACAGCGTAAAGTACTGTGCTTAGTTCAATGGGAAATAAAACGTTCACAAAAAGAGAGGGGATGTACCTGCCAAATCCTACTACTACCAGGCGAGAGAGGTGGTAGAAAAAACATAATGGCAAAGATAAATTAGATAGGAATACAGTGTGATGCTGATGTAACACTGTAATGCATGTTACCTAGTGTCAGAACAAGTAAATTTAATTATTTCAGGCACAATTCAATGTGATTAATTTAGGCACCTCTGAAGGCCACCAAATTGCAACTTATATATACATATATATACATATGTCTGCTTTTCACTTGAATCTATAGGGAATGTAGGCACTTAAGAGCAATTTAGAAGGACTGGGTCATATCCCTCTTCTTCTTCCCAGGGCACTGAAAATTTTAAGTCTCGTTGTAGTCAACATTCAGTGTATTCTGCATTGTTTAACTCTCAAACTGACATGCTCATTTTCAGGCTTGTCAGCTTAAAGACGTTTTAGTGTAGATTTCAGGAGAGTACAATAAAATGTTGAGTTCTGAAAAAAAATGGAGGAAGGAGAAAAGATTTGAGGAGAAGTGATAGTTGCATACAAATACATAAGCAAATCTTTTTTTTTTTTTTTAAAAAAAAAAAAAAGGAATCAAATACTGGTATTACTAAGGACAGTACCAAAATTATTAGGTTAAAGTGAATTGGGAAGAAAGTTAATCTGCTATGAGAACACATATGCAATTAGAATGAGTTGATGGAGAATCTTCTTAGGGAATTTGTATGACATACATCATAAATAATTTAGGAGTTACTTAATTCGTCCTAATACAATACATAATTATAATAACTCTTAAAAATGAAATGTTCCATGATTCTCTGACTGCAAGGTGATGTCATGTATCATCTTTAGTGTTTTCAGGTGGATAATACAGTTGTAATAATGTAGAAAGATGAAGAGGCTTTCTTGTTCTTACTCTGTCTTGTGCAAAAACTGACTTTGGTGTCTCTATGGTACATTATAGAATATACCTTAGCACTTTCTATACTGCATTGTAGTAACTAAAAAGCATTGTTTTGGCAGTAAATAACGGCAAACAGAGATAAATCAAATCTGATGTGTACTATGTCACTGGGCTGTTCCTAGCAGTGAAAAAAAATTGTCAGCATTTAGCACAGAAAATAAAGTAAAAACATCTTATGTGCCACAGAACATTGATGACAAAAAACATTACTTGATTCAAAAGAAAATCCCTAATCACATGGTTAATATAATGTATATGTCGATTAAGGTCAGTGCTTAAACTTAAGCCTATTTCTGAGGATAGTGCTAAACATTCTTTTATGTGAATAGGGACTTGAATACCTATTCTTAAGAACTGTAGTGCTTTTTTTTTTTTTTTTTTTTTTTTAAATTCCAGAGACTCAGCTGAGTCCAGGTAGAATATAAATCTCAGGGCACTCAATAGCACCAAAGAAACATTTCAATGACTGTCATGAAGTGTCAAAAATTGTATCAAGAAGCCTGTTTGTCATACCAAAATATTCACAAAGACATGTTCAAAGAACTCCTGGTGGTGTCAGCATACTTCCAGAAGTACGTGGGCACCAAAGATCAGAAACATCTTAAAAATAGGAAAATAATTTTACTAAGCATGTATTTTCAGATCTTGAAATGAAGCTAATGGAAGTGGCAATGTGCATCAGTCAGAAATTTGGTCATTAAACTTTTTCCAAAAAAAAAAAAAAAAAAGAATGGTAATTTGTTTAAGTTGTTGATAGAGAATTCAATACTATGTTCAAATTTGAAAAGTAACACTTGTATTTAAGTGCAAAGGACGAAACCCTTTCCCCCTTTTCATGGAAAAGATAACATTATTTGTCATATTCACTAGATTATGGTCAATGCAGTATCCACCACTGTCAAATTTGACTTGGCTGGGAATCAGCATCTGTTGAAGTGATTTAAATGAATATGGGCAGGGAAATGTATAATGCATTTAATGCAAGACAAAAGGAAGGACAATCTGTGTGGTCACATTGCTTACTAAATGTGAAAGATAGCTCTTTGGCATAATCATCTTTGTTCCAGAAGTAAAGACAAATTCTCGAAGGATAGATTTCAATGGGCTGTGGAGTGTGCTTACTTAAATAAAGGCAAGTCTCTTTCTAGCAAAGATTCACTGCAACAATTGCTAAACTCTTGCATCTTGGCCTACTTCATTTATTCACAGCCTGAAGACCTAATACTCACAATTTATTTTGATTTGGGGTGAAATCTGGGTAATTGTGCATGTCAGTCCAAATGCTGCTAGTTTATTTTAGAAACTATTTATATTTTGTGTTTTGCAGATCCCATAAAGAGTATTTCAGTCATGAGTCTTTATTAGAGACAAATTCTGCATACATGTTTGCATGCGGGAGCTTCTTCTGCCTTGCCGATCTATCAGATGTCAGTAATGGCCAGACAGAAAGTGGCCTCATTCTTGGCTACCTCCCGTGTAGGTCTTTAAGAGTCTTCAGGCCTATCACGTATTTTACATATGCATGTATACGTAAGCACATAAACAATGGCCACTAGAACCAACTGACTCACTGACATTAGGGCAGAGTTGGCCTTTTTTTCTTTTAAGGTACAAAAGTAAGTATGTTCCATCTTACTTTTTTCAACTATTTGATATAATGCAGAGTTAATAAAAGCACAAAATGGGTAAAATGTAACATGGGCATCTAGAACACCAGCTATTTTGTGCAAGAGTGCTCTACAGAGTGCATAGGTATGAAGCACATAATCTCTTAACTAAGGATTCGATAGAGAAAAAAAAAAGACTAATTCATGAGGAAAAGATATCTGATAAAATAATTATTTTCATATTTGTGTACCAAAGTACAATTGGACTGGTTAAGTCAATCTCTTATAATGCCATTAATGGAGTCTTCATAAATTTTATTAGCAATGCTTTAAAATACTTCTTTGAGTAATAGTTGATTTAAAAGAAAAAAGACTTTATGGATTGCAAAAGATACTGAATTGAGACCTGCAATGACTGGAATACTTTTTTATCCACAGAACGTGGGTGGCAGCAGAGTAATCTTCCCCATCCTACATCCCCCAGCCCCAGCCGTGTGTCTCACCCTTTACCTGGATACACCACTACAAAGGGTGAGGGAGCTATAGTAGTTACTCTGCATTCCCGTTCACTTGTTGACCTCTTTCCAAAAATGTGGTTGCTGATAACTAAATTAGAGCTCCACTGAAACAGCCAGGTTGTTTTGTATAGGATACCTTCTACCACTACTTAAATTGTGTTCTCTATTCAGTTGGGCTGAGTCAGAACAGGAATGTTGAATTTGCAGCCTGTTGCTTGTCACTAGTATTTTCCACTCCTGGCTCTGTCAATGCCAGTGGGACTTAGTGAAGGGCAATATTTCATCTGATATAATTAACATATAGACAGTAAGGCAAACCATAAAAATATGAAGAAAGTCAAAGTTAATGCAAATTTAAAACTGACATTGCCATAATGTATCTGAGGTAATTAATTGCTTTAAAAATTATTGTTCAAGCGCAAGGTACTTGCTGTACAGCCTGAGTAGCTGGGCTGTTTCTAAGTGGAATACAAGGAGATTACAGCCTTCTGTAATCTCTGTATCAGTTGCATGGGGGCCTCCTGATCTGCATAAACATGACATTGTGAGGCACACATTTTATGCAGAGGACCCAAAAGCGCAAAAATGCATTGAGCGCTTGCATAGAAGCCTATCTGAGCACCCACAGGAAGTTAAATAGCACTTGGTTATTGTGCTAGCTTAGAGGATTAGGATCTGCAATAGCAAGAAGACAGTTTACGTACTGTTTTTCCCCCTACTCTCCAGTTGCATAGCTTTTTTTTTTTAAAGAGGACTTTTCTAGGTTGAAGTGTCATCTTTCTCCTGTGTGGAGGGGGATCAGTAATGTTTTCATAACAGCAGCAGCATATATGGCATTCCATACCCTTTGGAGATTTTATTAGCTAGGGATTCATTGGGATCTTTAGACTGTTGGCACTTGGGGGAACTCTGCAGTCATTCTGTTACTGCAGATATCATACTGTAGGACATTATGGAGCTTCTAAATATAGTACAGAGAAAGTGACAATAGTTATAAAAGGTACAGCATGTGTCTTCTTTTGCTGCTTGGGTTGCCAGCAGTGGAGGGAAGCAGTGGGCCTTCTCTCTGTTCTAGTTAGATTAGCTAGCAATGCTAAGCAGGAAAACTCTTTTATTCAGAGAGTTTGAAGGTCTTCCAAGTACAAACAATCCCTTTTAGGGATTGCCAGAAGAGGAAATGTATATAACTGTATTCATGGCTGTATGGCTGTAAGTAGTCTGACATCAAGTTTGGATGCAATAGGATGATTCACAACAGAGTGGAAGGAAGATATATTTATAAGGGCTTTACAGTATCTTCTGTTTGTTTCTGATCCATAAGCTAGGAATAATCATTGCATATTTTATTTTCTATTTTCTGTTTCTTACGTTAGTGTTTTTCATTTCTTTTTCTGTTCATCTACCACTGATCTCTTTACATGTCTTCTGTCATCAGCCTGCACAGAACTAGCTCACCGCTGAGACTTACTAATGCGTATGGAGGGACAATTGAATCTTAATGTATTTTTGCTGTGTTCTATTTCCTGTTTTTATTGAAATTCCATACAAATTTTATGCATTAAGCATTCTTACTGTAACTCTCAAAACCTTTGTTAAGGTCTTTGGAGAAGAATCAATAGTCAGTACAGCATAAATCGCGTACCCTAAGAATTTTAATTGGAATGCTTGTGATTATTTAATCATCTTGTTCGCCTCAAACGCTGTTAGAATATATTAAAAAAAAAAAGTGTAATTACATTAATGGAATTAGGAAACAGCTCATCATTAAAACCCTTTTTCTAACATCCATACTCGCACAGACTTGAAGCTTCCCTATGCACTTGGTTTGAGAGTTTGCAACAGCAAAGAAAATAGAGATGAAAGAGAGAGCTGGGATCTCAGAGGAGAATTAGGCACCAGAAATTATGGTGTTCTTGTTCCAGCTCTTACACTGACTCTGATACTTCCATTTCTATAGCGTTTGCCATCTCTGGATCTCAAAGTGGATTATAAAGAATAGTGATTTAAACCTTCCTGCACCTCTAGGAGATAGGTAAGCAATATTATTCCCATTTTACAGATGGAGAAATTGTGATACAGAGAGGCTTAGTGTTTCTTCTTCAGGTTTACTTATGAGCACACATGCATGCACACACACAGAACCAGAAATAGACCAGAACTTTTATTGCCCTCTGTTTTAAGTGAAGTCCATCCTCCTTTCCATTTAACCTCTCTGACTTATATTCCCCATCTGTAAAAAGACGGAAACTGGTATAGGCATGGAGAGATTTTCTTGCACATAAATTTCTGAGCAAACACAGAAAAAAAAAACCACAGAGGACAAAACTCACTCTCGAAATCCAACGCATTTCGTGTGTTGGCAGAAGATATGTTAGGTTTTGGGTCAAGTGCTTTTGTAGGTGGGGAGAGCGCTGGTGTTCTGCACCCTGAGAAGTAAAATTTAGTTATTTTTATAAAATGGCTTGATTATTTTGTAATATAAGCACATTAATAAAAGTTTAAAGTTTTAAAAATGTACTGGCAAAATATTAAACCCATCAAGTAGCTCAGTCTCTGTGTTATCCGAAAGAAAATCCTAGACAAACTGATTTTTCTGTGTACCTCAGGTGCCAGGTCAGTAACCCCAATGCGCTGTGGCAGGCAGGAAGAGAAGGAGAGTAGTGCTGCATGAGAGCAGCAGTGGCTGTGCTGCATGTCTGTGTACACAGATCCCGTGAGAGTCCTACTGTGCCTGTACTGCAGTATGAGGTCCTCAGTGGCAGACAGCAATCTAGATACTCTGCTTACCTATTTACAAGAGAAGTGAGATTACTAATGAGCTTTTGGAGAAAGCGTTGAAGATCAAATATAGATCTTGTTACTGCTGTTACTATTACCAGAGTTATTGTCTCTTGTTATATTTTAAAAATATACTTATAAAATTGTCTATAAACTTGATTGGTCTGATCATATACAGCAGCAAAAGGTCATGAAGGTTCTGTCTCATTAATCTTAACCAGTGTTAACAAAATCTTGCAGGAGCTTTTAAAAATCCTTTCACATTCTGCTACTAATTTGCTACAGAATTGAAACATCGAGACCAGAATATATTAGTTGTTTTAATTTTACTGTTAATAACACATCTGGCAGGTGTCTGTATATTGAACAAATAGCTTAAAAATAAATGTTCGTCACATTTTTCTGCATGCATCCTATGGGATAGGCAGGCTAGATGAAACAACCACACAACACCCATGTTAACATTTCCTGTAAGTAATCCAACTTCATTGTGATACAGTAGATAAATTGCATATATTTATTGGTGAATGTGTGTATATATAGTGAATAATATGGCTAATGTATATTTTTGTTAAATGGAACGGAGACTGGATATATTTGTGTAGTTTGCATGCAAGCATCAATGTGTATATATGGATGACTTAGTTCAAGGATTCATTACGAAGTTAGGATTCCTTTTATTTTAGTTGTAACACTTCATGGCCAGAAATATACTGAATTTCAGGTAGAGAATTTGGTTGATTTGGAGCTAAGGTAAAAGCTGATTTTATCATTGCAGCTTTCCTAAATAATAATAATGATGATGATGAAGACGATGGTGATAGCAGTAATAACAATACTTCAGCAAGCGAGCCAGTTCCTTGTCTCGACTTCATGTGTAACTGAGATCAGAATTTAACCCAGGGTCTTTCTGAATGCTAGTACAAATCATTTGTTACCTTTGCTCCCAATTACAGTTAAAATAGCCAGTGTCTTGAGGTAATATAGCTAGCACAGCTGGTGGATTAGCTGGTGGGTTTGCTAATGCATTGACCTTCTTCATCTATGTAACATGAGTTAATTTTCAGGCTGACAGTAAATGCTGAAATTTGAATTGTAGCACTAATGCACCGTTTTTTCATCTCTCTGTCAAACCAGACTAAAGGGTCATTTGGTGATGAGGATAATGGTTCACTTTGAAAGGGAAGGAAAACCGGCTTCTGAATCTGGGGGATTCTAGATCTTGCTTCAAATAACAAGATGAACTAGGAAAAAATAGGCTTGGAAATTCCAGTAGTATTGAACCTGCGAGTCTGACTATTTGCCGTGTTCTTGTACTGGTGCTGCATAGGCACACTGGAATGCTTGCCCTGACATGTTAGACAGAATAATAAAACAGCATGTGAAGTTTGGTTTTCAGACTATCAAGCCTCAAAAAGACTTTTCTCTGAAAAGTGAATCAACGTTAAACTGTTTGCTACAATGGGAACATTAAGCGGCAGTTTGTGACAAGTTTTGATTGTTTCTCTACACTCTAAGAAATACTAAACCTAAGAACTGTTGGAGACTGACTTTTTTCCTTTTTCTCTCAGAAGTGTCTTTTTTTCTTTTCTGCAGCACGGAAAAGGATATGCTAGTCACTTCTACAGGACTTACCTGAAGCAGCATGATTTGCACAAAAGTCGACCAACAAAAAGCATCAACTTTCAACTTCATTATCTTGGCCATCCAGTTCTGTCTAACTGAAGGATTTGTGTGCTGTTGGAGACATCATGGCCAACAATAGGACCTAATTGCTCTCAGCAGGCCTGAGAAATGAGTTGAAATGTGTAGAACTGTAGAAACTTTAGAGGCAACTGATCTTGCCTCTCTGATCAGTGTGTGCCTGTTTACAGCACTATATATCTTTCTCTCTCCAAAATGTCACTGAGCCCTTTAGATGTTTATATTCACCACAAGAAGCCAATCGTACAGATAAAAAAAATGTGCATTATAAATGCAATATCACTGTTTTAAACTTGACTGTTTTATATTATTTTTGTGTGATCAAGTGTTCCCCAAACTATTCCAACTTTACAAGAGAGATTGTGATCATGTTCTTTTCACCCGTGGGTCTCAAAAATGTTGTTAATCTGAGGACCCACAAAATTATCAAAGACATTCTGTAGTTTATACACCGTGTTGCAAAGTGTTTACTGTACTATTTCAAAGCTTCTAAATAAATATAAAATATATATATATTATATTATATATAATTTTCCGAAAAATGTGGTACAACTTAGTTGATTTTTAAATGGATTCATACAGTCTACACCATACACTAAAGTGAGAAGGTAATTCAGGGTTCCTAAGCTATCCTTGCTAAAAACAAAAATAAAATAAACCTTTAATAGTACTTCCCCAATATTCGTATTTTGGTCAATCCTGTTTTTCTTGTTTTAAAAAAAAAAAGCTGTAAGCAACAACATTTTGTCTAAAAGTTGTAATGATTTTTCAATGCCAAAGATGCAGCTGTCAATATTACCAGAATGAGCGCTATGTACTATCAGAGGTATAAATCACTCTCCATTATTTTGATTATATTTCTGTGGTTTTTAATTTGGAATCACAAAATCTTTTATAAGGCTCTATAAACTCACCTGTATATGTTGTTAAAAAGAACACTGGGTGTCTGTACATTTTGCAATGTAAAATATAATGTAAGTGAAGTTAAGTATTTTAAGAAAATCATCCCAAACTCATAAATATACATACATACATACACACACACACACAAAAGCGCACATCCCTCTGACATAGTTTTGTGAAATTATACAAATATATTGCATAAAAATATTTCTCTTGTGGCTAGGAATAGTTATTGATAGAATTCAAATTACAAAGGCAACGTACATGCCAAACTATTGACTCTTTTATCACAAGGGAGGTTTGAAATTAGGAACATGGCACATTCTTAGCTGACCCTTCTCCCACGGGAGTTTAAAAGGGGTTGGCTACCATCTCTGTTGGGAAAAGGATTAAGCCCTTGCATATAACCTTTATGTTCTGTAACAATTATATGGTTTGAAATGTTATCTTAGAGCATTTCTTTTCTATGAAATATTGAAAATGGTAAACTTTCAAAGGTAAAGTTACAAATTACGTCCATGTCCATGGAGCTTAAGTACCATTTACTAAATGTAAAAATCTAGTAAAATGTTTTTTCCTTTTTTTTCCCTTTTTTTTTGTATTGTGTTTTTTTCCCTGCTGTATCTTAGTATCTGTCAAATATTGAAAACAAATGATACAACACTGTATTTTCAAACAACGTCTAGCCAAATTTGAACAAATGCCTAGGGACAATCCAGTATTAAGACAACAAAAAAAGCTCTCATTGATTGCAGTTGAATTTGGATCATGCTGTTATGTACGAATTCTGATATCCCCACCAGTGCTACCACAGGATGAATGTGTGAGAAGCAGATTTTAGCCACTACTATGTGGTTATTGAGTCTGGTTTTCTTCCTTTTGTCGTTATTTTTGTTTGTTTGTTTATAATGCCAGTTTCTAGAAGCTAGATAAATCATTCGTATGGAAACCATCCAGCTAAGGATCCAAACAAGACTCCTGATCAATTTGTGGGAGCTCTCTGTTCAAACAGCTGGACTGAGCTCTGGAGTTAATTTCACTACTCTTAGCAAAATATGCTTATTAAACACTTTTAATGCATATTTCTAGCACATTTGTATAACTATAAACTATTTTGGGGATCCTTTTAAAAATGAATATGTCATAGAAAACACACATACAACCAAGTGCCAAGAATGGCTATTGATTTGAGCAAACAATAACAGTGGAATGTTTCTCTAGCTGTAGGTAGTGGGGCTTTTAGTCACCTACATGCCTTGTTAGTTTTATGAAGAACAGCAATGAATTTTTTGACATATCTTTCACTTAAAGCATGTAAATTGTTGCTTCTGCTTTAAAAGCAAGTCTTTATCCTCCATGGAACTGTTTTTTCCTTATTTCCAAGTATCTGTTCAATTGTAGACGTATACTGTAATGTTTATTTTCAGTCTTTGGGAAGGAAAAAAATATTTTGTTTTCTTTTTCATAGTGAAGTATTTTTGTTTGATAAAACTGCCTTCACGTTTGCATACATTTTTTTTCTGAAAGACTTAACCATATAAAACCATGTCATTCATTTCCATAACTGAACTCCTTCAGTGACCTATGTATGTAATATACACATCTTTACATGGCTCTTTTTTTTTCTTTTATTTTCTTTTTTAATTTATGTTAGATAATAGAGACTTTGGTCCATGTATACACGGACATCCTTCTGAGTTCATTGGGAGAGTCTCAGAGGGAGTAACGATAGGATACAGAACTGCTGAGGAACAGAAAGTTTTGAAGTACTACATCTTGGGCTCCTGAAATATTTAGACTTTTGCTGATTTCCCTAGATCACTGTGAATTTCAGTATGGTAACATTTGATGACATGAGGTTTAGGCCATATTAGAAAACAGTACTTAGCTGTCATGTCCCAAGAGAAGTTCTGAGAAGTGCGTATGTCAGGAGAGGTTCAATCTCTTCCCCAATTATATGTTTTAGTGGGGAAGATACCTGATGCATCTAGCCACTTCCCACTGAAATTGAATTGTTCAGCATCTCCATATATTTCATCTGTCATGCTACTAGGTGCCTATCTGCAATGATAGGTATGTAAATGCCTTTAAACGTTAGCCTTTTGTATTTGCCTCTTCCTGGAAGCGTATGTGATACAAATGTCTAAGGACTCTGATTTGCATATCGGACAAAAAGCAAACTGAACTAGTGGGAAAATATTTAGATTGAATATTACAGAGGAATATCTATATCCATAAGGAAGGTTCTGAAACTGCCTTCATTAAAGGATTTCATGAATATTTCAAAAAATACCTGTCAGGGATGATGTAAGTGTACTTAAACTTGCCTCAAAGAAAAGGCATGGACTAGCTTCTCAGTCTTGTCATTCCATAATTTTCCTAGTAGGGCATACTGAGCTTCGGATGATGTTATCTGTACACAGCTGTAGGAATAAGGACAGTCTATCCTTCAATTAGGTATCAGAAGCAATATTTAATGTTTAAATTTGCATAAAATTTATGAACATAATAGAACAAGCTGTCTGTGTGATGAACTTCCTTTGTCGTAAATTAGAGTTTCAGCACAGGACAGTGTTTTATAAAGGTAAACAAAATTAAATCAGATATGCTTTGTTTTGTTTTATTTTGAATTCCTGGTTTAGATATGTAGCAATGGATATCTAAGCAACTTGCCTGTTCAATTTCTTCCAAACCAGTCTTTAGTTTCTTCCAGACTGATTATTCCAAAACTGAGAAATACTAAAATATTTCACTGCTTGAAATAAAATTTGGGGTATTTAGTGTAGGTTTTTACTAAGCTGCCTACTAAGAGAAAAATAAACATTAAAAAAGTATTTCCAATAATATATTCTCAGCTGATTTGAACAAGGTGTAGTGATTTTTCAACAGTATTGTTGCAAAACTAAGTGGAATGACAGTGCACAGATATATATAATTTGTAAAGATTATGCTTCCTGCATTATAGTCACTATATATGTGTGTGTTGGGGGAGTATGTGTGTGTATATGTAATGATAGTTCAAAATCTGGTAAATTGCCACTGGATTTTTTTCTTACAGGAGTACACTCTTATCAGTAAATGCAAAGAGAAGGGTAGAAACACATTTATGATATTAGAAAATTAGACTTGTCCCTTAGTGTAGAATGGAGTTTTGTATTCAGTATTTGAATTCAGCCCCCTCTTCATGCATTATACCCACAATCAAACATACAATTCAGCATTTGACTTTAAAAATTTTACCTGCTCATAGTAGACTTTTTTTTTTGTCCTTTAAAGTACTATCATTCCTCAGGGTAAAAGGTGGATAAATAGATAGTCTTCCTAGGCTGATAAATTGTCATTGCAATTTTGCAAGGCTGTTAAATATTTATATGTCTTGTATGGAGAAAGCTGATCATATCCTGCCATTGTTCCTTGTTCAAGTCTTGAGTTCTATGGCATTGGGACTTTTTAATTAAAATCTGTACAAAGGTGTAGGGGCCAAAATGAGCATCTTTGATATGCATTTAGTCATAGCAGTTTGACTGCAAAGCATTAGCATCAGATCTCTACGAAGAACAGAAAGTTGTTCATTCTATTTGAAGTAAAGTAAAAGGCAGCCAGTAAGACTTTATTATTATGTTATGCTATGGGAAATTCTGAAACAATTAAGTCCGTTGCACTGATCCCTACAATCAGAGCTCAAATTTGTCTTAAAGAACTCCTTCACTTTTTTTGTCTCTAATCTGCTAATCTGTCTTGATATGAAACGGATACATATATACAAACAAATACAAACATCCATTAAAATCCATTGCTAAGCATATGTGTTTTTGTAGATATCCTCATATGTAAGAAATGAGCAAGAACTAACTTGGACAGCTTTCTTGAATTGAAACTGTTTTTGAAGTTGAATTTGTTAATAAAGTTCATGATATTGTATGTTGGCTGAGACATCAGGAAAAATGAAGTCTATGTGGGTGTAGTTCTCCAGAAGGCAAATGCTTCATTTAGGAAGCATCCTGTCAAAAATGTAAAAATGTGAGTGCTGGAAATCTTGCTGAGTCAAGATGAAACATACTGTGCTAAAACTTTCTCGTTCTCTGTGTCAGCACTGATTAAAATGTCCTCTGGATGTTAACCACTGTAGTCATTCTGAAGATACCAAAAATGGCAAACAGGGTTCAGATAATGTTTACCAATCTTACTGAAGAGAGACGAAGACAAAAAGGTGAATATGTATTAGAATATTTATTTATATTTTATATTATATTATACAGTAGGGAAAATTCAGTTAAGCCAAGCAATTAATGAAACAGTATGCTTCCGAATACGTGCATTTCAAAGATTAAAGTTCGCCTCATGGTCAGCTTAAAAGCATATTTTGGATAACTCATCTTTGAGTTGCACTAAGAACGAAGAGTAATGTATTGTATAACAATGCCTTATGAGAACATGATAAAGTGAATGTAACCATAACAACCTTAAGTTTTAGAAGTCTTGGATTCAAACATTCAGGTTGCAAAACTGAACTGTATTTTATATGCATCAGAGCCTAATTCCATTAAAGGCAATGGTCCAAGCTGCAGTGATTTGAAGGAGAGCAAAAGGAAGTTCTCATTTCTTTCATTATGCACATGCATTTTTAAGCAAGAACATCTTGCAATAAAATTATTTCACACCAAAAAAAAAATGGGAAACTTCACTAGCTCTGCTTTTAAGAAGCTGTGCAATCAAGTTCTGAAATTCGGATGTTGCTATATGTCAGTTTAAAACAGACATCTTTCTAGTGATTTTATCTTAAAGCAAAATAATGAAATATGTTAAATGACATCTCTGTTCAGATTTCCTGAGAAGACCGAAACAAAAATGCAGTCCTAACAAGATATATTCATGTTTTTAAAATGCAAATGGGCAAAGAATTAAAAAATCATTGAACCAGAGTATTCTCACACCGCCAAACCTGGTGGTTGAAAATGTGAACAAAGCAAGCAAAGAAAATACCAACCCCAACAAGTAATGTTTCCAAAAGTTTTGCTTTGGAAGGTAACAAATTTCCTAATCACATCATCTCCTTTCAGGCCTAGACTGAAAGATGTTTCCTATCAACTTTTCTGGTCTGACTTTTACTTGGGGTATAGACATAGCCTACTGGAGGGTCTCCGTGTGTGTGGACAGGTGGGGGTATTCCTGTTCAATGAGAATAAAACAGAAAAAAAAAAAAGAGCTAAATGAACCCTAATGTCAAAACTAAATATTAATTCCACCTCCATCACTACAGCTATTTTACATATGTATCAGATTAATTTAGAGCAGGAACTTTATGGGATGCTGACAGAAGACCAGTGGTGTGGGACTGTTCCACCATGAAGACAGAGAGTGCTCAGTTTTTCCTAGTCTCACAGATGACATTAATTGGTACTTAAATAGTGCTTTGTTCAGGAACATAAATATCATGAAAGAGAAAGATTTCACCATGAGAGCAATATATTTGTTGTGGCTTATGCTATCTGCAAAAAAAATGATGAATGCAAGCAAACATTATCCTGCTCAAAGCCCTGAAGATGAGGCTAAATGATGCCCTTGGAGCTCACAGCCATTCAGTTTTTGTTAGAGGTTTGGTTTGATTTATATTCTGACTGGCAACAAAGAAAGAAGCCAGAGAGTAAGTGCTGGAACTAGAAGATAGTTAATTAATACAGTCTGGGGAGAAAATGCAGTATACCTTGTATTGATATAATTAAACCTCACTGAGCTTCTGGAAAAAAAAAAATCTGTTAAAAAATAAAATTAAAAAAATAAGCAACAAAAAACAGCTCCTTGATACTCCATGTACACATCTAAATTAAAACAGTCACAGCTGAGTTGAAAAATAGCTGCAGGTGATATATCATAGTCTTTCTTACACTATTGCCAGGGAGCAGCGGGGGGCCAGCCCCCAGCACCGGGCACCTCCTGGGGGACAGGGATGAGCTGGGGCCTGGGGGCAGGAGTCGGGATCAGGCCCAATGAGGGGGATAGAGGTCAGAGAAGCATATAGAAACTTACATTAAGCTTGCTGTGTTTAAATTTGCTTTTTGAATTGCTCTTGTCAGGTCTTGTGTTTCAGTCTCAGGTTTATTTCATTTTATGTAGTAAATCTGATCCAAGAAGTAGCACTTACACTAGGAAAAAGCAGGAATTTTACCATTTTCCTTTTTACCTAACTCATTTCCAGACCTCCACTGTTCAGCAATAAGGGTATGAAAAGTCATAACAAAGTATTGGAAATCTGTACGGTGTTTTACTGGGCTGAGGAAATTTCTTTCCTGTTTCCATTCTATCTGGAGTAAGCTGGAAAGCACCATTCACATGCAGACTCGTCAGGTTTTTAATTCTTCGTTTGCAGAACGAAATCTACAAACTCACTGCACACACTGCAAATGTGCACAGATCCAAAACTTTAGGAAATATAAAAACAAAAATCTGTCTTACTTTTCTCATCCAAAAAATAACCTTTAGCAGTGGAAAATGTATGCATAGCTGAAAGTTGAAAAAACATTAATTTCAAAGTTAGATTTCTATTGACTGCTGTTCTGTGTGCTTTATATCCTTTATTAGTAAGCAAAATATACTCCAGTGTTACAACAGATGCCTGTATCACTATCCTTATTTTACTGAAGCATAACTGAGAAATTTCATAATGCATTTTATTGCAGAGGCGGGAATAGAACCTAGTTCCTAAATCAAAATAATAAGAAAACCCACCACCAACAGTGATTATAATATAAAATAATGTAAGCCCACATGGGTGCTACAATACTGAGATCTCCCCACATGCAGGTTAATGAGCTAACTAGCAGTCTAGAGAGCAATATGCAATTTGGTGCCCTTGGTCTCTCTGTCAAAAGAATATGTAATTATTCTTTGCAAATGGGACAGCTTCAAAGACAGCAATGAAGAGCTCTTCATCTTTCCACTCAGAACCTAAATCCTTCTGGATTTGATGATTAGGGAGGGCTGGGAAAAGAAAATTGGGTCTAGATCCCATTGTGTAAAAGAAGCATTTGTCCTTGGGGGCCAACATCATGGGTGAATACTATCATCAGTATGGTATAAAAAGGGCCTCCATCAGCACTTCTTTCTCTGGCAGTTTTCTGTTCAATATATGTCTTCCCAGAATACCTAAAAATAGGATCCTTCAGAAAACCCACGATGTTAAAGACTAGATACCTAAGATTTCCAGAGCAGGTGACATGACTTCAGTATTTTTTCAGGATGTGAGAAATCTGTATTCAGTTCCCTCTGTCTCAGATAATACAACTTAGAAGAGTTTCTAATGTATTATCTCCCATTTTGCTTTTCCATTTTACAAAAGCAACTTTTCTTGGTGCAAGAACTAGGCATATGTGGCACCTTCTACAGATTATCACTCATTAAATATAGACTCATTTGCTTGCTCTCCAATGAGTACTTAATATTTTATATAATTTTTTATTCTGCTCAATATGTATTTGTAGCTGGCATGCAGAGTGATGCTAGGCACATTACAGAACCATTAGAAAGCTTGCCCTCTTGCCTAAGGGAGAGGGCAAGAGAGCAAACCACATCTGACGTGTTAGTCATGTAGATGAATGTTTTATTGAAAAATACACAAGGCATAATGGTGGTAAGAGCAGTCTAAAAATCTGATACTAACAGAAGACATTACTGGGAAGAACTTAGCTGGTATTTACCTGGCAGATGTTGAAAAGTTCAGAGATTCTGGACAGTTGGATACATTCCCAGAAAGTAAATCTTTCCTAAGTCATCCTATAGAGGTCAACAGAATTACTGTATCAGTTAAGCTGGGAAACAACACTTCTTCTTCAGTGTTTCCCTGGCCTAAGTACCTGGACATTATAAGCTGGATATATATATATATATATATATATATATAAACATAAACATAAACATAAACTTAAGAATAAAATAAAATAAATAAAATAAAATAAAATAAAATAAAATAAAATAAAATAAAACAAAATAAAACAAAATAAAATAAAATAAATGAGGTTTATGGAACTGCTGGTATAAAAAGAGGATTTTTTCACCCCTCCAACTCTCTGGAACTACTCTGATGGCCTCAGACATTCCAGGGCTGTGTCTGATCCCAGTTCCCCTCACTTCAGGCCTGATGCTGACCTGCACCAGGGGCCAATGTCCCAGCCCTCAGCCCCTCTGTGCACAGACAGTGAGAGGCCGTTGCTCCCAATTCTGCAATCCCATTACCAATACATGCTTATCCAACCTGTTCTTACAGACTGTTCTGCTGCCAGGCACTACATGCCTCTGTTGTAAAAGAGATACTCCAAAGAGGGTGGGAAAAGGAATATTTCATTTTGAGATGGGGTTTTATTTTGATAGTTTTATTTCCTTGCTGCTGTGTTATTGTAAAATACTAGAGTATTTAGACTGCAGAATTATAGCTGTTTCAAATAAATCAAACATTTCCTGTACATTTGTTGTCAGTAATGTTCCTCAAGGTCCTTTTTCTTTCTTCTTGGTCTTGATCTGCTCTTGCAAAGAAAAAACTTGTACCTATATCGGTTCTGTCTCTCCCTTTTCCCAGTTTTCTCTTCCTCCCAAGACACTTAATTTGGCTTGTCAGTAGCTTGAACAAGTAACATAATTTCTTAGCTGTAGGAGACAAATGAAAATAAATTTATTTGAAGAATTTTTCTGTTTTTTTTTTTTTTTCCCTTTTTTTTTTTTCCAGTATGCAGGTAAAATTCTCCTTCAACTCCAGTTTATTCTAAATAATTGGAGAATAAAAGTAGGTTCTCAGTCCAGTGTGTATTTGTGTGATTCTAGTCTACTACAGGTGGACATCTTGCTGTGCTGGGTCCATTGTAAAAAAGGTAAACCGACCCATTAATCAAAATACCAAACATCTAGTTAGAGATACAGTTTTATAGTTGAGTGAATATAAATAAAAAAATCAATGAATGCAAACTGAGTTAAAAAGTGAGATGCTGGGTTGTCCCTCCAGAAGTTACAGTACAGAACTCAAACTGGTTGAAAAGAAATTGCATAATATTAAGAGTATATCTGAATTAATCCCTTTGTGCTCCCTATGTAAACTGGTTATACCAGAAGCCTCAATTTTTCAGCAGCCCCCCCAGACCATATTGCCTCTAGGCAGTATTGCTAGAAGTGAAAATCTCTCCCTGCTCCCATCCTGCTTCCAGGACTGGTGTTCCCCTAGAGTCTTTGAAGAAGAAGGAAGGGGACAACAGTGACTGTTCTGCCTTGCTGCTGGGGACATTCCCTCTCTGGATCGATTCTGTATTTTAATACCCTGTTCTATTCCCCCTGCACTTTCACTCACATAGAGAAGCTCAAATGGGAGAAAATAGCTTACCTAAAGGATCAACGTCTCAGAAAGCTTTGAACCCTTAAATAATATGGAAGATCACAAGAAGCCCATTCAAGTTAGAAGAATCTGCTCGTCACCTTGAATTATGTCAGCACCATCCTTCTCTTTATTCCCCTTAGAGTGTCTGGAGTCAAAGACAAAATGGCATAACAAATGACACTCTGTGGCCTTCTGCTTTCTGGCTGCCATTTGTATGTTAAATCACTAGCAGCTGTCATGATCAAAAAGAGTGGGAAAGTCGGTGTTGGAGGGGAAGCGCACACACACACACAAATGAGGGCTTGATTCCTTAGGGGAGGAAAGCAATATGAAATACAGATGGAGTGTTGTAGACAATACAGGTGATGAATGAGTAACTCACAATGTTGTGAAAGGAGTGCAGGGTAAGTGCTTTATAAGCATTATTTACATATCTTGGTACTTCTGTACAAATTTGTATTGTGCATTGCCTCTCAGAAAGCGAACGGAAAATGCCTTTAAATGTCAGGCGTTTTTATTACGTTTGTTTATATGTTCTTATGCTGTACAATAGTTACTACAATTAGCAAAAGTTTGCAGTCTGAGAAGGTTACAGCTAGCTGTCATATTCGTGGCACTGTGCCACCTGCACCTTAGCACAGTGAGCTCACTTCACTTGGGCTTCACAATGAAGGCACTTTGTGGTTCTCTTTCTTTGGATGAGCAGGGGAGGCAGAGCCCCAGAGAGCAGACAGATCCTACAGGACTGTCAGCTGGTCCTTACCTAGGCTGAGGAGAGGTTCCTTCATAACTTGCAACCAAAAATAAAGTAGTTGTTGAATGTATTTTTAATCTGAAAATACTTTCAGATTTACTTTTTAATTCTGCATCTCCAAAGCCTGATTTTAAGAATTTCTGAGCAGCTACAGTGAATTTTTCTTCCTCCCTTAGCTGCATATTTATGCAATCCATGCTGAGCACTGTTTTGCAGGTAGGAACTTATGCATGAAATAGCATTGAATTCCTCGTTTGCAGATTGGATACCTTTCAACCGATTAAGTCTCACCTGCTACAGCTGTTAGCACTTGACTAGATAGTGTCTTTCCTTCATGGCCTGTCACTCTTCAAGAGAGATCCTTCCCTTTTGTTCATAATCTCTGCACAGCATTGCTTTCTCTTTGTTAGATGGATCACTTCTCCAGAATTCACAATCTTTAATAAACACACCATCAACAAAATGCTTTCATCTTTCCTTTAGATTTTGTAACATCTCTAGAAATTATTTTTCTCCTTCTGCATGCTTTGCATAAACTTGTCAGCAAATCTGTTTACATCATTCTCAAGGAGCTAAAGTTTTTACTTTTTTTTTTTTTTTTTTTAATCTTTGTTCTTCTCCCAGCTCAGTAACTATTCATCAGATGACTTGCACTCTTTGGCACTGTTTTTTTAACCACTCACCATGACAATTGAATTGATCGTACATATGCTCAGGGCTCAGACATCCTACTGCTATCATCAGCATAAAAGAAAAATCTAAGATATGGGGTTTTATTATATGCAAAATACCTATAGCAGAGTTTTAAATTCAGTCTTTAGCTTTACCATTGTGTTATACATTGACATAATCCAATATCCCCATGCAAAATACCTGTCATTTGTATTATATGTTAAAATGTATACGTTAAAAGATTATATGTTTCATAAGAATTCTGCTTCGTATTGCAAGTATGTCATCTATTGATGAACAAAAATATATCAATACAGTGTATCAATACATGGATAAAATACCCTTTCTCACTCATACTTGGTTTGGGAAATCAGATTTTTATTTATCTATCAGCATCTGTAAAACAAGATCCCATAGGAGACCCATTCATAGCCACTTGTGGTTACTCAAAATAAGTAATTGTGTCTGACATACCATTTGGGTGCCGGAGCCCTTACCTGGGACCTTACTTAGTCTTGTCCCAAGGAAACCTGGTGGGTTTCCTTCACATCACCACCATGTGCTTGTCTTAGGGAATGCACAAACACACTAATATAAGATGGCCTCACCATACTCATCTTACAATTTAATTATGAGAGTCAAGAGCAGATCTTAAGAGTTTCAAACAGAGGACCACAAAGGTAAATACCCAACACTGAGAAGCAGGAACCTAATCTACACAGTAGTGAAATTTGTTAGTACCCATCCAATGTGTGTCAGAAAGATGGCCTGCTGGCAGAGTATGAGCAGGGATGTTGAAGAAAAGTTGAATATTACAGCTTTTCTCAAAAGAAATATCAGGCCAGAATTTCGGTACTTGTGTAAGATCCAGAGGTCTGCCTGGGGACTCAGAGCCTTCAGAAGTAATGAAGACGAAACCCTGATTTTAAGGTGTAGCAGGCCTTTTGGAAGCTCACAGGTTTGAACTGCGGTATTCATGTTATAGCCCAAATCCATCCCATTCAAGATTAGATGCTGATATCAGGTGAGCAAATTAGGATATAGCGGTAAGGTGCTAAGTAGCTCAGGGAAAGAGAGGATACTGTCGGGGGGGGAGATGAAATTGAGGAGCAGCTGAGGTCACTTGGCCTGTTCAGCCTGGAGAAGAGGAGGCTGAGGGGGGACCTCATTGCAGTCTACAACTTCCTCGTGAGGGGGAGTGGAGAGCCAGGTGACTTGTTCTCTGTTATCACCAGTGTCAGGACCCGCGGGAAGGGTGTTAAGCTGAGGCAGGGGAAGTTTAGGCTGGACATCAGGAAGAGGTTCTTCTCCGAGAGGGTGGTTGCACACTGGAATAGGCTCCCCAGTGAAGTAGTCACGGCACCAAGCCTGTTGGAGTTTAAGAAGTGATTGGACTGTGCACTTAGTCACATGGACTAAACTTTTGGGCAGACCTGTGCGGTGCTAGGAGCTGGACTTGATGATCCTCATGGGTCCCTTCCAACTCGGGATGTTCTATGATTCTGTGATTCTATGATTCTATGAGCAAATTGGGATATAGTGGTAAGGTGGCAAGTAGCTCAGGGAAAGGGAGGAGACTATCAGGGTGGAGGTGAAATTGAAGCAGCCCTGAAACAACTGCTGGAGCTGCTTGCCTGGCCAAGAGGGAGCTACAGATAACTATGCTCCAAATTCTGATGCTTCGTTTAAGTGCCAAAAAATCCATAAAGTAAGCTCAAGTCTAGGAGCTCTGTCTTAAGTCCCAAGGCAGAGAGTCTTCTTCAGAGGCTGTACACTGATCAGAGAGAGCTGCATTTTTAAAACTTTGGTCAAAATGAGTGATTATGTCTGAACAATATGTTCAGGTGCCAGAGCCTGTGCCTGGGAAGTGGTGCGCCCGTGGTCTCACTCCACTCACAGGCCTGGTGGGTTTCCTTCACATCGCCACTAGGTGCGCACGACGCAGTGAGGTGGGGTGGCTGCACACTGGCCCATTTTGGAGAGCAGAGAAGTACATTTAATCGTCCTTTTCTCTTGGGACACACAATCCAAAACAGGTCTCAGATACTAATTAGGCAGCCAGTAGTACTTGAAACTATAACCTATTGTGAGGCTATTAATAACGAAGCTGGAGCTTTCTTACTAGTACTAAAATATTTATTTATTTTTATACATTTTAATTGCTGCTAACCATTATTTTAAAATAGTAGACAGCAGCTAAAGTTTTAAATCAACAACACAAACTCAAATAGTTGCTGCAGTTCATTATTAGCTTGGAAGAAAACAGAGCAACGATTATTTCCCTAATTGTCCTTAAAGTCATTATTACATATGCAAGTACAATTTGGTACTCTCCAGAGTCTTTCCCTCATTACACTGTGTGATTCACTAAATTACACGATTGTGATTAGTGCAGCAATCGGTGTCCAAGTGGTATCAGGCAACTACTGGGCTCCTTTTGCGGAGGTCAATTTAATTACATTGTGCATGACAGAAACCAGGCCAACTGAGTATTGCCTTTGCCACCAGCAATTGACACCTGAGTGTTAATGAGCTGGTAATTAAGAGTTGGCACAGACAGGCACATTTTAGTGTTTGGGACTGGGATTACCATATGCTTCAATGCTTCTCTGCTAAAAGCCTGAAGTTATTCATTTTCTAAAATATACAGGATTTTAAAATAAAAGCAAATTATTGCATTTCCAAATAACAAGCAAGAAAACACTTTTAATCAGGACTGAGTGCTGACTCTCATGAACTTCTGAGAAATCCTCTCTTTCTACTCATAATCTTTTTGCCAGCATTTTATTTTTTGTAATACATGTTTACCAATACATGCTCACACTAGACTTGCTTATAATCAAGGGGATGTTTTGAAGTTTATTTAAAAGTAAACAATCATTGTTATTAATTTTACCATAGTTTGGCCTAGAAAATTTAATCAGAGCTAAATCCATATTGAAAGAGCTTTCTTACAATTTATAAATCAATGCAGTATCTTTCTCAAAGAAGAGAATAAACAAAGTTGAAAAACAGTAACAGACATGCATTTTATTAATAAAAGCCTACACATACAGAAACAGTACTTGTATATTTCCTGTTTTTGTGTTGATTTCCCTGAGCTGTTCCAGTATCTTTGAGAGTCCTGACTATTGTAACTCACTATTATTAAAATGAAATCTTGAGGTCCAGACCCTTCACAATATAGCTTTATAGAAAAATCATACATCTCCGCATTTCTAAACATCCTGGATGCAAATTCTCTAATTATTGATATAATTAATGATAATGATATTGGTTTTAACATTCTGGGAAGGTTTTCTCAGACAACCAATAATTACCAGTGTTTCAAGCTCTTCTTAGAAAAGCAAAGAGAGTGTCTTTGCCTGCAGTATGTTACCTACATAACATGAAAAGAAAGGTGAAAGGGGTGGCTGCTTTTGCAGACGTTGCTGTGGGAGAATAAAGGAAGCTCATCTGGAGTGGTTTTCCCAGGGCCTTTATGCTACTTTGAAAACAACCTCTAGATACAGTCTAAATTTATGAAGAAGAAAGAAGAAACTGAGGAAGGAGACTGAGTTTAAGGAGAACCAAAAAGTGAGTGGCATGAAAGAGAGAGTATGATGACAAGTTGGAGGGGAAGACGACTGGAAAATGAGAAAGAGAGAGAAGGAAAAGCCATATGGTAGAGAAACCGCCTCTGAAACATAACCCCCGAAAACACAATCCCAGGAAAACTAGGAAGAGAGTATGAATCTGTATGGTAGGGAAACCACCTCTGAAACATAATCCCAGAAAAGCAGTGTTACAAGTACACGATTAAGTTGCAAATATTCAAATTTTAATTTATTATAATTTTCCTCAAGTCCTGTAACTATATGAGGCTCACCTTTAAATTAAAGAAAAAATATATTTTTCGGAGAGATTTTAAACCAAGTATGTAAAGCAAGTAAGGTAAATTAAAAATACTCTAATGATTTGTAGGCATTTTAAGAGGTTTGATGAGGTTAATACTCTATGTTCAGTGTAAGGAATATTATGAATCAACTGCTTTCTGTGAGCCAGCATATATAACATTTGTGGCTACAATTCCTGTATCTCAAATCTTACTGTATAATAGAGCAGTATGATGCAGTCAAAGCAAAACAATTTTATGCAGTTCATTATCAATTTATAGCGATTTCTTTTTTTTTTTTTTTTTTTTTTTTTTCTGAAGACCTCTTGATAGATTTACCTATTTAAAAGGCCTCTTCTATATCTCTTTCATGATGTTTTTAGCAAGTGATGTTTCTACAGACCGCTCCTTCCTCAAGAGCTGGCAGCAGCCCACAGGGAGGAAGGTGGGGAAGCTCTCCAGCCCTTCAAAGCTCACTTAAACAAGTGGGCCTTGCAGCATGCCTTTAGGTCAATAAGGTGCAGGATAGCACACCAGGAGAGAGCAAGCTTTGAAGATGTGGGCCCCTTGTAACAGCTACGTTGTTCCATAGGTGAAGACTGATTCAGTACAGTGGCTTAGACAATTTTCCATTGGCTTTACAAATCCACAGACTGTTCACATCAGATGAAAAATGTATTAACTACTGAATCTAAGTTGTGGGATTTACTTCTAATTTTCTTCTTTCGAGGAGTTTGCTTTTTTCTGCGGAATCCTCTGTAGGACATATAGCCTTTTATATGCAGATTGCTATAATTATGCTTTGAAATAGCTTTCAATTCCCAGTGGCTTAAACTGAGAACATGAAAGGGCAAATGTTACGCTGAGCTGAAGGATATGAAAGTGGCACGTACATCAATCTAAAATGAGATATAGGGACGAACAGCTCTTTACACAGGGACGCCAGCTCTTGACAGCTTATTGAAGGATCTCTGCAGCCACAGAGGCTGTCTTGGGTAGCATGAAAGTGCTGCCTGGGGATAGCTTATCAGCTTATATTTTTCTTTTTAATACCAAAAGGTGAATCAGTGCTACACACGGTGGGAGGAACAGGCCGCTGTGGAAGCTGTCATCCTCCCCACTGCTGACCAGTACTGCCTCACAGCTCCTGAGGAGAAAAACAGAAACACAATATTTGTGATATAATTAAAGTATAAAGAGGGAGAGCCCCATGAGGCCCAGGGCCTGAGGCCAGGCGGTCCCCACTGTGGCTGGACAAGCCTGGTGGTAAGGGGCCAAGGAACAGCTGGGGCTCAGACATGGGCCCCTCAGCGCGCTTTTCCCTTGGGAAGAAGATGTGGGAAGCCAATAAAGCAGTCCCTGCCTCCTTGCTAGGTGAGATGGGGTTTGCAGGAAAGTGTGAGGGGCCCAGGGGCCTGGCCTGCTCTGCAGGAGCAGCTCCCAGCTGCCCTCCATGGAGGGCCCACATGGGGGCTGCCAGCCCGTCACCATGGCTGCACCAGCTCCTCCACACCCCTGTGCTGCCTTTGCTCATCTTCATCACCGCTTCACCTGCCATAAAGCCCACAGCCATGTGTTGACTTTTTTATTAATTTATCTAAGATTGAGTGATCCTGCAAATGATAGTGTGGGCCTCTGTTTTCCACACACCGTGGTGGTCTTCCTGGCATGCCCAGGGCTGAGGCAGCAGGGCAAGAGGAATGGGAAATGTACACAAAACTATTCCAGGTGCCGTTATTTTATCACCGTTAAAATAAATAAATATTACATTGGAAAAGTAGTTACCGATCCGTTATTGAAAAGTCATGCAATATTTTTCCTGTGAATGGAAATACAGCAGGTTCTTTTATATGTAAAGTGTTTTCTCGTGTGTATATTTTAATGCAGCCAGCTAAATTATGTGCATATATATTCCATTTTTGTTTAAAATGCATTGTCTACAGAATTGGTGTTTTTTTTCGTCTTTTTCTTTTTTTTTTTCATTCATGTGCACGTAGGAGGGATTTGCATTCAGATCCTTGAAAACAACACTTGAAGGCTTTTTAAAATTAATTCGTTGAGTCGTACAGAAATACAAAGTGTGGGGCTCATCCTGAACCTCCCGGGCTCTCCCTGTTTTCACCAGGACACCCCGAGTCCTCACCCAGCTCCCGGGCAGGGAAGTGGCGTGGCCAGGAGGAGCAGGGGGGCTGCGGGGAAGCTGTTGAAGGGGGGAAAAGGCTGCCATCGAGCCAGGGCTGCTCTAACGTAGCAAAAACTCCTCTCAGGCAGGTGTTGGCGATTAGCCGGTGCTGCTGCAAGGCACGGAGGAGCGGCCCGGCCCGGCCCGGCGGTAGGAGGCGGGGGGGAGCTGCAGCATGGGCAGCGCCGCCGGGGCGGATGTGAGCCCTCAGGGCTGTTTTGCAAAAGGGTGAAAGCACGTTGAGGGGGTGTTAAATTTGGGGGAGGAAAGGGTCAGGAAGGAGTACGATGTCCCTGTTTGGTGTGTGGAGTTTTGTGAGACCGGAAAAGTCTTATGGGCTGCAGGTTTCGGTTTGGGACAGTGCTGCCATTGCATGTGTCTGCTGCAGGTGAGTGGGACCTGGCTTTGCTGCTGAAGCCTTTGGCTTTTACACGAGGTGGCTTTGTTTTAAATAAAAATAGGTTAGACAGTAAAAACAGTCTGGCCTAACGCATGTTGGCTAGGTCAAGGCAAACTGCTTCAGCCGGCCTGACCTCATGTGCTGAAAATAAGGTGTTGGGGGGAGGCTCTCAGGGGGCTGTAAATACAGATTAGCTAATATACTCCAAAGGCCTCAAGGAAAACCCTGTCCTTAGGAGAGAGTCAAAAAAAAAAAAAAAGTCAAACAAGCAAAAAAACCCCAGATGATGATGTACTGCAATAAGGGGCAGGAGAGGGGCTTGGAGTGCTGTAGGGCTGTTTCTGAATGTTACTGTAGATGCATTTACCTTCAAGCCTGTACCGGGAATTGGACCTCAGTATTTTTTTTTTTTTTGGTTGATTGGCAGAAACCTATCTCTGTTCTGTTCTTATTGATATTACTCTGAAAATAGAGGCATAATAAATAATGAAGTAGAGCTGAGTAAAAACAATACATACTTTGGAGATAATACTTTCTGAATCTTGAAATTATTTGTGTATCCTGATGAAAGCTTTTTTTTTTTTTTTAAAAGAGTGAAACAATGGTAGATTTATTTTGACGAAGCACAGAATGAAACCATTTCAGAACCTTGCTCTGCACCAGTCAAGTGGCGGGGGCAGCTGTGTGCAAATAATTTAGGAAATATTCCTCCTGTCCCCCCCCTTTTTTTTTCCATTCTACCTCAATTAAAAATCTCTACCTTGTCCTAGCTAGCCAGTTTGAAAACTTTAATGGATAGGCCAGCTGAAAACCTTAATTTTCTTTCAGTATGTGAAAATGGACTATTTGTGTTCAGAGGTTATAAAGCGAAAAAAGAGAAAACTTCATGTATATTAGCATTTGGTTATATAATAGCTAGATGTGTTTAACAGTAACTGGATTTTCTGTTAGTTTTGTATGTCTTGAAGAGAACTGTAGTAGTTACAGATGTTTGAGAGGTTTAGAAATGTTACAAATATTCAGAATGCTACTCTATGATAGATATGCTGTGTAGAGTAGCTCACCAAACTGTTTTGATTGCACACTCCTGTCATTTAAAAATGTTTTGAGCACAAACTTCCAATATTTGTATACCTATTTATGAGCTACATACATTTGCTACATACTAATGTGTTACGTACATTATAAAAAATAGGAAGAAGATGAGATGATGGTGCACTAAACACTACTTACTTCATTTAGTAATGGATCAAAAATATTTTTCTGCTGCATCCTGGTGGATTGTCTTGCCCACTCCCAGGGCTCTGCATAACCCACTTTGGAGACCACTGGTTTACAGCATCTTTATAGTTGACTGACTAAAGAAACCAACTTTGGGAGTATGGTAAAAGTAAGCGATAATGTCACTTGAAGCAAGAGTTCTTACTACTGTAGAGTTCATTGTTCTATTTCAAACATCCTCTTTTTCCTTCACCCTTTCTCTGTATTCAAATTCTTCACTAGGTTATCAGTTTCATGAGGTTAAATATCCTAATTCAAATACCCTGGCAGTGAGAACTGAATTTGGCTCAGCTGTGGAGATACTTAATGAACTTAGTTATACCCTTTGCTGATACCCTTTGCTATGGTTATTATCTTGCAACTGCTTCCAGAGTTCAAGTTTTGAGAAAGCTGAGAAAGTTTTAATGAAGTTCTTAAATAGCAGCAGTAGCTGAGAACTTGGATATTTAAAGCTTTTGACAGGATCTGGAGATCAAGACCTATTAATTTATGGGAAATCAGACACAAATTTGTATATTGAAGTTCATGCATATGTTCCACTGTCTTTTTTTATGTGGTAGTTCGTTTCTCAACTGAAAGCTTTTCAGCAGTGGAAAAAAGTGATGAGAACGTCAGTATGAACAATTCATTTTCTTCTTTATAACGGCCAAATTTCAGGCAGTGGGAAGCAAGAGGGAACTTAATGAGAAGTCTGATTTAGCTGATAAGATCTTCTATCTTAAAAATTACTTGGTGTAGGCAGTGGGATTGTCTTTTTGCTTTTAGTGAAGGAAATAATTTAAAAAACAAAAGTTGTCCTTAGTCCACATCTTCAGAAAATTACATGAAAATCCTCAAGGAAATGAGAAAGCAGCAGGACATATATTCTCATTCTGAAAGCGAGTCCTTGCTCTCAACAAGCAGGCATGCAATAACGTTGTATATCCTATCACATGAAGATGATACGTTTATCAGTATTTAGGAATAATGACATGTTCATCAGCTTATTGGTCCTGTAACCTCATGGAGAATTTATCTTGTGTCCAATGTGTACTTCAAATGGCTAAACTCAAAAAAGGGGAGATAATGCATATCCACGCTTTAATGCAGCGCAGTGTGGGAAGTCCTTGAGCTAGCTGGGATGAGAGAGTTGCAGATGCCTCCAACGTTAGGTCATCCCTCAGGCAGTAGTGTTCTCTGTTCGTGTTTAGTTGAATATATCACTGCAGAATTTTTATGTGTCAGTGTGTATGTGAATCTCATTTTGGGTTTCATAATTTAACTTTTATTCATTACATAGGAAACCTGGAAAACAAAGTTCTGATTTGGGCAATTATATGACAAGCTGGCATCAAGTGTTCAGGTAGTGTTGTAGATAGTACGAGGCTAAATATGCAAAGAGCAGTTTAAGTGAAGGCTCAGTGGTAATGCATTCAGGGTGGTGTGGTGTGTTTAGCTGATCAGGTGAGCCGAACAGCCTATGTTAAGTTGTGGCTGGATGGGGAAGAGGAACAGTTACAATATCCTGGCTGCTGCGATATGATTTGTTGTGTTCGACTTCATCTGGAAAGGAAAAGAGGCAGAAATTGCTGCTTTCCTAGCATGCTCAGGCTGAGGAGGGTTCTGGTGAGAACAATGAAGTAGTGAACCAGTGAGATGTGCAGCAAGGAGAGATCCTGCTTTCAGCAGGGAACTGCTGGCCAAGCCTGACTTCAGGAGTGATGAAAGATTTTATGGAGACCCAAGAGAGGGTTGTCTGATGTTTGCTCAACCTGGGGAAGTGCTGAAAGCTGTTGGACTGGCAGCCAGGAATGGGAGGGACCCCTTCCCGTATTTGAGATGTGAGCAGTGGGAGGGTGACATCCATCCTCCGTCAGCAGATTTTTTTTTAATCTGATCACCCACTGGATTTAAGATTTCTCTGTTTATGCACATCTTGCAAAATTATGTTGTAGAGCATTCTAATAAAACACTGTCTGAGACTGTAAGCCTGTTCTCTTTGAAGAAGAGGCATAAAAAGATCAGTCAGTCACCCTTCCAAGCCTTGTTGAGCTGAAGTCTCAGTATGATTCTAAACTTTGTTTCAACCTGAACTCCTTCATTTAAAGTAGTAATAGAGAATAAATTTGAATGAAGGAGAAGAGGCAGAAGACAATTTCTTTGAATAAGAAATGTCAACTTTTAAACTTCAAAGTTGAAAATGCTTGACCATTTAGTTCTTGATACAGGGTTTTTGTGTTGTCTTCTGATGCATAGAAATCTTTTTTCTTTAGTTAAGAATGCGTACGGAGTTGTCTCTTCCAAATCAGTCTATTTAATTCATAGAGGGTAAGGTGTCTGAACTTGTCTGATCAAAGTAACCTCGCTCAATTTGAAATAAATTGTATTCCATACTGCTGTTTTTATAGTGCCTGGTTATTGTTGTTGCATACAATAAACCAGCTGTCTGGAAGTCTTTTTCTGTGAACACTCCTTTAATCATACTGGGGAGAAAGTAATTCTTCTAATACTCCTTTTGCCTAATGTATATATTTTGTATATTTTTACATGTAATATTTATATTACAAACAAACATGTCTTTGGAAGATTCAAGAAGTGATTTAGTGGTTACAACTCTTATCCCCCTTCAGGTTGTTGAGACTGCTTTATTTTAGACTTGTTTGGTGGATGATATACTGCTGGTTGTGTAGGTTGCATCTCACTATACAGTAATTTCTGTGCAGTATTCTTTACAGTATTTCTTTGAAAACCCATGCTTAAGAAATGACCATGAAGAAAAGAAGGTAGATACTAAGACTTAAAACTCTTAATTAATTGTCCTTTTACAAGAAATTAAACTAAGAGCTGGTAAGGACCACTTGCAGTGTGATATCTGTGGGTATGAACACTGGTGGTCTGAGTTCTGGGGAATGCCAGTAATCTGCCTGTACCAGAAATAGTGGGGCCAGCAGGACTAGGGACGTGATTTTTCCCCTTGTATGTGGCACTGGGGAGACCACATCTCAAATATTATTCAGTTTTGGGCTCCTCACAATATCCTCAAGAAGGATATTGAGTCGCTTGGGCTGTGCACAGAAGAGCAATGGAGCTGGTGAAGGGACTAGAAAACAAGGCTTATGAGGAACAGCTGAGGGAGCTGGGGATTGTTGGTGTGGAGAAGAGGAGGCTCAGGAGAGACCTCATTGCTCTCTCCCAACTACCTGCAAGGAGGTTCCAGCAGGGAGTGTTGGTCTCTTTTCTCGTGCGACAAGCTTCTGTAAAGAAACTGTCTAAAATTTCTCCAGGGAGGTTTAGGTTGGATATTTGGAGAACTTATTCATGGAAAGGGCAGACAAGCATTGGAAAAGGCTGCCCTGGGAAGTGGTAGAGTCCCCATCCTTGGATGTATTTGAGACGTCTGGACATGGCACTAGGGGATGTGGTTTAATGATGGGACTCAGTAGGTCAGGTTGATAGTTGAACTTAGTGATCTTGCAGGTCTTTTTGCAGCTGAAATGATTCTATGATTCTAATTAATTTCATAACAAGTCACCAAGCAACTTTCAGACCTTGTCCCAATGTCTCAAGCATTCCTAAAATTTAGGATGCTGGCCTGTAGCACATGCTGTGCTGTTCATCCCTTGAACTTTCCGTTTCTTGCAGACGCTATAGTATAAATCAGAAGAGGCTGGATTTTGAGGACTGAAGTAATACCCTCATAATTTTACTATTATTAGACTGACTTACATAGACAGAAAAAATAGATATGCAAACTCACAAATTGTGCCCCCATCCATTCTGATCTCTTCTCACTGTTCTTTAACAACAATAAGCTTATATCTAAATCTGAGGTCTTGAACCCCCCTCCCATTAAGTTCCTTTCATCTCTCTTATCCTCTTTTGCTTTTGGCAGAATATTGCAAAACATGCTTCGTTTTTGTTTGACTTGTAAGGAGTGATTAGGTTTGACACGGGAGCTGTGTCTGTAGTGAGAGGCAAGAATCAGAAGGCATCCATTGATCCACAAACCAGACCTCCACTTTTTTTTTCCTCCTATTTGCATGTGTCACTGTATAGGTTAAGAAAATAGCCTCTGCAGATTTGCTGAGAAACGTACAGGGTTGTCAAATGTCCACAACTGGCTTTGTTTCACCCTTCAGCAGGTTGGGAAGTGTTCTGTTGATTTAGGCATCTCGGTAGGTGAGCTGTGGTATTCAGTGATGCAGATCCTGGACTAAGACCCTGTGAAGGAACTTATGTGCATTTGCATGCCAAGTGAGAGAAACATACTTTATGAGGTTTCACATGTAGCTCTACCTTGAAGAAACAGAAATAAAATGCTGCATAATAAATTAGAAGATCCCTAAAATCTCTACAGCTCTGAGAACATGAGAGACTACAGCCATTTGGATTAGCACCACTCCTCTTTGTGAAGAACCCTGACTCTGAAAAATCATGGAGCCATTACACGCTTTGTGTCTGGGAAGGATAGAGTTACATGGATTTGTTTTGTCAGCATCCAGGGCAAGCAGCCCTGTCTTGTGCTTTGTGACTGCCGGGGATTAAATCATACCCTGCCTTCTTGAGTCTAGCATATGTCTGCCTGTGGTGGTTTGAGGGATGTCACTCCTCTGAGCGTCTGCCTTCTCCTAGCTCACTCCCCTAGCACTCAGACTGGTGCGTGGTTGGATGACGGTTGCTGTTTTCTTCTTTCTGTGAAGAGATGGATGTGAAATGACTTTTCATATGCAAATTTGGGCATGACAGTGAAGAATTAGAATGAATGAGTAGGTGATCTTGGAGGTCTTTTCCAACCGAAATGATTCTCTGATTCTGTGAATTGCTTCTGAGCTCTGCAATAAATATGATAATTAAACAACAATTATCTTATGGATGGGGGAGAGCTGGAAGAAAAATTGTTAGTCTAGATGGGAAATTACATCCCATTTTCCCCTGCAACACTATAGGTTAAGCAGACAAATAATGCCTGGCTGTGGATCCCTTGTGTCCTTTGTCATAATCCCAGAACAAGTCAAGTGAAGAAGCTCATCCAGCATGTTCTTTGATTGACCTGATACGTAGCTTCTGTTCAGCTTGATGGTGGCAGTTTGGACAATATCTTTTTTTTTTTTTTTAATATAGCTTGCTTTCAGTGCTAGTTAATCTTTCAAAACTCTTAGTTTTGGAAAATAAATTTTATAAAACAAGTGGAAAAGTGAAGCTCCTCTCAGTGAGTGTTCCGGACTGACTCCAATGGATATCTACAGAAGACATGAAAGCTAACCAGATGAGTGCTTGATAGTCTCTTTTTTCCATGGATTTTGTTACATATTTGATGAAAAATGAGAAGATAACACTTGTCTGCTTAATCAGCTGAATCTTGATTAATGCTTAGTGGAAGGAACTAAACCTTCAGAATGTTGTCCTTGAAGGGAGGAGAAAAAAAGAAGTGGTGAGCTTCATTCCCTGCAGTGGGGATATGAACTGTAACTAGCAGGGCTCACAAAATAGTTAAAAGTCAAGAAATAAGAGAGCTAAGAGTAAAG